>NC_065435.1:12134547-12745373 GCF_024364675.1 Aethina tumida | reverse complement strand
AAGGTATTTACCACTATTATAAAATAATCTATTTAATTGACAGATATAATAGTTACAGTTTTTTAACGACTCCAGAAAATAGTGCACACTCTGAACCAAACGTATTGGAGAAAACTGTCCACCTAATCAGTTTCACATAATGATGGCACTACAAATCCATTATATTTATTGTCGATAACAGTAACGGATGTTAAGGTGGTGAATTAGTCATACGAAATTTATTGGTACGATATCGTTCCTGTAAAATAATCCGACGAAACAAAATGATAAAGAATTACGTGTACCACATAACGCATTTCAAATATGCACCACACCATATTAGCCAAGAGATAATGGAAGTATCTTAATGTAGTTGTAAACAAAAGAGTATTATCGATTAAATGAGCTTCTGATAATGTGTGAATCAGAGTGTGCATTGCTTACTTGGAAAATAAACATCTAACATCGGTGTCTGTCAATGTTTCAGCACGTTCTAATAAAGCTGAATATCAATAAGTAGTTATTTTTTGTTTTGCAGACTTGTATGGTAATCACGTGTAAAAGAAGTGTGTGAATATTTCGCACAAGCCTCTTACTAATTAACTTAACCGACTAATACCTATTAATGACAGTTAATTAATATTACAAATAGAAAATTAATAATATACCTGACATGGTTTCATTGACTGGCAAAATTAATAAGCCCATAATGCCACAAATAAATGGTTTAAATCCATATTAGGTAAATAAAAAAATTTTGATAGCAACTAGACGTTGTGTGTGTTATGTAAATATGTTGTTTAAAAGTAGACTGTTAACCTCAGTAACATTTCAATTTAAATCGGCCGATAAAATTAATTTGTGCGGAGATCAAAGGATATTAAAATTTTGCCAGAGCGTTTAATTCAAGTCGAAAATGACTTCGATATAAAATGTATCGTTGCTTTTGTTACACTGTCGTGAACGTCGGGTCGAAACAGTTTTTACGAATCCAAGTTCAATGTTACTGCCTCCAATCCATTTTAGCGTCTGCGAGATTTGAAATTAAATCTGGTTTTTTATGGGTTTAAAAAGTTTATTACATCTAATTTGCGTCTGATACGGGAAATCCGGACGGATTTGGCCGAATAATTGGTTGGAAATTTATATTACGCGTTTTAATTAACTATTGGACGAAGCTTAAATGTTCAATTTGGAAATTTTCTTAAGACAGTGGTTGAGGGTTCCATGATATTTAGTCGAACGGTTGTTTCCAATATTTACTACATGTGTACAAGAAAAAAAAACTTTCTTTAAAATGACTTTTATTCAGTAAAACAATCAATTAATATTGACCACCCCTCAGGAGAAGTAAAGTTTTTGTTTCCTAAAATATTAAACAATGACAAAAATATTCAAACAATGAATGATCAAGTAACTACGTATCATTCTGACAAATCTAAATTACAAATTCATGGCTTGTCAGAAAATAGTTAGGTTAGGTTAGGTTAAAGAACATCTTTCTATTACTAAAACTAAATAAGTATGAAATTTACGCAATTTTTATTAGTTTAAACTTTTAATAAACTTCTGTATTTATCTTAAGAACTACACTATTAAATATAATATAAATTACTTATTTGTTATGTGGCAACAGTGTATTTTAGTAGTTTAATTTATTAGACCATGTAAGAATTTTATTTAAAATAATTTTTATTCAATAAAATAATCACTATTCAATAAGTTTTTGTCACAGTTCTATTTGGAAATGAAGAAATAATCAATCAGTTTTGTGCCCCCTCAGGAGAATTGATGTTTTTATTACCTAAAATATTAGATAATGTCATAAATAATCAAACAGATCTGAATGATCCATTAACTACTTATCATTTTGACAAATCTAAATTACAAATTCATGGCTTGTCAGAAAATAGTTAGGTTAGGTTAGGTTAAAGAACATCTTTCTATTACTAAAACTAAATAAGTATAAAATTTACGCAATTTTTATTAGTTTAAACTTTTAATAAACTTCTGTATTTATCTTAAGAACTACACTATTAAATATAATATAAATTACTTATTTGTTATGTGGCAACAGTGTATTTTAGTAGTTTAATTTATTAGACCATGTAAGAATTTTATTTAAAATAATTTTTATTCAATAAAATAATCACTATTCAATAAGTTTTTGTCACAGTTCTACTTGGAAATGAAGAAATAATCAATCAGTTTTGTTCCCCCTCAGGAGAATTGATGTTTTTATTACCTAAAACATTAGACAATGGCATAAATAATCAAACAAATCTGAATGATCAAGTAACTACTTAACATTATGACAAATCTAAATTACAAATTCATGGCTTGTCAGAAAATAGTTAGGTTAGGTTAGGTTAAAGAACATCCTTCTATTACTAAAACTAAATAAGTATAAAATTTACGCAATTTTTATTAGTTTAAACATCTTAAACTTGTAATAAACTTCTGTATTTATCTTAAGAACTACACTATTAAATATAATATAAATTACTTATTTGTTATGTGGCAACAGTGTATTTTAGTAGTTTAATTTATTAGACCATGTAAGAATTTTATTTAAAATAATTTTTATTCAATAAAATAATCACTATTCAATAAGTTTTTGTCACAGTTCTATTTGGAAATGAAGAAATAATCAATCAGTTTTGTGCCCCCTCAGGAGAATTGATGTTTTTATTACCTAAAATATTAGATAATGTCATAAATAATCAAACAGATCTGAATGATCCATTAACTACTTATCATTTTGACAAATCTAAATTACAAATTCATGGCTTGTCAGAAAATAGTTAGGTTAGGTTAGGTTAAAGAACATCTTTCTATTACTAAAACTAAATAAGTATAAAATTTACGCAATTTTTATTAGTTTAAACTTTTAATAAACTTCTGTATTTATCTTAAGAACTACACTATTAAATATAATATAAATTACTTATTTGTTATGTGGCAACAGTGTATTTTAGTAGTTTAATTTATTAGACCATGTAAGAATTTTATTTAAAATAATTTTTATTCAATAAAATAATCACTATTCAATAAGTTTTTGTCACAGTTCTATTTGGAAATGAAGAAATAATCAATCAGTTTTGTGCCCCCTCAGGAGAATTGATGTTTTTATTACCTAAAATATTAGATAATGTCATAAATAATCAAACAGATCTGAATGATCCATTAACTACTTATCATTTTGACAAATCTAAATTACAAATTCATGGCTTGTCAGAAAATAGTTAGGTTAGGTTAGGTTAAAGAACATCTTTCTATTACTAAAACTAAATAAGTATGATATTTACGCAATTTTTATTAGTTTAAACTTTTAATAAACTTCTGTATTTATCTTAAGAACTACACTATTAAATATAATATAAATTACTTATTTGTTATGTGGCAACAGTGTATTTTAGTAGTTTAATTTATTAGACCATGTAAGAATTTTATTTAAAATAATTTTTATTCAATAAAATAATCACTATTCAATAAGTTTTTGTCACAGTTCTACTTGGAAATGAAGAAATAATCAATCAGTTTTGTGCCACCTCAGGAGAATTAATGTTTTTATTACCTAAAACATTAGATAATGGCATAAATAATCAAACAGATCTGAATGATCCATTAACTACTTATCATTCTGACAAATCTAAATTACAAATTCATGGCTTGTCAGAAAATAGTTAGGTTAGGTTAGGTTAAAGGACATCCTTCTATTACTAAAACTAAATAAGTATAAAATTTACGCAATTTTTATTAGTTTAAACATCTTAAACTTGTAATAAACTTCTGTATTTATCTTGAGAACTAAACTATTAAATATAATATAAATTACTTATTTGTTATGTGGCAACAGTGTATTTTAGTAATTTAATTTATTAGACCATGTAAGAATTTTATTTAAAATAATTTTTATTCAATAAAATAATCACTATTCAATAAGTTTTTGTCACAGTTCTACTTGGAAATGAAGAAATAATCAATCAGTTTTGTTCCCCCTCAAGAAAATTGATGTTTTTATTACCTAAAACTTTGGACAATGGCATAAATAATCAAACAAATCTGAGTGATCAAGTAACTGCTTGTCATTCTGACAAATCTAAATTATAAATTCATGGCTTGTCAGAAAATAGTTAGGTTAGGTTAGGTTAAAGGACATCCTTGTAATACTAAAATTAAATAAGTATACAATTTACGCAATTTTTATTAGTTTAAACATCTTAAACTTGTAATAAACTTCTGTATTTATCTTGAGAACTAAACTATTAAATATAATATAAATTACTTATTTGTTATGTGGCAATAGTATATTTTAGTAGTTTAATTTATTAGACCATGTAAGAATTTTATTTAAAATAATTTTTATTCAATAAAATAATCGCTATTCAATAAGTTTTGTCAAAGTTCTACTTGGGAATGAAGAAATAATCAATCAGTTTTGTGTCCCCTCAGGAGAATTGATGTTTTTATTACCTAAAACATTAGATAATGGCATAAATAATCAAACAGATCTGAATGATTCATTAACTACTTATCATTCTGACAAATCTAAATTACAAATTCATGGCTTGTCAGAAAATAGTTAGGTTAGGTTAGGTTAAAAGACATCCGTCTATTACTAAAACTAAATAAATATAAAAATTACGCAATTTTTATTAGTTTTAACATCTTAAACTTGTAATAAACTTCTGTATTTATTTTGAGAACTACACTATTAAATATAATATAAATTACTTATTTGTTATGTGGCAACAGTGTATTTTAGTAGTTTAATTTATTAGACCATGTAAGAATTTTATTTAAAATAATTTTTATTCAATAAAATAATCACTATTCAATAAGTTTTTGTCACAGTTCTACTTGGAAATGAAGAAATAATCAATCAGTTTTGTGCCACCTCAGGAGAATTAATGTTTTTATTACTTAAAACATTAGATAATGGCATAAATAATCAAACAGATCTGAATGATCCATTAACTACTTATCATTCTGACAAATCTAAATTACAAATTCATGGCTTGTCAGAAAATAGTTAGGTTAGGTTAGGTTAAAGGACATCCTTCTATTACTAAAACTAAATAAGTATAAAATTTACGCAATTTTTATTAGTTTAAACATCTTAAACTTGTAATAAACTTCTGTATTTATCTTGAGAACTAAACTATTAAATATAATATAAATTACTTATTTGTTATGTGGCAACAGTGTATTTTAGTAATTTAATTTATTAGACCATGTAAGAATTTTATTTAAAATAATTTTTATTCAATAAAATAATCACTATTCAATAAGTTTTTGTCACAGTTCTACTTGGAAATGAAGAAATAATCAATCAGTTTTGTTCCCCCTCAAGAAAATTGATGTTTTTATTACCTAAAACTTTGGACAATGGCATAAATAATCAAACAAATCTGAGTGATCAAGTAACTGCTTGTCATTCTGACAAATCTAAATTATAAATTCATGGCTTGTCAGAAAATAGTTAGGTTAGGTTAGGTTAAAGGACATCCTTGTAATACTAAAATTAAATAAGTATAAAATTTACGCAATTTTTATTAGTTTAAACATCTTAAACTTGTAATAAACTTCTGTATTTATCTTGAGAACTAAACTATTAAATATAATATAAATTACTTATTTGTTATGTGGCAATAGTATATTTTAGTAGTTTAATTTATTAGACCATGTAAGAATTTTATTTAAAATAATTTTTATTCAATAAAATAATCGCTATTCAATAAGTTTTGTCAAAGTTCTACTTGGGAATGAAGAAATAATCAATCAGTTTTGTGTCCCCTCAGGAGAATTGATGTTTTTATTACCTAAAACATTAGATAATGGCATAAATAATCAAACAGATCTGAATGATTCATTAACTACTTATCATTCTGACAAATCTAAATTACAAATTCATGGCTTGTCAGAAAATAGTTAGGTTAGGTTAGGTTAAAGAACATCTTTCTATTACTAAAACTAAATAAGTATAAAATTTACGCAATTTTTATTAGTTTAAACTTTTAATAAACTTCTGTATTTATCTTAAGAACTACACTATTAAATATAATATAAATTACTTATTTGTTATGTGGCAACAGTGTATTTTAGTAGTTTAATTTATTAGACCATGTAAGAATTTTATTTAAAATAATTTTTATTCAATAAAATAATCACTATTCAATAAGTTTTTGTCACAGTTCTACTTGGAAATGAAGAAATAATCAATCAGTTTTGTGCCACCTCAGGAGAATTAATGTTTTTATTACCTAAAACATTAGATAATGGCATAAATAATCAAACAGATCTGAATGATCCATTAACTACTTATCATTCTGACAAATCTAAATTACAAATTCATGGCTTGTCAGAAAATAGTTAGGTTAGGTTAGGTTAAAGGACATCCTTCTATTACTAAAACTAAATAAGTATAAAATTTACGCAATTTTTATTAGTTTAAACATCTTAAACTTGTAATAAACTTCTGTATTTATCTTGAGAACTAAACTATTAAATATAATATAAATTACTTATTTGTTATGTGGCAACAGTGTATTTTAGTAATTTAATTTATTAGACCATGTAAGAATTTTATTTAAAATAATTTTTATTCAATAAAATAATCACTATTCAATAAGTTTTTGTCACAGTTCTACTTGGAAATGAAGAAATAATCAATCAGTTTTGTTCCCCCTCAAGAAAATTGATGTTTTTATTACCTAAAACTTTGGACAATGGCATAAATAATCAAACAAATCTGAGTGATCAAGTAACTGCTTGTCATTCTGACAAATCTAAATTATAAATTCATGGCTTGTCAGAAAATAGTTAGGTTAGGTTAGGTTAAAGGACATCCTTGTAATACTAAAATTAAATAAGTATAAAATTTACGCAATTTTTATTAGTTTAAACATCTTAAACTTGTAATAAACTTCTGTATTTATCTTGAGAACTAAACTATTAAATATAATATAAATTACTTATTTGTTATGTGGCAATAGTATATTTTAGTAGTTTAATTTATTAGACCATGTAAGAATTTTATTTAAAATAATTTTTATTCAATAAAATAATCGCTATTCAATAAGTTTTGTCAAAGTTCTACTTGGGAATGAAGAAATAATCAATCAGTTTTGTGTCCCCTCAGGAGAATTGATGTTTTTATTACCTAAAACATTAGATAATGGCATAAATAATCAAACAGATCTGAATGATTCATTAACTACTTATCATTCTGACAAATCTAAATTACAAATTCATGGCTTGTCAGAAAATAGTTAGGTTAGGTTAGGTTAAAAGACATCCGTCTATTACTAAAACTAAATAAATATAAAAATTACGCAATTTTTATTAGTTTTAACATCTTAAACTTGTAATAAACTTCTGTATTTATTTTGAGAACTACACTATTAAATATAATATAAATTACTTATTTGTTATGTGGCAACAGAGTATTTTAGTAGTTTAATTTATTAGACCATGTGAGAATTTTATTTAAAATAATTTTTATTCTATAAAATAATCACTATTCTATAAGTTTTTGCAAAGTTCTACTTGGAAATGAAGAAATAATCAATCAGTTTTGTTCTCCCTCAGGAGAATTGATGTTTTTATTACCTAAAACATTAGATAATGGCAAAAATAATCAAACGAATCTGAATGATCCATTAACTACTTATCATTCTGACAAATCTAAATTACAAATAACTATAAAATTTATGCAATTTTTGTTAGTTTAAACATTTTAACCTTGTAATAAGCTTCTGTATTTATCGTCTTAACTAAACTATTAAATATAATACTTATTTGTTATGTGGTAACATTGAATTTTAGTAGTTTAATTTATTAATCCATGAACAAATTTTCTTTATAATGATTTTTATTCAAGAAAATAATCACCATTTAGTATGTTTTTGTCAAAATTCTACTTGGAAATGAAGAAATAGTAAATCAGTTTTGATTTCCTCCCAGGAAAAGTTTTTAGGACATTGGACAATGGCAAAAATAAATGATAGTTAGTTACATGGAGAAATATCTAGACTGTATTATGGATGAAGTATATGAATTATGTTTTCTTGGGGTCTGTAATGTGCATGAGGCCTAGCTTTACTAAGAAGAAGTTTCTTTTTGAATAAATTTTTCATAAATTTGGTCAGTCCGAGAGTAGCAGACAGTTACTTTGATCGTTTAAGCTCTTGATAGGTAGTCAGTAAGTCAACACGTAGACCACTACACAGTCATCAAAACCTTCAGTTAAAACTTTTTAAGTACTGTATCACCAACTTTATCAGTTTCAACCTATTGTTCAGACTGGCGAGTAGTAATTAACCCATTTTTGTTCCAAGTAACATTACTATAAAAATAATAGTTGCATTGTGTACAAGGAGAAAAATGACAATTGTCAAATGCCAAATTTTGTTAACCACTTAATTTATGTAGAATCCGTTTGTCCATCTTTTTGCTGACATTCATTGAATAAAACCTACTTTTGATAATTTATTTATCTGAGTTTAATGTTCTTTTTCTACGAAAATTTTGCTCAAGGATTATTTAATTTCTTCGCCAAAATCATACTTACCATTTTTCTTTCAAAAAATGTTTTAAATACAACGTAGGAAAACAAATATATAGCATAGTTGAAAACAACATAAAAATCTTTAAGAGAAGTCAAGTAAATTACTTTTCCTAGTACCTAATTTAGTTAATGACGGTTATTCCAATAAATTTCCAATATTTACTATAATTAAATTCAAAAACTTTTTTCAATATTCAAATATTTACAGTCATTAATATTTCCACGAGCTTCAACATGAAAAACAGTTGTGGGTGGTCAAGTCCATGGAAAACCAATTAAGATAATGCCTATTTAATAGCTCCTCCATATCACATTTTCGTCTTCAGTCCAGCATACTTTTAAAAAAGATGACAAACCCATTAATTCCGTCTAATCCTTTAATGGATGTTTTGAATATAATTTTCTTATTAAGACTCATCTAAACAAAACACTTAAATATATCAATACTGGACTTCCCAGACGGAAATCCAATTTGGATCTTGCGTGAACACAAACGCAAATAAAATTTAACGATTCTCGAAAACTCATCACATTTAACGAAAGCCGACCACTGTAAACAATTGATTCATCAGCCTTAAGTCAATTGCATTGGATGGCCGCATCTCGGTGGAATCCCGGAGGCGATACCGCTAAACCATCAAATAAGTGCAAAAATCGTGCAATTAGCTACTGGGTGTTCGTGGATGGTGATACTAATCAATTTAGCAATATTAGGAAGTGAAACAGTTAGAAATTTCACTTGGCTAGGCTATTATTAAAACTGGCCTATGGTACTTACCTGGTTGTATAATTATATTCTATTTATATAATGGTGGGTAGATTACCTCAAGGTCGGTACAAGACCCTAATTATGTCATATGCTGCCGTTTCTGTTAAGTCTTCGCGTAAATATATATTTGCCACTATTATTTTGAAGAATTATAAGTCATTAAGGGGGGTTGCATGAACACATGTTTCTTCTTTACTTTTTTGTTTCAGGCCCAATATGGTTGCGGTTTCGCATACAAGAGAGCTATCGCAGATAAGTATATCAAACTATGTGTATAAATATTCATATTATTATCTTAAATGTGGGAAATATTTATATCACATATAATTAAATCTTGATTGAATTCTTGAAATATATGTTATTAATGGGTATAATCTGGTGTATAAACTGCTTCCAAGAATAATTGAAAGTTTGTAGAGATAACAATCAAGTTACGTAAGAAGGAAAGAAAGTGCACTGCTGTACAATCATCCAGAAATAAATACTCAATGCAGTCTGGGCTCAAGCTCAATAATAATCTTGGGTGCTTTCTTTAACTAGTAACTTTTATTAACAGAAAACTACAAATTGCACGGTATTGTCACAGGAAACAACACTCTGCAAAAATTTTCATTCATTGTGATTGATTCAAAGTTCTATTGTATTTTGCTATTTATGTAAATGTCTTATTCAAAGTTAAAGATGTATGAATATGCAAGTCATAAGAATATGATGAAACATTCATCGATTACTTTAATTTTGGCTTGGGTAGACTATGCTTATTTAGATTCAACAAACTGAATATGTGGTGTTGTTTAAATAACAAAAATTTAAGTTATCAGCACAATTTTTCTATATAACACCTAAATATTTAAGTATAAATATATTTATATAAAAATACTATTGTTGCCTAAGAAAATAATAATATGCTCTGCATAAATTTGTTCTATCAAAACATAAGAACAAAAGTGTAAAAATATTAAGGATTATTCAATGGAAATTTTATATACTGCTAAATTTGTATTCGTAAATTACATTTAAAATAGTTAACAAATTATAAAAATTAGAAAAATAAATATTGTCAATTTTTGAAATATATTGAAGTAAAATTTTTCAGACAAAAACTCAACTTTGTATATTTTAACCATTATATTATGGTATAAACTCTTTAATAAAATATTTGAAATTTTCACGAAACCAGAAGTTCTCAATTGTAAATTATATATTCAATTAATTTATACCATTTTTTAAATCTAATTACAATTAAAACGTAAAATTTCCGATACATGTTATTTCTATAGAATAATAATAGTTTAATAATATAGTAATTTTCGATAATTTAAATGTTCTATTCTCTCTTCTTCTTCATCAATATAAATAATTATAATTTCATTAATTATTTATTTTCAATTATAAACCTTATCAAATATTAAATGTTTGTAGACCCATTTTATTTATTATTAAAGGGAAAATAAAACAAATAAATCACTTCCAAGTATAAAAAACTGTAATTTATTTATTTAATATTTGTCAACAAATTTATTTACTCAATTTAATATAAAAGAAATTTAAAAATCAATTTATTTCTATTTTTTAATGTTCACTGTTAATGTTTAATTCATATAATTTAAACAATTAAAATCTTTTAACATCTTAAATTATATAAAGTATAAAAAATGAAAATTTTAAGTTTTATATTGTTTTTTCATTTAATTGAAACTATTAAAATCTTTTAATATCTTTATTTATTAAACTTCCCAAATATTAAACTTTTGAAAATCCATTTTATTCATTATTAATAAATGACTTTAATTTGTTTATATCACTTCTAAATTATTTATTTAATGTTTATCATCAAATAGTCAAATTTATTTACTCAATTTTATTTATTAAATTAATTAAAATATAAAAACTATTGAATGAATATTTGAATTAATAATAAATAATTTAAGAATTCATACTATCTAAATATTAAAAGATTTCAAATCCTTTTTATTTATTATAAATAAATTTATTTTGTTATTTATACATTTAATACATTTGAATAATTATTTATAAATAATAATTAAGTTTATTTTAACAAATTAATTTACTAAATTATATAAAATTTAAAAAATATAGATGAAATATTTATATAAAATTTTTAAATAATATTTAATAATTATACAATATTTCAATTTTTTTAAATGTATCAGGACTTAATTTATTAAATTATATAAAATTAAAAAATATAAGAGAAATAATTGTATAAAATTTTTAAATAATATTTAATAAGTATATATTATTTCTATGTTTTAAATGTATCAGGACTTAATTTATTGAATTATACAAAATTAAAAAAGTATATAAGGATTATTCGTATAAAATTTTTAAATAATATTTAATAAATATACATTATTTCAAATTTTTAAATCAATCTGGACTTAATTTATTGAATTATATAAAATTTTTAAATATTTAATAAATATATATTATTCAGATTTTTAAATCAATTAGGGCTTAATTTATTAAATTATATAATATTTAATAAATATTTATTTATTTATTTTAATTTTTTAAATGTATCAGAAGTTTTAAATTTTAATTTAAATTTATTTAAATTTTGAATTAAACATTATTAAACTTCCCCAATATTAAGTCCGGAAACTCATTTTGAAATTAAATATTTAGCATAAAATATGAAATTTTAGATTTTAATTAACTTTTTTTTAAGTATAAAATAATAAAACACTAAAAAGTAAAAATTTCGATTCCAAGCATAAACTTAGAACAATTATTTGTATAAAATTTTTAAATAATATTTAATAAATATATATTATTTCAATTTTTTAAATATATCAGTACTTAATTTATTGAATCATATAAAATTAAAAAAATATAAAAGGAATAATTGTACAAAATTTTTAAATATTATTTATTATGCATTATTTCAATGTTTTAAATGTATCAGCACTTAATTTATTGAATTATACAAAATTAAAAAGTATAAAAGGATTATTCGTATAAAATTGTTAAATAATATTTAATAAATATACATTATTTCAAATTTTTAAATCAATCAGGACTTAATTTTATTTAATTTTATAAGAATATAGAAGAAATATTTTTATAAATTTTTTAAATAATATTTAATAAATATTTATTTATTTATTTCAATTTTTTTGAAAGTATCAGAACTTAAATTTTAATTTGTTTATTTTAATCATTGAATTAAACAATCAATTTTAAAATTTAATATTTACCATAAAATATAAAGTTTCAGATCTTAATTAACTTTTTTTAGTCATAAAATAATACTAAAATTAAAATTTCGATTCCAAGCATAAAATTATTTATAATAAATTATAATATATAATGGCATTTTATCAGATATTATCACTACTTAACATTAATATTTTAAGTATTCAAATATTATACTAATATTTAATGTTTAACATCAAATGATAAACTTTTTTCTCAGTCTTATTAATTGTTAAATTATTTAAAATATAAAAAATATAATATTTAAATTGTTTAAGAAATATATATTATTTCCATTTTTTAATATGTTATTTGTAGAGATTTAAATGTGAATTACTCGATTATTCACTTAATTGAATATAATAAAATTCTTTAAAATTTATGTATTAAAAATAAAATATTATTAAAAAAATTATATTCATTACATTACATTTCATTCACTTTAATAGAAAATCATTTTAAAATCCAGTGTTTTTCATTCATTTAATTCATTTATTAAATTTCTCAAATTATAAGATGATTTTAGGAAAAATGTTAAAACTATACATCTATACAATTTTTTTTTATCATTTTTAGTGCAGCTTTACTTAATTGTGACAAAATTTATTATATAGTTATAAACTGCTAGTTAAACTGTCACCACTAGATTTATTAAATTAACAATGACATTATTTATTATATAGGTTAATACATAAACTGTCAGTCATATTATCACTATTAGATTTATTAAATTAATCCTATTTTATCAAACTAGATGATTGATATGTTGTAGCCTTATAATCGACTTTACGACGATGTATTCAATTTTTAGGATGAATTTGAAAGTGTTTCGAAATTTTGAAAATTAGGCACCTAGAAACAACTGCTGATACCAAATGCCTATCATAAATAAATATTGTTTCAAGTACTATTTGATGCTCCCGACTTTCAAATTTAATATAAACCAATATTTAAGATTTCTATCAACGATTATCCTGTATCAATCTGTAGTTATTTAATAATAACATAATAATAATGCCACTTTCCAATTGTGGCACTCCAATCTTAATGACCAAACACTTGCGAAACCACCAAAGAGATTTTCACAAGAACGTGTCGCTTAGAAAATAATAACATAAAAAAAAACTTCTCCGAAATTCTTGCACAAACCGCACGAATTTCTTAAACAAACAGACCCACGAATATCACCTGATGTTCGTCAACGTCATAAAGACAGTCTGGCCGACCGTCATATTAACACCGAAAACGTACGCACGTGCGAATAACAACGGGGGAAAAAATCTGATTTGCAGGAACATTAGTTCATTTTTTTTTTCAGTTAGGTGACGGTGTTACCTTTGCCTACCTACGCATATTGGACCGACACGAAAATGAGTCAAGGTCCGTACGTACGATACCAAGACGAACAACGAGTAATTGCGTTGACGTTGTAAGACAATTATGTTACAACCGTCGGAATTGGGTCAGAAAATATCTGTTCCGGAAGTGCTACAGGGGAAAACTGCGGCACGTTAACGTACCCGCATTTTGTGTACAATAAAATGCATCGCGACTACGACTGCGGTGTTTTATTGCTTTATTGTCACCTGTGGAGATTTAGTGCGAATTACTGCTGCGAAACAACGGTGGAGGATTGGAGGACTGGAAGACGTTGGATGTTTTCCTCTTATTTCGTAGCTTGTGTGTCGAAAAATAGATGCTTTATTCACACCTCGTACCGAGTTTATAAACACGTCGACTTTAGAAAAAGAAACAGATTTACAGCATGTATATTTGATGATTGACTTATTTGTTATATTAAGAAATTTAGTAAATTTCAAATAAATTTTATGTGTAATCTACGTTATAGATTATAGAAATGTTTGTTCCTAGAATGAAATAATTTAAGAATTCTTGTTATTGACATGTTTTAAACAAAGAAATAAAATAAAATTTTATTACGAAGATGTAGCAATATTTGTTTTATAGATGTTTAATGTTTAGCTACTCTGGCATTTAAATAATGGCAAATAATATACATTATTTAACTTAAGTACAACGACTTCTTGACAATTTAATATTTTTAATTAAAATTTTAAAATAATCTATTAAACATTTGCAGTTAGTTGATAATTTCTTATAAAAGTAATTAATTGATTGTTTTCAAAAACTTATTGAATTCTTTAAAATGTAAAAACTATCGACGAAATATTTGTATTAACTTTTATAGATTTCAATTTATACAAGTTTAATTTTAAAAACCGATTCCAAAAATTAAAATTTAAAAAAACTTAAATAACAATAAACAGATGTTCAAAATTAATTTTCGAAAACATATTAAAAGAAAAATGACAGAATAAATATAATAAATATCTCAAATAACAATTTAAGAATAATCATTCTATGTTAAACTTAATATTCTATTTTTTTATTTAAAATTATTTTATTATTTTAAATTTTTAAGCTTATTTTAAACTAATAGTATTTTTTTATTATTAAAATATTTTTTAAAATTTTAAACCTTTTTTAATTTAGATAATTTTAATTGTTCAAATTTTAATAAATTTAAAATAATTAATTTTTTAGTTTCATTTTTAAGTCAGATAAGAAAATTCATTTTTTAACTTAAATGGTTATTTTAGATTTTATAAATTTAAATTAATAATTTTGTTCTTTTTTAATAAATTAATTGTTTATTTTTAATTTTTTTAGCAAATATTTTAAATTTTATACATTTAAATAATCAATTTTATATATATATTATTTTAAATTATTTCTGCTTAATATTTTAAATGAATTTTTTTTTTTAATTCAAATGAATATTTTTAATTTTAAAATATTTAAATTTTAGAAATTTTATGAATTTAAAACATTTTTTTTTTTTCAGGTTAAATAATTATTTTTAGTTTTTTAAATTTAAAATATTTAATTTTTTGGTCGAATTTTCAAATTTTTTTAACTTAAATAAATACAAATTTAATTTCTTTTAAATTTAAATGATTATTTTAGATTTTATAAATTTATATTAATAATTTTGTTTTATTTATTTTTTTATTAAATTAATTCTTTATTTTTAATTTTTTTAGCTAGAAATATTTTTAATTTTTTAAGCTAAAAATATTTAAATTTTTTTTTATTATTTTTTAAAATTACTTTTAATTGTTTAATCTTAATATTTATAATATACAATATATATATATATATATATATATATTAATTTTAAATGATTATTTTTAATTTTTTAAATTAAATAAATTTGAATTAAAAATTTTAATTTTTTTTATTTAATTTTTTAAATTTTATTTTTCTATTTAAATGTTTTTTTATTTTTTTTAACTTAATATTTATTTTTTTAAATTTTTAAAAATATTTAAATTTTAGAAATTTAAAACAACATATTTTTTTTAGTTAATTTTAATGTTTCAAGCTTAATGTCATAAATTATATCAATTTAAATTAATTAATTTTATTTTTCTTTTCAATTTAAATAATTATTTTTAGTTTTTTAAGTTTAAAATATTTTTTTTTCTCTTATTTTTAAATTTTTTAAAGTTAAATAAATGAATATTTAATTTCTTTTTAATTTAAATGCTTATTTAAATTAAATCTTTATTTAAAATTTGATAGATTTAAATAAACAATTTTATTTTTTTTATAAATAAATGATTACTTTTAATTTTTTAAGCTTTGTTTGAATTTTTTAAATTTTAAATGATTATTTTTAATTTTTTAAGCTTAATATTTTAAATTAAATAAATTTGAATTAAAAATTTTATTTTATTTTTTCATATTTAATTGTTTAATTTTTTTTTTTATTTAAATGGGTATTTTTAATTTTTTAAGCTTAATATTTGAATTTTTTAAATGATTATTTTTTATTTTTTAAGCTTAATATTTTAAATTAAATTAATTTGAATTAAAAATTTTATTTTATGTTTTCTTTTCATATTTAACTGTTTAATTTTTTTTTTTAAATGGATATTTTTAATTTTATTAATTTAAATGTAGAACTTTAATTTTTTAATTTAATTTTTTTAAGCTTAATATAATAATAAAGTTATATAAATTTTTTTTTTTATTTAAATGGTAATTTTTAATTTTTAGAGCTTAATATTTTAAATATAATAAATTTCAATAAACAATTATATATATATATTTTTAATATAATTGTTTATTTTTAATTTTTTAAACTTAACTTTTTATTCATATTTTTTCTGTTAATATCAAGCAAATTAAATAATAAAATATAAATTAAAAAAATAAAAAATAAGATTTTAAATTAATTTATATTAAATTACTAAATTTACAATAAATCTAATTTTTAAAAACTTTTTAAGGTGTTTTAAAAATAGCAAATAACAATTCATGTGTATGTATTTAATCATTTTTGTAAAAATTTTAAAATCTAGTTAACTAAACATAAACCAGCAATTTAAATATTTTCAAAACCTGTTCAGTTGGTAAATTATTCAGTACATAAACCATTGATTCTTTGTTTCTAAAAACTTATTAGAACGATTCAGTTCCGAATTCACCAACATAAAGTAATTGGAGCATAGCAAACTATCGTATCCGAATGATTTTATCGCATATTCCAACAACAACAAAAAAAAAACAGTCGGACTTGCATTATTTAAAGGTGAATCTATTTTAGATAAAAACGTGTCATTGAAATTATAAAGTTCGAAACAATTAATAAAAAATAATTGGTAGTTATTTTCGGCATGATGTTAAAGAGTACATAAGATATCCAAAGCCATAAAGAACCTTATCAAGTTCTTTTTGAACGCCGGTTCAATAAATATATACCATTTATGTACTGTACAATTATTTGCGTTTTTCTGCAAACAAAATACCAGTTTTTGTCAACATACATACGTCTAGGAACGTTTATAACGGAACAGCCTATAATTGTCTATTAAGACACACGATCAACCAATGCTACTGCACAAATTATTATTTGGTGAAGTTGCACTGCGTTTATGACGTACTCAAATTGACAGTTGCCATTCAATTGTATTAAAAAATTGTTGTTCAACTACGCAAAACTCCATTATGACATTTGTTTATATTAACGCAATAATATAATGAGGAAAAACATGTTAAGGATTATTTAATGGTTTCTAACAGCAATGAAATTTAAATTTGCATGCGTTCAGAGCGAACAATACACGCGTGGAGCAAAACAGTTTAAACGGACGACGATTTTTATTGGAAACGCCATCGTCGACCACTCTGGGAAATTATGAATGATCGTCGACGCTACGAGAGAAGAAAGTGTGTCAAAAAAAATTACGCTGTTGTCTCAAAGAATCGAGCCGCGAGATAGCCGACACCTTTTATTAACATCTATTTAACCCGACCGCACGCCCAGAATCCGAATCGATGTGTAATTTCATTCAGGAATCGAAAATCCGACACGAATATCATTATTTTAATGGCCCTGAGCAACTGGCTGGCTGTCGGTTGGTCCAGTAAGTTTTTGGTGATGGAGATGATTTAAGTTGTCCGTTTCTTCTTCTTAGAGATGATGAATTTTTGACTTAAAAGAGGCTGATTATATCCTTTCATTTTCTATTGGAGGTAATTTGACCACCCAGCAATACATCCAGGAAATCTTTTTCACCTTAGCTTCCTTCAAAATCCAATTTTTATACCAGGACAATGCCGGATCTGATATTTCTAGTGTTACTTGGGTATGTCTTCAACATTTTGATGTAGATTTGTTGCCATACCAGCAAAATCTCTGGATTTGCCACCAAGTGAACCTATGTGAGACATGATACACCCAAGACGTCGAAGTTCAGCTCTTCCTCCACAGACTTGCATGACTTGCATGACCACACGTCCAGAATTCAAATCTAGAAGTAATCTTATTCAGGTCAACACGAATATCAGTATTTGACCTTGAGGACCTGGCTAACTATCAGTTGGGCCAACAAGTATTTGGTGATGGATATGGTATAAGTTTTTCGTTTAGAAGAAAAATTATAGTCATATCATTGTAATAGAGAATGAATTTTTGGCTTAAAAGAGGTTTTAATCTTTCATTTTATATTGGAGATAACTTGTCCACCCAGCAAAACATCCAGGAAATCCTAGAACCCCATTTAGTTCTTCTTTATCTTGAGACTCTCAGGTTTTCTAGCAGAATAATGATCGACCTCCTATTGCAGCAAAAATTTGGACTTACTACCAAATTAACACGTGTGAGATGTGATAAACAGAAGACTTCGAAATTCAGCCCTTCCTCCGTAGACTTGGGAGACTTCTAGAGTCAACTAGAACTTAACCACACTTCCAAAATCCAAATCGAGAAGTAATTTCAATCAGGAATCAAAATCTAACACGAATATCAGTATTTTAACAACCTTGACAACTGACTATCAATTGGGATAAGTATTTGATGATAGAGATGGTCAAAGTTTAGAAGAAAAACTATTATCACTCCATTGTTATAGAGGACGAATTTTTGGCTTAAAAGAGGTTGGTTTTAACCCTTCATTTTCTATTGGAGGTAATTTGACCACCCAACAAAACATCCAAAAAATCCTGAAACTTCATTTGGTTCTTCTTGACCTTGGAACCCTTCAAAATTCGGTTTCCCAGCAGGATAATACCTGACCTCTTATTGAAAGGCTTTCTTTGGAGTGTTTATGATATTTTGATATAGATTTGTTACCATGCCAGTAAGACTTTCGACTTACAACCAAGTCAACACGTGCATGACAGAACTTCGAAATTCAGCCCTTCCTTCACAGACTTGGGGGACTTCTAGAGTCACATAGAGGTACCATAATACCTCAGAACAAAATTGACCTCATTAGATTAATGTTCAACTCGTTATTACTTAAAAATGACACCATTATTAATATTTAACTAAACCACACGCCCAGAATCCAAATCGAGAAGTAATTTCATTCAGGAATCAAAATCCAACACGAATATCAGTATTTTAACAACCCTAAGAAACTGACTGACTATCAATTGCGTCAATAAGTATTTGATAATAGAGATGGTCAAAGTTTAGAAGAAAAACTATTGTCATACCCTTGTTATAGAGGACGAATTATTGGCTAAAAGTGGTTGGTTTTAACCCTTCATTTTCTATTGGAGGTAATTTGACCACCCAACAAAACATCCAAAAAATTCTGAAACTCCATTTGGTTCTTTTTGACCTTAAAACTCTTCAAAATCCGGCTTCCCAGCAGGATAATACCGTACCTCATATTGCAAGGCTTTGTTTGGAGTGTTTATGATACGTGTGTAACAGAACTTCGAAATACAGCCCTTCCTTCACAGACTTGGGGGACTTCTAGAGTCACATAGAGGTACCATAATACCTCAGAACACAACTGACCTCATTAGATCAAGGTTCAACTCATTATTACTTAAAAATGACACCATTATTAACATTTAACTAAACCGCACTCCCAGAATCCAAATGGAGAAGTAATTTCATTCAGGAATCAAAATCCAACACAAATATCAGTATTTTAATGACCTTGAAAAACCGTATCTATCAGTTTTTAGTGATGGAGATGCTCAAGTTCTTCGTTTAGACGAAATTTTTAAATGGCTAAATCTGGAACATCTCCTTACTTACAAATTACAATGAATATTTATCTAATGATAAGCATATTTAAACATACTCAGTGACATAGAAAAGAGAAAACATAGTGATCCATATTAAGACATAAATTATTAAATTTGGAAGCTACTGCTGTAGAGTTATTGTATTACACTTTTTTGTACAATTTGAGTGAATAAGTTTCATAGAAAACGAATTATTCCCTTAAAAGAGGCAAAATTTGTCTTTTCTATTAAAGGTAATTTGATCACCAAGCAATACATCCTTATCTTAGGATCCTTGAAAATCCAATTTCCTACAGGATAATGACCGACCTTATATTATGAAGGTTACACTGGAGTGTTTCCAACATTCTAATGTAGATTTGTTGCCATGTCTAACAAGATCTCTGAACCTGTCACCAACTGAAGAGATAAGGAATATTATAGGCAAGAAATTTAGAAATATAGTCCTTTTTTCACAGACTTGGGGAACCTACAGAGTTAACTAAAGATACCATGGTAACTCAGAACGAAACTGAACTCATTGGATCAATGTCCAACTTATTATTAATTAAAAAAATGATACTGTTCAATGCTCAAATTTTTCTTAATTGCTAAACCTGAAATATTTACAAATTGTAATGAATATTTATGTAATGACAAGCATAGTTCATATAAAATAGAAAATATAGTACAAAAATGATAGATTTTGAAGATGCTATCATAGATTCTGTGTGCTACAATTTTTTTTCTAATTATAACGAATGAGAGAGAGAATTGTCGAATCTCATTTAGTTATTTACATTAAGACCCTTCAAAATTCAGTTTTCCAGCAGGATGATCCCCAACTTCATATTGCGAAGTGTTTCCAACGTGCTGATATAAATTTGTTGCCATGGTCAAGAAGATTTTCGGACTTATCACCAACTGAACAAGTGTGGGACGTCATAGACAAGAAACTTCTGAACGCAGCACTTCCTCCACCGACTTGGGAGATCTCCAGAGTGAAGTAGAACCTCAGAATGAAACTGACCTCATTAGATTCAATATCCAACCCATTAGTAGTCAAAAAACCAATAAAATCTGTCCACTAGATTCTCGTTTCTACGTCACTGAGTATATGTCGAGACAGACATCATCAGGATGATGAAATTTAAGCAAAAAAATTGGTATATTATCACGTTATTTACGATGGTTTTAATTAGGTTTTCTGCCAGTCAAAATAGTTTTTATGGTCAATTAGTGTGGTATTACGTATAAGATGTTAATTGTTTCATTATAAAAATATATTTGAATGTGCAAATTAAAATTATAAAAAATCTTCAAGGACCCGCATTTTAACTGACATATTTTAAAATTATTTTTAAGCCGAGTATGTCAAATAATTGGAATTTATAAGTGTTATAAAATGATAAAAATGTCACCACATAGCAAAACATGTATAACAAATGATAGTTGATCCTTGATTATAGATCAATGGTCACAAGTTAGAAAAAAAAAACGTTCTCATAGATTGTCACATTATATAATTCCAAAAAATCCAATGTGTAATATTTGTCTCCGGTGCAAATAGTCAAAAGTCAAGGTAAAACACTTTTTTCAGTGATTATGCAGTTTTAACAACGTGCAGTATTAAGTTAACATTTTCTGAGTTCTATGACACCATTAAAAATGTCACTTGAGTAGGTATTACGTATCAATTGTAGCGTTTAATGTTGAAATTCTCATAATTCATTTAAATAAAAATTGTTTTATCAAGTTCATCCAATTACCTTGAACTTGATTAACGTTTTAATGAATTATTTAGCGTCATCGAAAATTAAAATATCAAATGCCATTCACACACAGTCTCGTTTAGGTAATTTATAGAATTTTTGGAAGTAGTTGTACAAATAAGGAAGGGTTTTAGTTGTACACAAGATAAGGGAACATTGACTTTTGTGTCCTCAATGGGAAACAGATGAACAAATAGTACATTATATAAAAACTATCAACTAACACATTAACTTAAAAAAAATTAGCAATGAATATTTTAAAAAGTAGTTGTTTGAAAATGGTACTCATGTAAATTATTTTGACTTACAACTAAGTAAAGTTGTGCCATTTTCTCATACCATTATGTTAATTGGGTAAGTCGTTAAACTACAGAATTTAAATAAATGACTGTCGTCCAAAGCAGGAAAATAAAAATTGTTACATGTTACAAAGAAATCAAAAGTAAAATTAAAGTAAAGACGTCACAATTCATAATTTGTATCAGAAATAATCACTAAATTTATTTTTATTGCCATAATAAGATTTCATTGCACATAAAATTATGTGATATGTTTATTGTGGAAAAAGCCACCACAAGGAATTGTTGTAATTTTAATTAATACAACTCACGACAACAAAAAAATTACACTATTTTTATATCATTGTGTTTCGGTTCCTTGGGAACAGGCTGGTAACAAATTGAAAGTCACACCACTTACCTAGACAGTTTTTTTTTCAATACATTAATGCATGTGCCAAATTTTAAAAATGTCGAGAAACATAAATAATCCAAGACCTTGGCACTACATTCTAAAAAGGATGTTGCAGTTTTGGCGTGCCATGCGTACTTTAGATGGTCATTGTAATTTTATATCCAAACTAAAGTACTATAAGGAAGTCTTGGGACATTAAAGAGGAGTTAAAAATAATCAGCAATTTGAGGCAGACGTAAAAATAAATTCTATAACATAAAGGTACAGTTTGAACAAGTCTATGGGGGACTATAAATAAACCAACTAACATAAAACACAGCCACTTACCTTTTTTTCTTTCCCATTGGGTGGTGCAGGTCAATATTAAAAAAAAAGGTGATTTAATAATAATAATAAAAAACTATAAATGTTTTATTGTTAAGAAAAACTTAATTAGAATATAAACATAATCAACTGGAACAATTATTGATTGCATAGATTTCGTTCAAAACAAATTACCCTGTTCATAAAACACATCCTTTCAGTAGACACAGTCCAATATCAAAACCGCCGTTGAACCGATGAACAAACTTTGGCAAATATAAACGCATTAAAACACGCAAGTTCTTAATTTTGAAAATAAAATTATCACATTTAGCCTCAAAATATATCAGTCCTTTTGATTGGATCACTCAAATTTTGAACAAATTTAAAACTAAACAGTCAATAAACGTAAAACACTTAAATTATAGGAACGACCAAAAAACATAAGTCGATTTATCACAATAAGTTATTCATGTAATAAATACTGAGGTAAAAAACTTAATCTACAGGAGTAATAACGATATCCCCCTCACTGTTCTGTCTGCGATGTACCAAAACTGGCGTCTTTGGAATTGAATCTGGGAAAACAGTCTCCTTTATAGTTACTCTTTCTCTTTTTGGCGTCAGCAAGTTCTCATCGTCACGCGGAGGTCTCAGTTCCACCGAACTGAACTCATTTTTCTCGGGCAGGTCGTTGTCGTCGTTGATCTTGCCGTTCTGGCCGTTCATCAGGGGCACGTTCTCGAGTATTTGAGGTTTCTCCGTGACAGGTTCAATCGGGGCTTTGGTCATCGGCTTCATTTCCTCACCGAAACTCTCCACGTTGCCGTAATTCCTCCTGTTCTTCTTGTTGTTGCCCTTTTTCATGACGAAGAATACGGCGATGCAAATCAACGCCACCACTATAACCCCAATTACAATGTACAAGGTACTACTCGATCCCTCATCAACGGACGACCTTCCCAATTTTGTGTTCGTAGTTAGTGCGTAGTCGTCGTTATCTTTGTCCGAAGTTTTCTCATTTTCGTTCTTTGATTCAGTCTCCTTTGTGAATGGAACTTCTTCCACCTCCACTTGTTCCACGTTTGGTACTTGCTCGACTTGTACCGGCACTTCCGTTGTGGTAACTTCTGGCTTAGGTCCTTCGTTGGATCCAAATATGTCCTCCTTTATAGTATTAAGTTGATCACCAAAGTCGGGAAGTGGTGATGCATCTTCTTCGTCCTCTTCACCTACAGGCTTTGGCGTCTCACAATCAATACTGCACGCTGGCGGTGGTGGTGGTAACTCAGATATATCAGGGACAATAAAGCCACTTCCTTCAGCTTCAGTTTCAGTCTCATTGGTTGTCTCATTGTCATAGGCAACTTCGTGTACCGGTAAAATGCCATCGTTACCGCTACCTTCTTCGTCTTCATCATCATCATCTACAGTCGACCAGGCCGCCGTAGTTGCCTCCTCATTAGGCTCAGTTGTGGTCATCACATTGTTACTTTCCTCCACATCCACACCTATTTGGCTTGGTTCTTCTGTTGTAGCCATACTGTCTGCATATTCAGTTGTGGCTTCCTCAGTGACGTTTTCTTCGCCTTCTTCATCATCAGTCTCCACAGTTTCTTGATTAGCTTCTGTAGTAGTTGCCTCATTGACGTGTTCAGCGCCGTATAATTGTTGAGTTTCAGTCACACTTTCTTCACCACTGTCCACATTTTCCTGATTAGGTTCTACAGTTGTTGCCTCCACATGTAATTCCTGACTTTCAGTCACGTTCTCCTCACCATCGTCTTCATTAGTACCTTCTGTCGTGGCTTCGTTGCCCTCTACGTACAATTCAGTCGCGCTCTCTTCATCATCACCGCCTTCCGTTGTGGCTTCCACACTGTTGTTCTCTTCAACGTACAACTCCGGACTTTCAGTCACCTCACTCACTTCTTCTGCGGGTTGTGATGCGTATGTAGTTAGCTGTGGTGTTTCCGGTGTGGTCATCTCCTCCACGTGCTCCTCTTCACTTGACGACTTCTCGTCACTTGACAGCATGATGATCGAACCACTGCCTTCTTCGGGTTCCTCACTTTTTTCCAGATCAGTTTCATTGTCTATTAGTGGTGTGTTAATGTAATCAGTCACCTCTTCGGATGCTCCCGAGCCTTGTTCGTCTCCAACCATCAGATCTATTAGGGAACAACTGATTGTTTCAATGGGTTTGGAGTGATACTCTTTGGGCGAGCCGCACAGGACGGCATCCGTGAACTTGATGCCGTGAGCCACCATGTCCTTGTACCGCAGAACGTAGGAACAGTCACAGTTAATTGGGTTTTTGCCCAAATTAATTGTTTTTAATTGCCTCAGTTCCCTCCAGTCTTCTGGGATTTCCGATATGTAATTGTGAGATAGATCTAAGGTTTCAATGTTTTTTGGTAAATCGATGAAGTTGATGTCTTTTATGTTGTTCTCTTTTAAAACTAATGTCTTTATTTTGGCTAGAGAGGGTAAGTTCTTCAGATCGACGTTGGTGTGGCTCAGATCGAGATAATCTAGATTCTTCAAGTACTTTACTTTACCATTAACTTTTTCTACGTTGCCAGTTATTGTTAGCTGTCGTATGCTGGATTTTTGTTTGGCCACCAACTTGTTTAAGAACTCGAAGTTTTTGCATGTTGCGTGTATTGTGTCTTCTTGTGTGGTGGTGCACTGACAGTGATCTGGACAGGGGATAAGGGATGCTCCGAAAACTAGCTGTATGACAGCCAAACACGTGAGCACTTCCCTCCACATATCCACTTTTCTGCAAAAGAAACGTAAGGATTAATAGCTGAGGGTTATTGGGAAAGTCAACAACATCGGAAGGGGTATGCAAATGACAACAATGTGTGTAACCTTCTTGCATAACAAAGTGTGAAGGTCAGTTATATTCTGGTTATTCAAAAACAAGTAAGAAAGTTTGATTGCAAAACTGCATGGCAGTTAAATAAAATCATTTCAGCAACATATTTCATAGCTACAACCAACTAATTTATCAAACTAATTTATTTATGAAGAAATAAAAATGTCAAGAGTACAATTTTTGTTGATAAGAAACGCTGTTTAGCACGAGTAGCATTTGAAATAATGTTTAACATCCGCATCTTGAGTTTAGGCCACGCATCTTAATGAAGTCAAAAGGAAGATAACGAGTCTGACTATCAATAATAAAATGGGATTGCACAATTGGTAAATAAAGGCAAATCACTGTACTAAAAATAAAGACAGTATCAAATTTTAAGTGTCGGTAATGGCATGAGAAATTAATGAATCATGTCGTGCCATTTAGATTGAAAGATTTTTAATTCATTAATTTTTAGAAAGAAGATCATCACAAGTTAAGATTTAGATCAATGTGTGGTATTATCTGGTAATGATGATTAGATTTGGGATTAGCACATTAAAAGAGTCCAAACATTAACTGGGACCAGCCTCAATTAATTTATCTTTAAATATTTAATGAGATAATTATCATGGCAATTGAGAATGTGATATTAAAATTAAATAACTTTGTTAATTTTACATTTGTACAAAAGTAGGACCCGGAACTGGTGACAATTCTCGTTGTACATCATTTTCAATGTTAATAGAGTCATTTACTGTTTCCCCGTCTAATAGTTATGACATAGTTAAGTAACGAAATTAATGTTTGTTAAACTTATAATTCCTTCTTTAATTATATTAACTAATCAAAAATAATTGCCGGTTTGATTCACTTAATTGTTCACATTTTGGAACATTTGTGGAAGTCAAATTAATTAAGCCTAAAGCAATTATGAGTTTAATAAATTTTTAACATGGGTAACATTCTCACTAAAATTCAGCAATTAAAATAATAAGCGGGATATGTATTCTTGAGGTAATAAAACAGACCACTTTCTAGTCCCTACATTATTGGTCAAAAGCAGTGGTATGATTCACCTTCAAAAATACAGATCAGTTAAATGTAGGTAGACTGCAATAACGGGAACATTTGCAAAACCACATACGACGGTGTCGGCACCGTTGAATTTGTGAGCGCGAGAATTTGTATCAGGGGTTAAAGTTAATTTAACACCGAGTCGAGTGTGGTCAGTTATTTTGATGAACTTTGACACGATCTTCAACTAATAAATATTTAATTCGAAACTAATGGATAAAGTTTTCAATTAAACCTTTTGAAAATAATTTAAATGCAATAATTGTTAAATTAAAATTAAATTAGCTACGTAAGTACCGGGTACCGCTCGACCCGCAGACAAAAAAAAACTACAACAAAAATCGGCGTGCGTCACTAAAACAAAACAAAAAAAAACAACTGGGTAAAAAATCCTTACATGTAGTTTCAAAAGTTTCCAAAATGAAAATCCAAGATACTCCACACCACAGTACCGTACCGGCCAGTCCCGAACACAGTTATCCACCGAACCAAACAAATCGCACCGTCCAGTCAGCACATCCCCCAATAAACCTCCAACTTTAATTGAAAACACTAGTGCCGAAAATAAGTATTCGAGCCGACTGTCACCAGTTTTTGTATTTCGCTCGCGAGTAAGACACGCGCGCGCACCTACCAATGCCGACTGCTAGTACTGGTTGCCGGCCGTTTCTGACTGTCGTTTAAGTTCGAAATTACATTACGCAATAATATAAAGCGCGATTGGCGGCTGAAGTAAGTGGGGACGTTCTGTGATGCATTCATGCGCATTGTGTGGGGTGGTCATTCATTAATTTTTTTGGTTTTTGCATAATTTTTGAGTAGATTTCGGCCTGGAAGGGTGGTTTTTAAATTAATTTGAATAATGATGTTTTCGTGTGAAGGGGTTTACAACCTCCAAGCAGCCAGACTCTCAGGATTATGGCTAGTTATGAACAAGAAGACCTTTGGAGGATAACAACTTTTTGATGAGGAGGTGGAGGAAGTTTTACTTATGAAGGAGTTTTAAAGAACGAAATCTATATCATATTAACAACTAGTATAAAACGGGGGAATCCTCCCTTGAGTGGTGTAAAGTAGTACTGATTTATATCGCAATATTCTTTATTATGAAGAAAGGCAATAACAAGAAGAACATGAGGAACTGAAACCCATGACCAAAGGCTCAATTGAACCTGTCACTCTGATGATTTGATCTCATGATTAAAAATCGACTTATGTTTTTGGTCTGTCCTATAATTTAAGTGTTTTACATTCATTGAATGTTTAGCTCCAAATTGGTTCATAATTTGAGTGATTCATTCAAAACAATTGATATATTTTGAGGATAAAAATAAATTAAAAATATTTTAAAATTTTTAATATTTCTAAAAACTTATATATAATATAAAATATTATAAATATATATATATATATATATATATATATATATATATATATATATTTATTTATTATCATTTATTTTTTATTATTTAATTATTCATTTTTTATTATTTATTCGTTATTCATTATTCGTTATTCATTATTCGTTATTCGTTATTCGTTATTCGTTATTCGTTATTCGTTATTCGTTATTCGTTATTCGTTATTCGTTATTCGTTATTCGTTATTCGTTATTCGTTATTTGTTATTCGTTATTCGTTAATATTTAATAAAAATAAATAATTTATATAAAAAATAATCATATAAATATATTTGTTTTTAAAAATTTTTTCTTAAGTAGTTCAAAATTACTTTTGCTTTGTTTTCTTTTTGTAAATTATTTATTTATAATATATAATATATTTATTTTAATTTATTTATTATTATTTAATTATTCATTTTTTATTATTTATCCGTTATTCGTTATTCAATATTTAATAATAAAAATATTTATTACTATTTAATAAAAATAAATAATTTATTATTTAATAATTAATTTAAAACTTTTGCTTTGTTTCCTTTTTGTAAATTATTCATTTATTATTATTCGTTATTTAATAATAAAAATATTTATTACTATTTAATAAAAATAAATAATTTATATAAGAAATAATCATAAAAATATATTTGTTTCTAAAAATTTGTTCTTAAGTAGTTCAAAATTACTTTTGCTTTGTTTTCTTTTTGTAAATTATTTATTTATAATATATAATATATTTATTTTAATTTATTTATTATTATTTATTTTTTATTATTTAATTATTCATTTTTTATTATTTATCCTTTATTCGTTATTCGTTATTCAATATTTAATAATAAAAATATTTATTACTATTTAATAAATATAAATAATTTATATAAGAAATAATCATAAAAATATATTTGTTTAAAAAATTTGTTCTTAAGTAGTTCAAAATAACTTTTGCTTTATTTTCTTTTTGTAAATTATTTATTTATAATATATAATATATTTATTTTAATTTATTTATTTTTATTTATTTTTTATTATTTAATTATTTTTTATTATTTATTCGTTATTCGTTATTTAATAATAAAAATATTTATTACTATTTAATAAAAATAAATAATTTATATAAGAAATAATCATATAAATATATTTGTTTCTAAAATTTTGTTCTTAAGTAGTTCAAAATTATTTTTGCTTTGTTTTTTTTTCATAAAATATTAATTTATATATTTTTTTAATATAGTGATATGAAATATTATTTTATTATTTTATTGTTATTAGTGATGATTAAACATATTTATTTAAATAATTTAATAATTTGATGTAATAATAATAATAATTAATATTATTATTAATGTAATTAAATAAATTTACACATACTACACATTTTTTTTTATTTTTTATTTCTTTTTGTATCTAAAAAAACTAAAAGACATTTATAAAAATGAAAAGAAAAAATAATTATTTAGAAAAATTAATTAATTAAAATTCTCTTTATCTAAGTAATTTAATGATTTAATAATTATTATTATAATTAATGATGTTATTAATAAAATAATTAGTTTAATTTAAAAAAATAAAAAAACAAATGTTTTATACCTAATAACAAAATTTATTTATTAATAATTAATAAATTATTAATTTGAAATATAGTAATAATTAAGTAACACTAATAATAAAATAATTTAAATAATTAGGTGAATTTAAGAATATTAAATCCTACATATATTTAAAAACATATATAATTATATCTAATAACAAATATGGTTTTGCTTTTTTTACAAACATGATTAAAACAAATTTTAAAAGAATACTTTGTTTATTAAACAAAGATTTTAAACATGGCAATTATTTTTATCATTCTGTAAAATTTATATTTGGTGATAAAAAACTTTAAAGTAAAATATAATATCAAAATAAATTAACATTTGTTTATACTCTAATTAAATTTTAAAATTTCAAATATTGGAATTCGAAATAATATAAAAGAAATCATACTATACTAGATGCATGTGTATGAATTGTGTTCACTTTTATATCAACTTGAAACATAAATTTAGCTATACATAATGTATTATTAACCAATTAGTATCATCATCAAAATAAGCACATCCATTTAACATCATTCCAAACGCATGATGGAACCAAGTGCAATTTTAACAAGTCACTTTTCTTCCGCAAACCCTAAAATTAAATTACTAACGTTATTTCACAATTTATGTCTACACAAAGTATTAAATTTAAAACGTGTTTGACCAATAATTGAGTACATCTAATAAACGTATCTTGACTGTGTTGGTGTTACATTTCGTTTCCTGGCTCATTAAAACAGCAGCCGGACCGACAGACCCAACATTTAACATTCTTCGACCTAAAATTGTCGATTTTCGAATATTGGTCTGCGGTTATTGTTCGTGGAGCGAGATAAAGAATAATCGTGTTTAATCAGTTCGGTACTACCTGAAGTCTGGAGGACTGATACCACACTTCCTAGGTGTCTAGGATATTGAACTTATATCTTTACCAAATAAATGATGAAATAATCTGGTGTCTAGTCGATGGATATCCTGTAATTATTGAGTTAATTAAATTGGCTCCCATTGGATTTTTTAGTTAACACGTTTATAAGACCACCAGTAACGCTTTTCTTTGCCCAATAACAATTTGGGGCTCACATAAAAATGATAATTTATATAAAATAAACCAGATTCCAAAAATAAAACTTAATTGATCTGACGTGGTGACAGACATGAAAAATATTTTGCATAGTTTGATTTTATATACCTATAATGTTCCTACTTCAAAAATCTAATAATAACTTTGTAAATATTGCACACATAATATTCAGAGTATAAAAATCCTGTTGAACCCAGGTCATACATCTAATTTCTAATTCTAAGTCTAAAAATAAGTTTTAGATAAGATAAGTTTATTATTTTTAGTTTATTTCTAGTTCCACTACAATTTTGGTTAACCTGAACAGTGAGTTGAAGCTAGTAAACCTGGTGAAACAGTTCAGGTCCATCAACAACTTTCTCAAAGATGAGTAAGAGACCACATGTCTAATTAGAGACTCAAAGGAAGCTGCAAAATGTTAATTGGGAAGTTTCACTTTATCCACCATGGAGTTGAAATATTTCTCCACGTGTCTATTATTTATTTTGGTCATTGTCCAATTTTTTACACAATAAACGCTTTAATTCTTAAGAGGAGATCAAAACTGAGGTTGATATTTTCTTCATTTCCAAGAATCTCGTGGCATAAATTAGCTCACACACGTCATCAAAAAATTGTTGATTATATATTTTTTCACTTATTATTATTATAAAACAAAAAATTACTCCTTATTTAAATTTAATAGTCCATTTATAAATATCAAATTATTTATTAAATGGTAAACAATTATAAATGTATATGCAGCCGATAATTTAAGATGAACACTTGGGTATTACATTTCACTTTTTCTGCATTCTATGAATCACCCAATGTTATCAAGAAGAATGACCAGACTTATCGAACTGCGGGCTTTCACGTCTTTCACAAACAGTCTCTCACATCTGATGTTCCAGGTACACCAGTCTTTACTCGTAAATTTGTATTCGAGATTTCATTATCAATACTTTTATAAAAAACGCTCTTTATTCGTTACCACGTATTTTTCTGTTTACAAAACTTATTAAATATTTGCAATCAGCAGACACTTATTTTCTGATTATTAAACGAATTGTTTTTTAATCCTTTATTACGCTGTGGTACTTTAGACTATTCTATATTTTATTTTATTTTATTTTGAACTCAAGTTCAAGTACAAATTAAATATGATACGTTGTAATAAATTAACGGTACATTATTGATAACAAAAAAAATCATTTAGGATTTATTACTGTATGCAACAAAGAATACATTTATTGAATATTGCTAATATTAAAATTATGTTACCTGGTACACCGGTAGTTACTGAGTATCGCCACAGATGGTGCTAAAATTAACCAGTACGGTACCACGTAAACAGAAATCTATTTTTAAACGTCGAGACGAAAGTCTCCAGGTGGCACGGTAAAGGCTAACACTCGATAATTTAATTATTTAAGTATATTATGGCACCATTATTACTGCACTATTTTTATTGCTTATTATTAGCTGGGAATAAATTGTCTTTTTAATTTGTTCCAAGTTCAAGATCAAAGAGAAATTGAATGTAATTAATTAATTTATTACTAGTATTATTAGATGCTGCTTAATAACGATATCTTAAAAATTTATCAGGTCAAATATTTGCATATTTACGTCTTTATTTAACAGCGAATTCTTTGTGGTTAAAATTATTTGCACAAGTTAACCATAAAATATTGTTTAATTGAACGCATCAATGTGTTAAATTATACAGGGTACCTCTCAAAGATTTGCCTTCTCTTATCTTACAAAAGTTGGCAGTAACAGAGATACAGGGTGTCAATCTTAATAATGGTAGAATTTTTCAAACCTTTGGTGGACACCCTGTATATTTATAAGAGGTAGTACAAGATTGAAATTGTGTTGGATAAAACTAAGCTACAACTATTCACAATAAAATAAAAGAGTGCCACAATGAAAATTATTCAAGACATTAAATTAAGCAACAACTATTTTCTAATGGTGTTAGATCACTCAGAATCGGCGAGGCATGGATACCATCAGATTGTGTTAATTTCAAACGAAATTTTTTACAGTACTATATTTTTATTTTTTACATAATATTCATAAAATATACGAATTAATATGACATTAATATATCAGTTGAGAATGGATGAATTTTAACATAATATAAAATCAAGAAAAATATGAATTAATAAATTTTTATTTATCACTTTTCAAAGGTAAATAAATATAGGCAATAATGTGCAATTTATTTACAATGCAAATGTATATTTACTTTAGCGATTATTTGTTTTTTTTTATATCGCCTTAATTTATGTAGTATATGCAAGCATTAATTTTTTTGAAAATAACTTTCAAGTTATAGTAATTTATAATAAAATTACTAAAAAGAATTTTTGAATTATCTAAATATTTCTTTTATCAATTAATTTAATATTGAGATGTTAGAAAAAGTAATTTTTTTGAAGCTTAATTTGAAAATAACATAACTTTTTTAAAATAAAATTACTAAAATGAATTTTTATATTATTTAAACATTTCTTTTATAAAATAATTTAATATTAAGTGCTAGAAAAAGTAATATTTTTAAGTTTAATTTTAAAATAACGTAACTTCTTTTAAAATAACTTTCAAGTTATAGTAATTTATAAGAAAATTACTAAAATGAATTTTTGTATTATCTAAATATTTCGATTATAAATTAACTTAATATGAGGTGCCAAACAAAAAATAATTTTTTTGATGTTTAATTTTAAAATAACATAATTTTTTTAAAATAACTTCCAAATCAAATAAATAAGAAAATTAAATTAAAAAGAATTTTTATATTATCTAAATATTTCTTTTATGAAATAATTTAATATTAGGTGTTGGAAAAAGTAATTTTTCTTGAAGTTTAATTTTAAAATAACATAACTTTTTTAAAATAACTTTCAAGTTCTAGCAATTTATAAAAAAATTACTAAAAAGAATTTTTGTACGTACTAAATATTTTTTATAGACTAACTTAATATTAGGTGTCAGAAAAAGTAATTTTTTTGATGTTTAATTTTAAAATAGCATAATTTTTTAAAAATAACTTCCAAATCATAGTAACGTATAAGAAAAATACTAAAAAGAATTTTTATATTATCTAAATATTTTTTTATGAAATAATTGAATATTAGGTTTTAGAAAATGTAATTTTTTTAAAGATTAATTTTAAAATAACATAACTTTTTAAAATAAAATTACTAAAATGAATTTTTATATTATCTAAACATTTCTTTTATAAAATAATTTAATATTAGGTGCTAGAAAAAGATATTTTTTGAAGTTTAATTTTAAAATAACATAACTTTTTTAAAATAGACTAACTTAATATTAGGTGTTAGAAAAAGTAATTTTTTTAAAGTTTAATTTTAAAATAACAACTTTTTTTAAATAAAATTACTAAAATGAATTTTTATATTATCTAAACATTTCTTTTATAAAATAATTTAATATTAGGTGCTAGAAAAAGATATTTTTTGAAGTTTAATTTTAAAATAACATAACTTTTTTAAAATAGACTAACTTAATATTAGGTGTTAGAAAAAGTAATTTTTTTGAAGTTTAATTTTAAAATAACAACTTTTTTTAAATAAAATTACTAAAATGAATTTTTATATTATCTAAACATTTCTTTTATAAAATAATTTAATATTAGGTGCTAGAAAAAGATATTTTTTGAAGTTTAATTTTAAAATAACATAACTTTTTTAAAATAGACTAACTTAATATTAGGTGTTAGAAAAAGTAATTTTTTTGAAGTTTAATTTTAAAATAACAACTTTTTTTAAATAAAATTACTAAAATGAATTTTTATATTATCTAAACATTTCTTTTATAAAATAATTTAAAATTATTACAAAAAGCAATTTTTTGAAGTTTAATTTTAAAATAACGTAATTTTTTTAATATAACTTTCGAGTTATAGTAATTTATAAGAAAAATTTCTAAAAATTTTTTTTTTATTATCTAAATATTTCTTTTAGGAAATAATTAGGTGTTAAAATAAAATAAATAAAAAGTAATTTTTTTGTTTAAGTTTAATTCTAAAGTACCAAGTTTTTTTAAAATAAAATTCGAGTTACAGTAATTTATAAGAAAATTACTAAAAAGAATTATCTAAATATTTCTTTTATGAAATAATTTTAATATCAGGTGTTAGACAAAGCTATTTTTTTGAAGTTTAATTGTTATATAACACAACTTTTTTTAAAAGAACTTTCAAGTTATAGTAGTTTATAAGAAAAGTACTAAAAAGAATTTTTATATTATCTAAATATTTCTTTTATAAAAAAAGTAATTCTTTTGAAGTTTAATTTTAAAATAACATATTCCTTTTTTAAATAACTTGTTCCACCAAATTTGTCAGCTTCAACCTGTTGCCGAGACTGGTGAGAACCTTTGTCACATGTATCAATATATCATTTGCGTTGCATGCAAAGAGCGAATTGGCAATTGCTAAAACACCAGTTTTGTTAATCTCACTGAAAAATCCAACTTCTTGATCAAATTCAAATTGAATGAAGCCTCTTTCTAATAGTTGATTCATCGATTTTGCTCAATTTCTTCATTGGCGGAGATTTAAAGACGACCTTGATTAAAGATTATTCATTTTTTTTTTTAATTCACATCGATAATAATTTGTTTTTCATTTCACAGTTTATCTAATTTTTCCAACTGATTAAAGAAAAAATAAACAACAAACATGTTTTCAAACATCCCACATTAAAATAACAATAAATTATTGCCAAAAAGCCTCCTCGAGGATGAAATCGGAAATTCCACCATCCACAAATTCTACCTGCACAAAGGTCCGCGCATAATTTGCGACGCGCCCGGTAGATGCGTCAACGTTCTTTGTCCGACAAACCGGTGGGCCATGAAATGCCGGAAACAATGGCTAAATTTCCCGACTTAATTTAAATACACATTTTTTTACGTAAGTCATAATTTCCCGCCGACATATTTTCCACGAAAAGTTAGTTATCTTTAATTTAAGTCGAAGTATTGAGTAACGTATCGAAAACGAGCTTAGTAAGACTGTCATCTACCGGCGCAGGCCAACAATTCCAATACGTATTGGGTAGTACCACCTCTCCCACTACTCAGGTAAAGTAAGTAACCGTATTCCAAAACTAATCCAGTGAAGTCGTTCGGACAGGTTGTTGTGAATAGAAGTGAATAAAGTGTAGAATAACGCAAGGTGAGTGATTTTATTTATTTATTTGTGCTGCACACAACTGCGATTGATCGGTGCCAATGAAGGTGGCTCAATCGTTATGAACACTAATTGCCTAATATGTTTGCCTTGTTGTTTTTTGTGCTAAATAAACTTGGGCTGTATCTGTATATTTGCTGTACCGTCATATCAGATAACGTTAATGCATGGACTAGTATGAAGTTCTAAAACAACACTGGTTTTAGTCGTTTAGTCGGAAAGCAGTGAACATTTGAGGTGCTAGCAACCTGTAGAATGTCGAATTTTGTTAAGAGGTAATACGCAATTTTAACACCTGCTCTTAACAAAAACCTATACACACACACAATGAACAATTTAACATCAACAACAAATGATCTTGCAATTGTTAATTGATACTGTCAATTTTCTAGAATGACCGTGACAAAGTTTTTGTTTACTGTTCAAAGTTTGTCGCCAATTTCATGTAAAATTATGTACCAGGCACATGGAAATCATCCGTACACTTAACAGAATTGAATTTTATTAACTAATGACCTTCAATTGTTTAGTAATAGTTGAATTAATAATTTATTTATATATTCACTTGATATATTGACGTGATGGTCCACTAGTTTTACTAACAACCGTGCAAGAATCACTTTAAAATGTCTCTGGTTTTTGTCAAGAACGGATCGGGCTCCAGTATGACTCATCATTTATATTTAATTTACTGTCGCAAGACAATCAATGTCGAATATACTTAAAAAAAAGTATGTAAATGTTGTTATAACACAGGCCATGCTCAGTAATTGTATGCAGGCACCCATTTAAGGTAGAACCACCCTTGGCCCCGTGGACCAAGTCGTTTAAAGACCAGCCAACAACAGTTAGCCGTATATATTTGGCAACATCTGAAAAAAATCAGCCTTTTACGGATCCGACTGACTTCCTGGAAATAATTACTGTATTGACCTGTGCATTTTAAGAACCTCCCAATTTTACGTCCAGCGACACACATACGTAAATGAAAGGCGAAAGGTGTTTGTTTTCCTTGTTTCAACCAAAATGTGTTGTAATGTGTGGCTTTTCTTTGTTCACCGTTACAAATTTAAATCGCAGAATTTATCATCACATGAGTGATAATATTTTACACTTTGCACAATGTGTCAATCTTTTGTTAATTGTTGCATGCAAAAAAAGCAAGTGTAAGCAAATGCCACCATGCAGATAGCCTAAGGTAAATATTTTGCATACTTTAATTAAACATGTACACAAAAGTAATAATATGGTATGATACACATTTAATGTTCACTTTTTGTCGTCACCAGCTTCAACAGAAACGTTTAAAGTTTAATTAAATATAGAACTTATTTTGACTTAAGTTGACTCACTCATTACCTCGAAACTATAAAATTTCCCCCAATATCAAAAATTGGTGATAAGATCCACACGTAACCGTTAAGTCGAATTGATTCAAGCAAGGTAACTATATTAAAGCATCCAAAATTATTTTTCCGTACGATTTGTTGACACGTCTTTTCTTCCAAACAGGCTCTTGAATGAGATGTTGTTCTACAGCATTCTAGTCGCATTAGTGGCGACTGCTGCAGCTGTTCCCGCCAAGCAGAACGTCACTGAATGCATCCCCAATTGTTCCTGCATCACGCGGCACACGACTCTAACTATCAAGGAATGCAAAGGAGTACTTACCTTGGATAAAATCACGTTTAAAAATCTTAAAAAATCCGGCATTGATACCTTAGTTATCGACACCGAACACATAAACACCATTGACGCAAACGTGTTCGAGCAATTTTCCCAATTCTACAGCGTAGTTATAAAGAATGCCAAAATTGGAGTTATCAACCCCAAAGCGTTCGCCAACATCATAGTGTTGAGCTTCGAAAACTGCGACTTCGAAGACGAACCCGAAATTTATTCGGAACATTTGGAGGAGCTGAAGTTCGTCGACTGCAGACTGTCGGAAGTCCCAACCCTCAATTGCCCCCAATTGACCTACCTTAATTTGACGCGTAATTTCATCAAAGAAGTCGACGTCGCCTCCTTTGCCATGCTGCAATCGTTGGAGGACCTCGACTTATCTCAGAACCAAATCTCTAAATTCCCAGACAATGTCCTCATAAACAACAGGGATTTGAACACTTTATATATTGACAACAATCCCCTTACTTACTTTGGAATCAACACAACCAACGACATCGAGCTTCTGTCCCTCAAGGGGTGCCAGCTGACGAAATTCAACCAGAACGCCACCAGGTACTTGGATTATTTAACTGCCTTGTACTTGAACGACAACCAAATCGATATGATCGAAGGCATCGACATGGCGTTCATGAGCAGCCTGGAGATCTTCGACATCTCCAACAACAAACTGCAAAAACTTAACCCCGACGTCTTCGAAAACAACACGAAACTCAAAAAAATATTCCTCGACGGAAACGACCTGAAGTTCCTACCCTTGTTCGTCACCGCCCAAGGCAGAAAATTCGATACCTACAAGTTCTCCTGCAGGCGTTGTTCCTTGTCCCAGAAGCTCCACCCTCTGGTATTTAAACAGTTGTCCGCCCTCAGTGAACTGTACTTGAGCGACAATTATTTGGCCAACGTTAACGACAGCTTCAGCTTTTTGCACAGCTTGAAAATTCTGGACCTTTCCAACAACTTAATCGGTGACATCAGCGAGTCCGCCTTCAAGAACAACCAAGAGCTGGACACCTTCTACTTGTCGGGCAATCAACTTTCCTCAGTTGATCCTAAAGTGTTTGAATACAACATCAGATTGTTGGTATTGGATATGAGCAACAACTCCCTGGCGACTCTGTGGCGTACCAACTCAACGGCGTTGAAGTCAATCGACAAGTTCGTCGTAAAGAATAACAAACTGAGAACACTGACAACGGATGACTTAAATGTGACCCCCAATGTGCACATATTTGACGTGGAAGGAAACAGCTTCGAGTGCAGCCCAGCTTTGATTGACTCCTTGCTGTGGCTCAAAAAGAAGTCGGTGTTCGTCAACGAACAAATCACCCACATGGACATGACCATGGACGAACAATTCGACGAGGACGTCGAGAAGGCGTACTCCTGGAAGCACATCCTCCAAGCCTGCCCCAACTTGAAGATGTTGTTCGAACAGCAAGAAGCCGACAACGCTGACGACGATGACGACGACCTCGGCCTCGACGACGACGACGACACCGAGGACTTCACCCTGAACAACGAGCTGGATGACAAGTTGCCGTTGAAGGAGGACGACGAGGACGACGACTACTACGACAATTACGACGACCTAGGCTCTAAGCCTAGCAAACCTGAGTTGGAAAGCGTCCGCGATCTGAAAGACGAAACCGTCGAGGCAATCGAAGACATCCATTACGCCTACATCTTCTCCGTCTCCTTGGTGTTCATCATAACCGCTTTGCTGGTGCTCTGCATCGCCGTCACCATCACCCTGTTGGTGTTGAAGAAGAACGGCACCTTCAACATACACAGAGGGAACATACCCAGGATCAAGATCCCGACTTGGAGCACCGCCACCGGTTTGAAGAAGCACAGCGGCTCAATTTACCGTCCACTTTCGGAAGATTTCTCCGCCCAAATACCGCAGCCCAAACACTACGAGTTCAGTGCAGCTCCCACAGTTCATTCCACACAGTCCTAAAATGGTTTTTTTGTCTTTTAATTTTTATTTATAAGTCTGTCAAAAACTGTGAATTACTTTTAATATTGTATTATTTTATTAATTATTGCGCTTATAGTTTAGAGTATTACTGTACGACTAGGAACTGTGTTAGAACACCATGTTATTAACCCATTAGTGCTCACATAATTGCCTTTATTTACTTGTAATTTAATTGTTTTTTCACCTAGTACTTCTTGCAGCTATTGATGGGTTAAAATTATTCATACAATTGCCATATATCAGTTATTTAAATTCCACGGTTAAAATCTATTGTAGAAATAGAAAATAATATAAGTTCTAAACGAATAGCTCGTTTCTTATTCATAACGGTAAAATTTAACCAAATTGATAACGATACAGCCAAGGTAAGTAACTATTTTAGTACCCAACATTTTTATGTTTTCCTCCGTTTTTTTAAGTATGGATATTGAATTATTAATTTTATTAACATATTTAAATCAAGTCGTATAACAATTCGGTTTTTAAAATTAAAAATTTTCCAACTACAACTTTGTTGTTGATTTGATATAAAAAATTTTATATGAAATTATGCTAATTAAATAATTATTACATTGTATTTTTTATTTTTAGTAACTAAAAATCATTTGTTCAATGTTATCGCTTTAGTCTAAACAATCAGTCACGTATTTCAGATAACCTATGCAAATTAACAGTTTCTCACAATCTGTATTAAAATAATTCGTTTGTTCTACGGTTCAAGTGCTAAATACTAGTACTAAATTAACGGAATGAAAGACGCCTAAACTTGATTTGAATTCAAACACTTATCGTTCATACGAATATGGTATACAGACAACACGTATGCAATAAAACTGGGTCATATTCAAAGTCTGCCCATTAGTCCTAAACGAGCCCAACCAAATACTTATTTAGTGTTTGTCGCATTCTTTTTTATAACCTAATAAGTTATTTTAACGTTGTTTTCGAAAAATATATATTATATTTAATATTTTTGTTACAAAACATTGAAAATATACAGGGTGATTCACCTGATTTTATCATTAGAGGATTATGACAAAAGGACAAAGGTATCATTTGAAATTTTTATGTCAATTATAACTTTTCTTGAATTTATTTTGAACAAAATTTCATTTCCGGTTTCGCCGGAAACACCCTGTATATTTTTGGATTTTTAAATTCTACATGTAATTGCAAATAAAAAAGTTATATCATGTCCCATACCTAAATCGAATAGTTTGTGAGTTATTAATTTTTTTCCAAAAATGTTGACAGGTGGTCTAACTAAAATGTCTCTCAACCCACCAATTTTGATGCTGGAAAATTAATTTTTGGTATATAGGTCAACCAAGGACAATCCCATAAGAGACTTCCATTAGTACTCCCAAATTTTGTAAAGGGTGTTCGCTATATACGTTTAATTTTGTTCATCTTAAAGTATCAATAACTTTAGTATTTTTATTGGAACACCATGTATATTACATTCTTTTATTATAACTCAATAAATTACTTTAAGGTTCTTTTTGAAATATACATATTATGTTTAATATTTTTGTTACTAGACAATAAAAACATACAGGGTGATTCACCTTACTTAATCATTAGAGGTTTATGCAAAAGGGACAAAGGTATTGATTTGAAATTCTTATGACAATTATAACTTTCCTTGAATTAATTTTCTACTTTATTTTGAAGAAAATTTCATTTCTAATTTCTCAGGAAGTGACATGAACTTTATTATTTTCAGTGAAACACCCTGTATATTTTTGGATTTTTAAATTCTACATATAATTGCAAATAAAAAAGCTATACCATGTCCTATACCTAAATCCTATAGTTTTTGAGTTATTAATTTTTTTCCAAAAAATTTGACAGACGGTCTAACTAAAATATTTGTAAACCCACCAATTTTGATGCTGGAAAGTTAATTGTTGGTATATAAGTTAACCAAGGACAGTTCCATAAGAGGCTGTCATTAGTACTCCCCAATTTTGCACAGGGTGTCCGCCATTTACGTTTCATTTTATTCATCACTATGTATGTTTTTTGTCCTTGGCCACATAATCAAGAATTTACGTTTTGTTGCTTTTAGTACAGCAATATTGGGCTCTTAACTTTCACAATAATCGACAGAGATAATTTTTTAAATAAATAGTCAAATGAAGAAAGACTTGTATAAATAAATAAAACGTTAAAATAAAAATTACATAAGTAGACTTATAATCAATGACACAGAAAATAAAACCCATAGAAGCTGTTATATTTTATTGATCATTGATTTGTACATTTGGATCATTCCTTTAAACTAATATTGAGTTGGGCACACATGATGATGCAGGCACCTTAGCTTGCCTTGACATTAATCTAGTGGGTGGTCAATTTGGTTCTCAGATATCTCACACAATGTCACCTTTAGTTCACGTTGGAGGTCCACCAAAGTCTATGGAAAAACATTTGAATTCCTCCTCTCTTTTATGATGTTCCAAGTGCTCAGACAGTGATAAGCCCTGCTACCATGGCAACAAATTTACATCAAAATGTTGCATATAAGGTGAAATATTATTCTCGTGGAAAATGTAATTTTTAAGGGTTCTAAGGTAAAGCACCAAATGAGTTCTACAGTTTCTGGGATATATTGCTAGGCGGACAAATTATCTTTAATAATCTCTCGTTCTCGACACCATTTCACTCTAACAACGATGTTGCAGTGTTTGAGAACGTTAACAAAAATATCCAAATATTGGATTCTATGGAAATAAACACTTTGCTGACACATTGTAAAAAGTCATCCTGGTAACCGACTGGTGGGCGAGTGATCTTCTTCTTCAAATCAAGCTTCATCAATTCCAAACACTACTTTAACTCTGGTTCATCCAATTGGTAATTTCTTCCAAGGAAAGACATACCTTCAATTCGTTTAGAAGAAAAAAGTAAAATAAATGGTGAAATTATTAGAATTTAACTCATATAATCATTATACAAAAAAATGGGTTGTAAAAAAACTTTTCAACAAGCAACCTTCAAAATCTATTCAGTTTTTGTCCTCGCATGGATGAGTACACGCCAAATTTCATTAAAATTGGACCACCGGATTCACGCCTTTTATTTCTAAATCACTGGGTATAATTTGAAAATATATAACGACATTTATTTCACCACAATATAGTGAAATACTTCTTCTGCTAATATGAACTCAAATGAAAATAAAACTCGTATTAGATTGATGATTTATATAATTCTCTTAATTTCTTATTCTACGTAAAAATAAAAATAAACTTTTATTTTAAAATCAAATTTAGAAATATTCTGGTGTTTGTGAACAAGAGTCTCTCCGATATTCTGGAGTCACTGTACTAAAATTTTATCTCTCAATAGTCAGATCTTGATTAAATTAATTAATATCCTAATTGATTTAGCACAATGACGATAGATTGAGGAAACTAATTTGGGTAGATAATGTAAAGATTACAGTAATCTGAACATCTTTGTCAATTCAGAAACTAATCTCTATTACACTAGTTATAATATTTAACTAAATTAAAATAATATTCATTATCTTGACTATATTTAAACAATCACTTTAGTTTAACTAACTTACATCTGAATATTCCATGATGATTTTTGTTTTTTTGTAATTTATCTAGCGAAATTAGTTAATAAACAAAATCAATTACGTGATTGATAAAACCCTACAAAAACTAGACCTAATTACATCAAGTGTTTGTATCCTAGATCTCTGTTAAATCGGGACGTTATCTTGATTGAAATAAAATGACTCTACTTGTTTAAAAAAAAATACCATTGTTGAAATTTGTACAAAGATGAAATCTGTATTTTCTCAAGTAAACCTCCATAATTGAAAGAAAACATTCGCTAGAGGCACTTTGATGTCATTTTAACAATAGAGCAACGGCTTGTGGAAACCATTATTATGTCTAAATGTATGTTTTGACTCATTTCAAATTAATACTAAATAGATGACTTTACTTTCCTGCGTTTTCCGGAATACAATATACACTCACTCGCTTCAGACATGAAACGAATCTTTTGGATTTGTGTAACTCTGAGTTGAATTAAAAGTAATGATGATGGTAGATTTCTAGTCGTTGACGTGCATAGTTTACTAAACAATGTATTTACGCCAATTTACACAAATATAAGTCAGATTTCACTAATAAAAATACTTTCCTTAATTATTCATGATCAACTATTGGAAGTTCTCTGTTACATACAGTTTAAGTTAATGACAAATACGTGATGGGCATCAGTAAATATTAAAACTAATATTTTTTTAATATGGGCTACCAAAAATATTACTACTAATCTCACTATCATTAGATAGAAACTCAAGTTTCACAATTATAATCAATACACTTTATCGTGAAAACATACATTGTATTAGATGATACTTGACGTATAAATAAGCACCCGTGTTCACAATTCCTTAAATTAAATGCCCTAAATATACTAATTTAATTTAATCGTATAAAATAACATTACACCAGATCTGTTTGTATAAAGCAACTGCAAAACAATTTCAACTCAATCAGTATAATACCGGAAATCATTTAATTATATTGGTTCCCCATCCTCTTGTTTCTTAATTTATCGTTTATATGTAGGTATCATCTAGCAACATTATCTTGGCAAGTTAGAATAACAAAAATGTAATTTATACTCGCACACATAATTGTTTATTAATGGACTTACTTTGTTGTATGTTCTTTGCAAGTAATTGCACAACAGAGTAGACAGGAATTAATTGACTGGAATTTCCTTTTAAAAAAAAACATAACAAAGAATATTTCTGATTGATTTTCTACGAAACAACGTAGTCAAATAACTAAATATTCTAATACTTCTTGTAATTAATTTAAATGTTCAACATTCAAAGTTTTGATTAAAAGTTTTGTAGGTACTACATAAAGGCTCCAGAAAGGTATACGGCTCATAATTTTAGGAAATGTTGGTACTCATAAGATACTTCGATGCTGTAAGTTTCAGATCTTTATCCGTTACCGTTCCTGAATGAATCAAAAAATTACTGAAAATTAATAAAAATTGTTATTCTCAGCACCTTGTGAATCGATTGATCTAAATACCGGATATGTTTTGGTGCATGATGATAGCTTCGAGTAAAAAAAGTAAGAGCTATATCTGTTCATAAGAACCTTTAAATTCTTAATTTTGATTCTTTTTAATGTTACAATAACGATAAAAAATATGAAACTATTTTTTTTTTTTTTGAATTTCGATGAAATTATGAGCATCGGGAATTTTTTAAAACGGTACGCCACATTGACAAAAAATTAAAAATCGATTTTTTATGATTTAAATCTTGAAATGATAAAATACAGAACTTTTGTGATTACTGTACTAGTGAAAACAACAAAATAAAATAGGAACACACATATAAAAATAATTGTTTTTCATATAATGAACTCTAATCATTATTATAAACTTTATTTCTAACTATAATTATTAAATCAGTGTAAAATACTAAAACTACGTTTTAGAGAATTTAAACTTTCCTTTAACTTTAATGCTCTTTTTTAGATTTAGATCAATCGATACACAAGGTGCTGAGAATAACAATTTTACTGATTTTCAGTATTTTTTGATTTATTCAGAAACGGTAACAGATAAAGATCTGAAACTTGCAGCATCGAAGTATCATCGAGTACCAACATTTCCTGAAATTATTAGCCCGATACCTTTCTGAAGCCGATTCGGTATTCTTATCGTCCCACGGCCTTTAAGAATAAATGCAGTAATTTTTCTTTTATTTTTATGGTACTTTAAAAAATAAAAAAATATTTATTCATTTCTAATTTATTTTGTAAATAACTAAAAAATATTTTGAATATATTTACTTTAATTAAAATCAACAATAACCTACAAAAATGGACTTAAGAGTAGCGTAAGCACTGGTTAGAAATATGTTTAATATACAAAGGTTATGGTTATAAATACATTTACATTAATATCGTTATTATTCAGAATATTGTAATATGATATTTATGATTTCTTAGTGTTTCCGTACACAACTTAAATGTAAGAGCAAAATACATATTTTTTAACAAATCTTTAATAATTTTTCCTGTTTAATGAGCATAAATACGCTAAAATTAGTAATAATATAAATTTTAAATAAAAAATAAATATTTGTACATTTTTAATAAAAATAACAAATGTATTTACAGAGTTTGTAATAAATATAATGGTTTAATATTTATATTTCACACTTAACTTATTATTAAACCTTTATTTTATTGTTTTATTATCAAGAATTATGTTTTTAACAATTTACTTTGAACTATAAATAGAGGGTTTTCCCTGCAGTGATATTCCCTAAAATTTTAATTTAAAAAACGTCAACAAAGGTTTTACAGTTAAAATTCTTAAAATGCTAATAATTTTAATGAAATATTTAAATAATTTACTATTAAATTAAATTTAAATTATAACTACTAACAATGAGAAATAAGTGGAATATTTTTTTAAATAAATTAAATAAAAATTTTTGCGTTATATTGAGTTTCCAATAATTTTCTAATGCTTCAATGTGACGTTTCTCGTTTGTTTTTATTTTATAAAGTTACGTTTATGCGATTGTTTAATAAAATATCCCCAAATACAAACGCAGAAATATAAACAACAAAATTTATCAAACTAATACATTTATTTGTTTTGGTTAATTAACATTTGTCAATCTAAAAAAAAATCAATCAATTTTGATGTGTAAGCAATAACAATTTCAATAAAACTTATTGAAAATTTATTAAAAATTATTGCAGTGACATCTCTCGAGTAAAACTTTAACTAATGTGAGCTTTATTTTAGCAGTACTCTGTGAAATACACGCTTAATTTAAAACTTCTAAACTTTACAAACACAGAATATTTTGGTGCCATCTTTTATCGAATAGCTTTTACTAAGGGTATTCAAGTCGAATTCTATTTAGTAATTACATTAACATACGAAACATAACTAGGCAAATTAAAGTAATTAATGAACATATGAGAAAATTTAAATAATGCGGACATTGTGCATTGAACTCAATTATTTGTTGTTATTTATCATATTGTCAATTATCTTAGTTATTTGTCCCTGACCTCAAAATACCAAAGCTAGTCTGAACACGTTTTACATTGTTGTTTTGTTATTATAAAATACATTTTATGAGCAAGATTAGTTGCTTAAACAAATACAATTAATGTTAATTTTAAACATGCAATCGAAACCCTGTCTGTAAACAACGACAAACTACTTTATAATTTATTTTTGATAATCCAAGATGAGATTTTCATTTCAAACTGCAATAAAGCGATTTATTAATACCAAGTAATCAAATAAGCATAAGTATTTAAATTTCAAGTGCAGATTCGCAAAGGTGACGAAATCGTGAAATTTCAAAATAATGAAACAACCATGGGTTGAATAACCCTATCGTAATACCGTTATGGAGTCGTTTTCAGAAGCAACTGATGTCATATGTTGTTCGACTTATCTTTATACATATTTATATTATTTCCCCCTAACAAAACCTCGTCCAAAATTTCAAATCCAGGTATTTTAATACAAACAATATAGAATAAATGGCGATAACATTTAAAAGTTGTCATACAAAGAGGTACTGTTATATATATTTTTAATTAATTATAGAAGTTACACATAAAATAATTATAGTTAATAATAAAATTAATGTCTTAGAATCAATAAATTCAAAAATACAATAAACATTTTGTCATTAAATGACGAAACACCATAATAAAGATAAAAATATATTCTTTGATGACATAAAAATATGGTCCTAGACTTAATTACATGAAGCAGACAGAAAAATCTAAGCAATTTTAAATGAGCAATCTATTATATCTGCTATTTAAAAATCCTCTTTAAAAGGCAAGTCTTTGTACAACAAATTATCATATTGACTCGACAAATATACAACAACAACAACGATTAGGGTCCAGGTAGGTCTATTAAATTGACAAGTAATTGACTTCCTAATAGGAACAGATAATCTTATCTAATTGTACACCCAAATAAGGAAGGAAGGAAGTTACATCACACAATTTATGAATGTTTACTATTTTGTGTCTACCTTTCATCATAATTTATTAATTTTGTTTATTTAATTTATTATTAATACGATTTTAATCAGTCAACGCTCTATGAAAAAGAAGTACAATTTAGAACCATTTATGAAACATAAATAAGAAAAATTATTTTACTCTGTGCAATATTAACTCTTTGACCCCCATTAAAAATAAATACCAGTAATTTACCTTGACGTAAATGTGTATACATGCAGTTTTTTATTTTAAGGAACTTGTCGCGACCTGTGAAGTATAACAATAAACTAAATGACTCATTATTAGTGAATAATGATCAAAGGAAAGAGCGCACATTATTTTTAAATATTTCAAATTATACGAGAACACTATTAGAACTTTTTGTTCAATACGAAAAAATGCAAATGCTTCCACATAATGTGGGCTTTGTAGTACTACAGGTAGCTTAGTTTTTTATTTTGAAACGAGTTTAACTTGTTAAGACTTGTAAGATAATTTAAAATGTAAGAGCAGGGATAATTCTTTGAAATATATAAAAAAAATTGAATTTTAATAATAATTTGTTTACATATAAACATTTTAAATATTTATAAACTAAACAAATACAAATATAATTTAAATTAATAACCTACCTATGTTTAAATAAATTACACGGACATATCAAATTATTTATTTTATATTGTTTTTATTTTCGACAAATTTAAATAATCTATATTATAAACAGAACATTTCATTTTATATATAAAATATTTGATTTTTAAATTTCTGCATTAATTATTTACATTACTAACATATACTATAAATTTAAATGATAATAATAATAATATGTATCAGATCAGTACTACATAAATTAAGTTTTTAATTTTTAATGAATATTGCTGTAAATTCTTAAAATGAAATTTCATTAAAAGTTTGAAATAAAAATCTATTTTTAATAAATTCAAATATTTATAAACTTATTTTTAAATATGTTTTGATGAAATACATACAGAATAATGTTCAAATCGATCATGATAATGAACATACAAATTTAAATTAAATTACTTTCAGATTTATTAGACATTAAAAAAAAATTTTGTTTTTTACATAAAATACTTGAATTAAAAAAATCCTTCACTATCAATTAATCATTTTACTAGCATGAACTAACCAAATTTACTAAAATTTAAATAAAGATATATTTTGTAGAAGTAGTACTGTTTTTTATTTAGTTAGGTTTTTATTTAAAAACGAGTTTATCTTGTTGCAACTTGTAACATATATTTTAAAATGTAACCAACATTGACTGTTGTAAGAAATTCGTAAAATAAAATCGAATTTGAATAATAATTTAATTGCAATTTATCAACAGGTTTGAAATAAAAACATATTTTTAATAATATATTTTACTCTAAACGTTTATAAATTTATTTTTTAATACATTTTAATGAAATACATTCAAAATAATGTTTTAATCAACATACAAACTTAAATTAGATTTATTTAAATTGTTTAAACCTATCTTTTTTATTTAAATATGCTTATTAAACATTAAAAAATATTTTTTGTCTTATATATAAAATATTTGAATTTCAAAAACTCTTCACTATCAATTATTTATATTACTAGCATGAATTAACCAAACTTACTAAAATTTAATTATTATAGTTTGTAGAGGTAATACTGTCTTTTTATTTAGTTAGTTTTTTATTTAAAAACAAGTTTATCTTGTTGCGACTTGTTACATATATTTTAAAATATAATAAACATTGACTATTACTGGAAATAAAATTGAATTTGATCAATAATTTAAATGCATTTCATTAAAAATCAACAGGTTACTAGCATGAATTAACCAAACTTACTAAAATTTATATATATATATATATATATATTGTAGAGGTAGTACTGTCTTTTTATTTATCTATTTTTTTATTATAATTTAAAAACCGATTTATCTTGTTGCTATTTGTCACATATATTTTAAAATATAATGAAAATTGAACAATAATTGCATTTCATTAAAAATCAACAGATTTGAAATAAAAACATATTTTGAATAAATTATTTTATTTCAAACATTTATAAACTTATTTTTCAATACATTTTAATGAAATACATTCAAAATAATGTTTAAATCAACATACAAACTTAAACTAGATTTCTTTAAATTGTTTAAACCTACCCTTTTTATTTCAACATGTTTATTAAACATTAAAAAAATATTTTTGTCATATAAAATACTTGAATTTCAAAAACTCTTCACTATCAATTATTTATATTACTAGCATGAATTAATCAAACTTACTAAAATTTAAATAATAATATATTTTGTAGAGGTAATACTGTCTTTTTATTTAGTCAGTTTTTTTATTTAGAAACAAGTTTATCTTGTTGCAACTTGTCACATATTTTAAAATATAATGAACTTTGACTATTACTGGAAATTCGTAAAATAAAATTGAATTTGACCAATAATTTAAATGCATTTCATTAAAAATCAACAGGTTTGAAATAAAAACATATTTTTAATAATATAATTTAGTTCAAACATTTATAAACTTATTTTTCAATATATTTTAATGAAATACATTCAAACCAATAATAAACATACAAATTTAAATTAGATTTCTTTAAATTTAAAGTTCATATTATTAAATATGTTTTAATGAAATACTTACTAAATAATAAACATAAAAATTTAACTGAGATATTTTTAAATTGTTTAACACTATTGCTTTTTTAACATTTAAAACATTTTAAAAATCATATTCATATTACTAGCATGAAATAACCAAATTTACTAATATATAAAAAATAAAAATATTAAATATTGCAGAGGTAGTACTGCCTTTTTATCTATCTATTACAACTTGTAATATACATTTTAAAATGTAATAAACATTGATTATTGCTACAAACTAGTAAAATAAAATCCAATTTGAATAATAATTAAACTTATTTTTAAATATACATACAAAATAATGATTAAATCAATAATAAACAAGCAAATTTAAATTAGATTTCTTTTAACCTGTCCAAATACTAAAAAAATATTTCATCTTATGTATAAACTATTTTATTTTCAAAAACTCTTCACTATCAGTTATTATTAAATCACTAAAATAAAAGTGATCTTACATAATAATTAAATTATATTTTATTATTTACCGCATGTTTAAAATAAAAGGCTATTTTTAATTAATTGTTATATTTCAAATATTTTTAAACAGATTTTAACAGAAAATTAATGAAATACAGACATTTAAAATACATTTTAAATTAATTGTGTAAACATAATACCAATTAAATAACACACAGAATTTTGATTTACTTTAATTTATTAATTACTCAAATAATTTACATAAAATTATAAGTAATTTGAAAAATATATATAATATATTATTATATTATATCAATTAAATATATTTATATTCGCATAAAGGTAAAAAATTGAATAAATATGTACTCAATTAGTGCTAATTAATTATGTGACGCAACTTGTGCCTTCCGCCCCTTCATACTACCACTTGTTTCCACAACTTGATCCCCTTGAATTATTTACTCACCCTTTGTTGTCCATTAACATATATCAAGGTATATTTTTACGACCCTTCATTTTTAAGGAACTAGGGCTGATACACAGGAAATACAAATTATTTCCTCAATAGAATAATCTTGTAAGATAACATAAAACAGAACAATTTTATAAAACTATATTCAACTTCAACTTATCATAACCTATATTTTCGAAGCCGGTTCAATACACGAACGCATCAAAAATGAATATCCTAAGTACCACAATATTCTAGTTGTAAAAATGTGCCACTTCATAAAAAAAAGGCAGACCTAATTTATGACCTACAAAGGAATAGGTTTACGATTGTTTACGTATGAGTAAATTTCACCATAAATGCCGTAAAGTTTTTGCTCCACCAATTCCTCGAACAAAAACAATGTCTATTACCCGTTTAAAAAACATTATGCGAATGTCTTATCCAGAAACGTAAGGAAATTACATTACACCAGCACCCCGTATAAAACCCAATCTCCGCACAATTTCGATTTAACGGTCGTTTCATTCAAGCCGACCAATAAGATGCAATGCGCGTAAAGCGCGCCATCTCATTGGTCGCATTCGAATCGGCCGCTCTCTTATATGGGACCAAGTTAAGATTTTAAAATTTAGTATTGTGAACACGATGGTGATGTGAGGTTGTTGCTGACAATTTTGTTATTTTAGTTTGTAGTGTATAGAACTGTGGTGTGAATTACGTGACATGGCAAACAGACGTAGAGGCAAGTTCTCATTGCCGGCGGAGTTCCAGACGCAGGAGAAAATATCGACGAAAAAGGCAAGTCCCGTGTTTTTATTTTGAAAAGGTAACTTGTTGAATGCCGAGTTTGTAGGAACTTGCCCTGAGGAACACAATTCCTTCATGTCCGGCAGTGCCGAGTAAAATAAAGAAAGGGAGCACACGAGGCAAAAGTGTTTATTTGAAACCACGTCCTGTGTTTGTTAAAAAAGAAGGTAGGATCCTTTCTTATCTTGACAGTAAAATCCAACCAAATATCCATTAACCTGTTGTTTTCCAGTCAAGCTGAGTCAGATCTATGATCCTAGTAACAACATGTCCTATTTGGATCAAGTGTTCAAAAGAGAAGATACTCTAGGTGAAGGCTCATTCGGTGTTGTATTTAAAGCTAAGCACAAAGAAAATGGACAGACCTACGCAATCAAGAAATCCAAGCCTAATGTACACATCAGTGACAGATATGCTGAAATTATAAATAATGAAAAAGTCGGTGCCCACTTCAATATCATTGAATACTTCATGTCCTGGGAAGAAAATTCTGATATGTACATGTTAATGGAGTTGGGTGAAATGTCACTTGCCAATTTCACACATTTACAAGATAATGTTCCTGAGGACATGCTGTGGAACATTTTAATGGACTGTTGTAAAGGTTTAGAGTATTTGCATTCGAAGGCATTAGTACATTTAGATATTAAACCTGGGAATATTGTTCTTAAAGAGGGTTACTTCAAATTGGCGGACTTCGGGATACTTGTGGACCTAAAATTAGTAAGTTTATTTATTAGTTCAATTGTAAATGTCGGTGACTATTTTTGTGAACAATTTATATTAATAATTTTGAACTTGACATGTAGTAACATTTACGTCAAAATAATAATAGAAAACTTTGAATGGTTGTCATTAATTAACAATTCAAATTTATTTACTTTTATGTCTTATGAAACTTGTTTAATGCTGTTTTGTTTCCACAATTTTATAAAATAATTTTAAAATTGCAAAGTTTGCAAGAATTAAATAAATTAAGAATTTCCAATTGCTATAGAAAACTGTGATTGACAACCGTCAATTAAAATCAAAACTATGTGCTGTTATAAAACATTTATTGATTTCATTGTTAATGTTTTTCCTTTGCATTTCTAAACATATTTTGAATTATTTGCGTCTTAATGGATAATGTTAATTTTATGTTAAAATAAGAATTTAAATTATTGAGTTGATTTCAGACTTGTAAATAATTATTTTGACTCTAACAATATTTTTTAAACAATTAAAATACTAACATTTCCAATTTTGATGTTCAAAATTCAGTAAAATTCCCATTGTATAATTTATCATTTTAAAATTAGAAACAGTTTTTGTATTCCAAATATTAAATAAATTAAGAATTTCCATTTGCTCTAGAAAACTGTTGATGAAAGTGGTCAATTATAATTCAAAACTACTTGCTTATATATTTTATTGATTTAATGAAGTTTTTCCTATACATTTCTAAACATATTTTCAACTGTTTGCCAGTCCTAAAGGAAAATGTTAATTTTATGTTAAAATAAGAATTTAAATTGTTTTTATTCAATTCAGACATGTAAATAATTATTTTGACTCATAAACAATATTTTTTTAAACAATTAAAATGATACTAACTTTTCCAATTTTGATTTTAAGAAATTCAGTAAAATTCTCATTGTATAATCTATCATTCTAAAATTAGAGAGAATTTTTGTATTCCAAAAATTAAATACATTAATGATTTCCAATTATTCTAGAAAACTGTGATTGAAAGTGGTCAATTAAAATTGAAAACTATGTATTTTTATATTTTGGGAAACATTTATTGATTTAATTTTGTTTTTCCTTTATATTTCGTAAACATATTTTCAATTATTTGCCAGTCCAAAGGAAAAATGTTGATTTTAAGTTAAAATAAGAATTTACTTTTGTTATTGATCCAATTTCAGACATATAAATTATTTTGATTATGTTGATTTTAAATAATTGAGTAGATTTCACATCATATAATTTGCTATTTTATAATTAGTGAAAGTTTTTGTATTCCAAAAATTAAATAAATTAAGAATTTGCAATTACAATAGACAACTGTGAATGAAAGTGGTCAATTAAAGTTGAAAACTACGTGATTTAATATTTTTTGAAATATTTATTGATTTATGTTTTTCCTTTACATTTCTAAACATGTTTTCAACTATTTGTCAGTCCCAAAGTAAAATGTTGATTTTACGTTAAAATATGAATTTAACAGAAATTCTCATTGTATAATTTATCATTTTGAAATTAGAGAGTTTTTATATTCCAAACATTAAATAAATTAAGAATTTTCAATTGCTATAGGAAACTGTGATTGAAAGTCGTCAGTTAAAATTAAAAACTATGTGCTCTTATATTTTTATTGATTTAATTATGTTTTCCTTTTACATTTCTAAACATATTTTCAATTATTTGCGTCCTAAAGGGAAATTTTATAAAATAAGAATTTAAATTTTGTCATTGATTCAATTTCAGACATGTGTATATAATTATTTTGACAAATAAACAATATTTTTTAAACAAGTAAAATGATACTAACATTTTCAATTTTCATTTTAAGTAGGATTTACATTGTATAATTTATCATTTTACAATTAGAGAGTTTTTGTATTCCAAAAATTAAATAAATTAAGAATTTCCAATTGTAATAGAAAACTATAAATGAAAGTGATCAATTAAGATTAAAAACTACTTGCTTATATATTTTATTAAACATTTATTGACTTAATTATGTTTTTCCTTTACATTTCAGACATGTAATAATTATTTTGACTCATAAACAATATTTTTTTTAAACAATTACTTTCCAATTTTGATTTTAATAAATTAAATAATTTTTCAATTGAATTATTTTATATTTTATGAAACAATATTGATTTCATTATATTTTTCAACTATATTTCTAAAATTAGTCCTTATGTCTCAGTTAACTACAGTAAAATGATATGTTATTGTGTCTATTAAGCTTATTGCATTATTTCGTAATATTATAATGTAAAATTATTATAAAACATAACACAACAAAAATATTACATTGAAAAACTTCTTATTAGTTTAATGTTGACCCTCGTACAGTGGACAGTTGTTTATACCTCATTTTAATTTGTTAAGGACAAAAAAGAACGTAGAAGCACCTTGTCAGAAGGCGATGCGAAATACGTGGCCTTAGAAGTACTCGAAGGAGTATACACCCCAAGCTGTGATATGTTCGGTCTTGGCATAACATTACTGGAATGTGCCGCCGATCTTGCCTTGCCAGAGTGCGGACCCTTGTGGCACCAGCTACGCCACGGCCATTTACCCTATGAATTTTACGCACGTAAGTTTCACCCAGTCGATTTTTCGATGTTCGCAACTAATGGTGGATTTTTACAGGCGTGTCGTTGGGATTTAGCGTGTTAATTGAGCACATGCTCTCCAACGTGTATACGAGTCGTCCGTCGGCCACTAGAATACTGAAGTACTCCTGCATGAAGGACCTGGCCAGAAGAGATACTAAGTTTGGAAGGACGAACTACGCTGTTAGTGTTCAATTAATCATATTTATTTTAACATATTCTTAAAATGTACATTGTTAACATCATAATTTAGATCGACAACTAATATTTTGTGGGAGATTATTACTATTATTTACAATATTTATTACATACAGGCTGCATATCTGAACCTACGAGACAATAATCAGGCATACCACAACAGATGGGGGGTGGCAGAATTGGAGCAGCCACTAGAAACAAACAATAATATAGAGATTACCCGTGAAGAACAGATGACAGTAGAGGAAAAGTAAGGATTTTTTTCTAAATGAAACAATTAAACGCTTTCCCCAACTTGGATACTTTCATATTATTAAATGGGGCTAATTTTATTAAGTACTAATTGAGTTTTTATTTTTCCAGGCCAGTTTATTTCAGGAGAATATTGTTCGACGAAAAATAATGCGGCCGCGTGGCTTTTATTTTGTTGCTTCTTAAGTTATGTATTGTTTAATGAACGATTTTGTTTGGTCCGTTTTTTTCTTGTTAATATGGTTAAACCATTATTACTAAAGAACGTGTAATACTCGTGTATATTTGTTACCGTTTTGTTATAAAATTTGTTATTCTTTTATCGAACAGAAATTTTGTTGTTTTTTATTGGGAATAGGTTGTTTATTGAAAATTGAATGAATAATTAGGTCAATTAATACACTTACCGCATCATTAATTTAGTGTATTTTTGAAAGCCTTCGTAAGTCACTTTTGTTTCGTTACTTTGTTCTCTTGTTTCTCGTTTCTGTTTTATTTTAGTTTGGAACATGCCATCCTAGTTGTTTAACATAAATTTTATGTTTTGTACTTTTCTTCTGGCATGAATCTGAACTCTCTCTTTAAGACTGAATATTTCATCAGTAAGTGTTTCTATTTTTTTTTTTAAAGTATTGGAGTAATGATCTCATAGGTAACTGTTTATTTGCTATAAAATGTAACGTGACTTATGCAGTATGTATTTATAATTGTTATTTGTGTTTCTGTTTTCAAAACTATGAAATTTGTATTATTTATTCTGATTACTAAATTTTGTTACTGGTTTAATGTATATATTTTGTTTGAAATAATTTTCATGAATTGTTTAAGAGTTATTAAAGTGTTTATTACCACGTTTTGTTTTAGCACAACATTGCAATACTTAAGGTGCTAAGCAAATAAAATTGTGATGTTCTCATAAAGAATAAAATAACTTTCCAGTTAATTTATTTTTTGTACTTCCTCTGTTTATTTTCTAGCTTTAACAGAATGCAATATGTTTCTAAACTAATACCAACCACTAAGTACTTTAAAGTATTTCGGATCGTTACATTTAGTGGTTTTTTGTGATTTAGTCTTAGTCAAACTTCTTTTATTTATGTAACTTATTTATATCAAAGAAATAATTTTATAATAAATTTTGGCATTTCAACGTGTTTGTTTTATTATATTTTGTTACTCACTAATTATTTAGTTTCATACTTCCTTAATTAAATGTCTGAATGATATGGTGAATGAGGAGGAGCTTTTTGTTTAACATTTTAAAGCTTGCTTTTGGTTTATCATGAACCAGGATACCTTTTCTATTGACTAAAACTCATTTTCAAGTTGTTCATGACGTTTAGTTTAGATCAAGTTCCCTACCTTCCCATTTTCCAAATTGGAAGAAAATGTCCACTTCAATTTGACCTCTTCAGAAATGGACAATTTATTATGTAATAAACTGAACAATGTGAAAATTAAATGAGGGTCACATTGAGAAATGTCTGGACAACATGGTGAATGAGGAGAAACATTTGTTTAACATTTTAAAGTTTGCTTTTGATCTCTAATGATCTTGTGTTATCATAAAGAAGCAGAACGTCCTTTCTATTCGTTTTCAAGTTCATGACGTTCAACTATCTTTTATAAGAATTGTTTCATGAAGTTTACCAGCTTCCGTCCATTGTCTAGAATGGAAGAAAATGTCAACGTCAGTTTGACCTCTTCAGAATTGAACAATTTATTACGTAATAAACTGAACAGTGTCGAAAATAAATGAGAGTCCCATTGACAAATGTCTGGACAACATTATGGGTCAGTAAGAACTATCAACTCAACATTTTGAAGCTTTCTTTTGGTCTCTATCGACCTTGTGTATCATCACGAAGCAACACGCCTTTTCTAAAAAAGCTTGTTTTTAAGTTGTTAAAGACGTTCAGCCATCAAAGTCATTTTTGGATTAACACCTTTTATAAGTTTCCCCAAGTTTACCAGCTTCCCTTCATTGTCCATTACAACTTTCAGGACGCCTTTGACTGCTCATCTTCAACGCATTGCCCCTTTTAGATCTCATGAAACTTCATCACTTACTGTACCTTCCTCAAACACTGAGAATACGTCGTCGACGTCGACTCTGACGCTTCAAGCTAAACTTTGAAATTATGAAGCAAATCTGCAAGAAATTACTCAAATACAGTTTAATACAAAAATATTTAAATGTAATATTCGATAAAATATATTTTTTATTAAATATTTAAGGTTGATATAAAGTAAAAAGCAATATTAAGTCGTTTTGGAGGGTTAAAAAAATCTACAATTCAATTATTTAGGTTTGGAAATAATAAAATTAGAAGGTGATCATGTATAATTGATTATTTAATAAAATACACCATTGTTGTGATAAATACAGAGGAGGAAGGGTTTAAAGTACTCAAAATAATTCCAGAAAAATTAATTTAGAGGCTCACAACTTTTTAGATTTTTAGGGAAAATTATTTTAATAACAACAAATATCAATTCTATAAAAAAATAAACTGTCAATAATTTTCATTCCAACATTTATAAGAATTAATTATAATTCTGTGATCCTTAATATTTCTAATAACAAGCTGAAGTAAAACGAGTTAAAATAATGTTCTATTTATAATTTCATAAATTACAACTGTGTAGACACATGTCTGGATCATTTTTAGGTGTTTGAACTTTGGCCTTTGCCTGGTTACGTATTTAAAATTCGCGCTTCGCCCGTCTTTTTAAGGTTAGCTTTGTAATAGTGGAAGGTAGAAGGTCATAAACCTTATTCATCATTCTTCTAAATTGTAGAATGAAAGGTATACAATAGATTTGCACCTGTAAAATATCTCCACACAACATGTGAAAAACATCACCAACTAAACCATTTAAATGTATTCGACTTCGTACTGCATTCGTCCCTCTGTTGTGATTTAAGAAGTAAATAAATAAATAATTATGGATATGGAGCAAAGCATAAAACAAGAAATGTTGAATGAAAAGTCAAGGAACAACTCCAATATATGTCTAACAGTTGAATTGTGTGTGGTTTGTGGTGATCGTGCTTCTGGCAGGCATTATGGGGCAATTAGTTGTGAGGGATGCAAGGGTTTCTTCAAAAGGTCAATTCGTAAACAATTGGGATACCAGTGCAGGGGCAGCAAGAACTGTGAGGTGACCAAACATCACAGGAACAGATGTCAATACTGTAGGCTACAGAAATGTTTGGCATGTGGAATGAGAAGCGATTGTAAGTATTTTCAATTAAAAATCTAAGTTCTATCCATCTATTCTGTTTTACATGCATTAATGTTCTTAGTACTTATATCCTTATTTTGTTTGGTATGAATTTTTTGTGAATTTTAAACTAATGTTTATGTTTATTGAAACAATATTGTGCGCTCACAAAAGTTTATAAGTAACATAGAAACATTATATATACATTTAACATAATCAGTTTGCTTTCTAATACACTTGTAGACATTTCAGTTTTATTGAATTTTCCATTTTCTGTATATTATTCAATATATTTGTTAAAATATATATTTTACATAGAGTATAATTAACATTTAACGAAACATAATAATTTGTATTCAAGATAAAACTAATTAGAACAATTGTTATAAATTTAAATAAAATATTAATCTAATTGAGTACAGTTTTATTGTTTCTCATAAGTTTTAATCTATTAATTATAACATATCACATTAGTTTGAATGACTTTAAATATTATACATTTATATTTAATTTAATTTATATTTAATTAACATTTACAAACATTACTCTGGTAGCTATTTTTAAGCTGAATGTAGAAATTCTTATATAGTCAACAAAATTTATGTCAAGAGTGAAAGTGCTTTTGGTTCAAATATTTGAACTTTCAATGTTAAAGTAGAAGGATGAGCATAATAAACATTTGTTGTCATCTTCTTGATTATGTTTACATTATCATTTTATAATAAAGTAACCTTTCCTTCCTAAATATGAGTTAGGAATAAAATATATTTTTATAAACTTCAATTTATTATTAAAAATCCATCTATACCAATTTTTTTGTTCAATTGTATCATTGTTAATATTTTTACAGCTGTACAACATGAACGCAAACCAATAATCGACAAGAAAGAATACCCATCAAACAACACAGGAAACAATTTCAACCAAAATCAAGTGAATTCAATGAACAAGATATTCATAAGGAAAGACTTGAACACAGCAGAAACAGCTTTAATCCCAAATCACTTCAACCCATGCGACTTAGCTCTTCCCTTCTTAAACAAAAGAATAGGTAATAGTTGTCAGTCGTGCCTTTACGATGTAGAAAATAAACCTAAATTGTTCCAGGAAACAACAATACCACTGATGTACCTTACCTATCGTCACCCACCCAAATCGGCTACGAAGATGATGTTTCAATGGACAGTACAAACACTGGTACGGAACTGGTGGACGCTCTGGCCGTGGCCAGAGACAAACAACTAATATCCAAAGCTCTGGACACGATGGCCCGTGTGCAATCGCTTAACGGCGCCGACCTGTCCAATTTGTCAGGCGACGAAAGGTCCTATGACTACGACGGGCCCATACTGCAGGAACAGCATGTACCTTTCAACCTACAAATCCCTGGACCCGTTCCGCCTTATCTTAACATCCATTACATATGCGAAAGCGGGTCTAGGCTCCTGTTTTTGTCCGTGCATTGGGCCAAAAACATACCGGCCTTTCAAATGTTAAGGTGCGTTCTCGTTTAAATAATTGATAAACCATTAATAACGTGTATACTTTTAGTACTGATAACCAAATCGCGTTGCTGCGGGGCTGCTGGTCGGAGCTGTTCACCCTAGGACTGGCTCAGTGTTCGCATTCGCTGTCCCTGAGCACCATTCTGTCGGCGCTGATAAGCCACCTGCACGCTTCCATTGCTCAAGACAAGATGTCCCCCAATAAGGTCAAGCAGGTGACCGACCACATCGTGAAACTACAGGACTACGTGAACATCATGAACAGACTGCACATCGACGAGAACGAATACGCTTACCTGAAAGCGATTACCATGTTTTCGGTCGACCTACCTGAGGGTGTGCTCAGGAAGCAGATCGAGAGACTGCAGGAAAAGTCCTTTCAGGCTTTACGTAACTACGTTAATTTGAGTTTTCCCGACGACACAGATCGATTTCCGAGGTACTTAAACAAATTCGTTGTTGAATAAACATTTTTAACTGGTTTATTTTGTCTAGGTTGTTGCTGCGCTTGCCCCCGTTGAGGGCCCTAGAACCTGGCATTTTGGAAGAACTGTTCTTTGCTGGATTGATAGGAAAAGTTCAGATTGATTCGGTGATCCCTTATATTTTAAGGATGGGGAACGGTCTAAGTTCGGACGGAAACAGGGCGGTGAAAACTGAACACATGGAAGAATTTGGATGTAAATGACCTGACCTTTGGTGATCTTATTGCAATTTATATATTATTTATTATTTAGATTTATTTAAGTATTTTAAGAAAGGGTTAATTATTGCTACTTAATATATTTATATTGATCTCTAGAACACTAGTAAAATTCCTTTATGTGGATGTTTACGTCTGTAGATTTCTGTAGATCTAAAAGGACTACTTTTTTGGTGATGGGCGAGTCAGGGTCGGTATAATCGATCGAGTGGACTCGACTCGACTGCAAGAAAACCATCAATTGACTTAAATTTCACTGATTCGCCCATTACTGCTATTTTTATTTTTCATCATACATAAAGACATCCTTACATTTCTATTGTGACTGATTTTTCAAGAATGTTAGGGTAATTTTTTGTGAATTATGGTACCCATGTGCCTTCAAAAGACAATGTACCCCAGAGACCATGTATTTTTTGTATTATAATAAAACATTTTTCTACCACCAAATTTGTTTTTTTAATGAACTAAATTGTATTCTAATAGAACATTTTTCATAAAATTGAAACTATATTCTTTATACAAGTATTCATTTTGTACCTAAATCAAAATAATTTCTACTTTGATTTTAAACCAAATAAATGAGCGTTGTAACTGTTCTCAGAATTAATACACATTTCTATAAGTTTTGAATTGGATCTAGGTCCGGACTTTGTGCTGGTCAATCGAGAACCTCAACATCTTTTCATTTTGAACTAGACGCATGCTTGGTTCATTATCATGCATAAAATCCATGTAGATGGTAAATTATCGTTAGAAAATGGTTCCATTACATCTCTCATGATGTTTCTATATATAAAACGGTTGATTTTGCTAATTATTTTCTAAAATGGTACTATACTTATGCCAAAAAAGGGAACCCCAAACTAATTAACGTTTTCTCCTCCGTGTTTCAAAGTTTATGTAGTGTATCTAGGGTTTATTTGGGGGATGATGGACGTATTCTTTACCATCTGACTCTAAAGTACTCTTCTCCAAAATTCTGGAGGATAATTAATATATTTTTGTGCAAACTTTCGTCTTGTTCTTGTCATATTTTTTGATACCAATGATTTATTTGATGATGAAATACATCCTTTCACGTTCATTCAGTCGACATCTGATTGTGTAACTTAATTAATACTTTTTTTATTTGCCTAAGAATCAAGAAAAGTTTTCGTTTACTAATTTTTTCAATTTTCCTGTATATAAAAAAAGTTTATTGTATTTTCAAATGAGTGTGCCATTTCTCTGACCACCACTAAAATATCGCAGTTTAATTTCTAAATATTATAAAGTTTAAAACTCATAACTGAAGAGTAAAAGCAATCTCAATATTTTTTTTGCAAGAAGAAAAGAATGTGAAAGGAAATTTTGACAAACCTGTTATTTTTTTGATAATTAAAACTATTCAATTGTGAATATGCAAACAACTTAAAGATACAGCTTATGATCACAAGGATCAGATAAGGAATGATAAGAATAACGTGATATCAGTATACCTAAGCTCGCATTAAATGATGTGGTGACGGTTTACTACTATAGTTTAATTTCAATTTAGTTTTATTTTTTTGTAATTATATTGTGATTTGATATTTTACAAAAATGAGGTATACTCTTGGATATACCGCCGCTGTTTTAAGCACATCCGTTATTACCATTTTGAGTAAGTAATACAGATGTTTTTTATTTGTAGCGGGTGTTGTCCAAGCATGTGACTTCGTGATTTGAATTTACTATTTATTAATAATTTTAATAGGTTTGTACTATATGCTAAATGGAAAGGGAGAACAAATTAGTCTTGCTTGGTAAGTATGGCAATTATTTAAATGAATTAAGACCGGATGATATAACTAAAAATTTAAATATTAGTAGCTTCATTCTATATGACAATACGAAGAATAAATAAAGCAAAATTGTATATCTACAAATGTGGCAAAATTATTAGTAAATTTAATAATTGGAAAGAAATAACACATTACATGTATACATTTTTGTAGTATATATTAAAAGCAACATTTTTTATTTGTATTAATAATACACTAAACACCTATTTCTTGGATTATGAATAATCCCCATTCTGATTTCCATAGTGACTTATATTGTATATTTATTTTAGGTTCTTGGAGAGTACCTCCCCATATATGTGGGCATCTTTGGGAATAGGTTTGGCCGTATCTTTGTCTGTAGTTGGGGCTGCTGTGTAAGAGAAACCCCTTATTGATAACTTCATATGATAATGACCTAATAAATTACAGTGGAATTCATGCTACTGGAGTTAGTATTGTTGGTGCCGGTGTCAAAGCACCAAGGATTAAGACCAAAAATTTGATTTCAATTATTTTCTGCGAAGCTGTAGCCATCTACGGATTGATCACAGCCATCGTCCTGTCGAGTTCGTTTGAAGTACGTAATCTTAACACACATCTACGAAAAAATTAAATCAAATTTTAATTTAAAGGAGTACAACGCCATTCAGTGGGCAGACAGTGAGACTTATAGACAAAAGAATTATATGGGATCTCACATCATTTTCGGAGGTGGTTTGACCGTTGGATTCGTAAATCTTTTCTGTGGATTGTGCGTGGGTATTGTGGGCTCGGGAGCTGCCATCGCCGATGCGGCCAATTCCTCGCTTTTCGTCAAAATTTTGATCATCGAAATCTTTGGCAGTGCCATTGGTCTCTTTGGTCTGATCGTCGGTGTTTATTTGGTAAGTGGCGAATTGTTTTCAATCGTATTGTGTTGACTGGGGCTGTTTTTGTTTTTAGACCTCGAAGGGAGGAATGGGATCGTAAGAAGTTTGTCTTCTATGTTGATTTAGAAAGTACCATAATTAGATTGTTTCATAAAAGTTACAAAAACGTTCTTAATAAGAATAATACTTAAATGTTACCCCATATTTATTGACTCATTGTTAACGCGGTGTATAGAATATCTTGTACAATATATTAATGTTAGTTACCAATAGTGTATTATTGAACATTTGGCAACCCCGCAAATATTTTCCACTCAATTTTTTCTTAATAATATGTATAATAAATTATATTATTTCGTAAATACAATTCTTCACAGCGATTTACTTTAGTTTTTATAAAATACTAGAACTGGTGAATAAAAGCGTCAACGTTGGAAATATACGTCAAAGTAAGTTGTGGTAGGTTTTCTCTGTCTAACATCTGTTATTGACATATCTCTTTTCTCATACAAATTACATACTAACGAAAACCACCCTAATTCACGTGATTGCAAATACAAGCAGTCAGATTTTGTATTTGTATCATTTTTGTCGCAAGAAATAAGTTAATATCGCAAAGATGAGGGCCGTTTTAGGTTACACATTCCTGGGCACTGCCACATCAGTTGTTACAGTCCTAAGTAAGTATTTTTGAAGGCACACATCAATAATATCTTATTGAGTAAATCCGATTAGATTTTTTGTGAAAATTTGTTTTTACCAGACAAATTATCTTAAACTTTCAGGCTTATACCATTTGCTAACAGGAAAAGGGGAACGAATCAGCTTTGGATGGTAATAAATATCTAAATTGTTAAAACTGTGATTGGTCATGTGTTTTTCTTTTTCAAGGTTCCTGGAAAGCACATCCCCTCACATGTGGGCCACAATAGGAATAGGCCTTTCTGTAGCCCTATCAGTTGTTGGAGCAGCTGTGTAAGTACACACTTTGCTGTAATAATTTTTGATTAATAATTATTTTGCAGTGGAATTCACACAACCGGCGTCAGTATTATTGGTGGAGGTGTCAAGGCGCCCAGGATCAAAACCAAGAACTTGATCTCCGTCATTTTCTGTGAGGCTGTGGCTATTTACGGTCTTATCACTGCCATCGTCCTCTCAGGATATTTGGAAGTAAGTCATCAGTAAAACTCCTGAAACAATTTATTCATGATTAATTTACAGGACTTCAACTGGGACATTGTTGTAAAAGACAACACTCTCAGAGGTAAAAACTGGATGGCTGGTTATTTGATGTTTGGAGCCGGTATTGCCGTGGGCATGGTCAATCTGTTCTGTGGAATCTGTGTTGGAATTGTTGGATCTGGTGCTGCCCTAGCTGATGCTGCCAACTCTGCCTTGTTTGTCAAGATTCTCATTGTTGAAATCTTTGGCAGTGCCATCGGTTTGTTTGGATTAATTGTTGGTATTTACATAGTCTCCAAAGTACAAATGGGTGATAAAGTACATTAAATGTGGCACTAGTCCGAATCTCAAGTACATGTTTAATCTCATTTATTCCACGAGTTTAGAATTTTCTTAAATGTAGAACATAGATATATTGGTAAAAACCCTTGAAGTGCAGAAGAAAACGTGAATCTCTTATTATTTTTTAATATTCTGCACAAATTGTTTTAAATACTGTCAGAATTTACAGCATCTGTAAACGTGAAAACTACATAGTATTACGCATTCTGCCTTTATTAAATTATTGACAAATACATTAAAATATCATAAATATATCCCCACGTCTCTGTATGTATATAAATGTAAGTTTTGTTTTAATTTAGTGTCAAAAATGGTTGATATTTTGTTAAATTAATATTATGTATATATTAATTTTAAATATAGTGTTTAAAATAACGTGTAGTTTTACTTATTAACCAGTTTTTGGTAAACTTATTATTGAGCTATGAAATTAACACTTATTGAAAACAAGGTTAAATATTGATTTTCACACAATTCGTGCAACATTAAGCAAACATTCGCTGAAATATGATGAAAAATAAATACTTTGGCCTTTTAACCACCTAATTTTGAATTATATTGATCCATGAATATAAAAATCGTATTGTTCTATGAAATCGTTTAATTGTATCGCAGAAGAAACAAAAATATAATAATAAATTACCCTCAAATTGTTAATTAATTAATAAATCATTAATATTATAGAAGTAGTTTTCTACTACTAGTTTAAAACTAACAAAACAGAAGGTGGCACACACTGACAGCGGAAATTGAGGTTATACCACATCTGAAACGTCACCCATCAATATTGTCGTAAATGAATAAACGGATTCAAACATGACAGAAAAAACGGCAAAGGAGAAAACAATTACTTCGCAATACGCAGAACTGAACCGTTTCAGTCAGAATGGCGAACATGAGAGGGCTTTGAAAGCAGCCAATAAAAGTAAGTTAACAACATTAACATATGGATTGTTCTGATGTTGGTTTCAGTTCTTGGTGTTGCACCCAACGAGTTTCCGGCCTTCCATTGCAAAATTGTTGCGTTGATCGAGCTGCAGAAGTTCGACGATGCCATTTCCTTGATTAACAAGAATCCGCAATTTCTTCAGTAAGTTGAAGTTTATGCTGGCATATATCAGGTTTGACGAGTTGTTTTTCAGTGATTTGGTGTTTGAGAAGGCTTATTGCTACTACAGAGTGAACAAGCATAAGGAGGCTTTGGATATTATTGAACAAAATGAGGAAAGGGCTGATTTACGGATCAAGGAACTTAAAGCTCAGATTTTGTACAGGTTGGAGAGGTTCCCCGAATCAGCTAGTTTGTATCAAGATATTATTAAGAATACTAATGACGACTATGATGATGAGAGACACACTAACTTAAGTGCAGTTTCTGTTTATTTGGATGCTGAGGTATGTTATTTAAAAATGTTACTTACAAAATTTTAACTTGTGGTGTATTTAGAGTGATGATGATAGCCTTGGAGATGGAACATATGAGTTATGTTACAATAAGGCTTGCTTATTTATTGAAAATGGTCTTTACTCTGAGGCAGAAAAGAAATTAAGGCAATGTGAGAAATTGTGTAGAGAAGTTTTGGAAGAAGATGAGTCCACTGAAGAAGAAATTGATTTGGAATTGGCTTTAATTAGGTAATATTCTTCAAATTAAAATTAACACAACAATAATAATGATCATTTTAGAATCCAATTAGCTTATGTGTATCAAAAACAAGGTCGTATTAAGGAAGCCCAACAACTTTATGTATCCAATCTCAAATTGAAGATTGAAGACATTGCTTTGGCAGCAGTTGCTAGCAACAACATAGTGTGCATTAACAAAGATCAAAATTTGTTTGACTCTAAAAAGAAGATGAAGGTTGCTTTGAATGATAATTTGACATTTAAATTGCCTTCCAAACAGCGCAAGTATATTGCCTTGAACAATGCAATCTTTAATTTCTACATTAATCAAAATGATCAGTGTGAAAAGTGCTGCAAGCAAATTGAAACTACTTGGCCAGAGCTGTCACTGCATACCACTGTACTGTCAGCTTTAAATTTGGTCAAAGCTGATAAGTTTGATCAAGCAATAAAACTACTAGAAACATTTGCCAACAAAGGAAATAAGGATGATGTTCTTTTCATTAAACTTTGTATAGCCCAACTTAATTTAGTCCAGGTAAAATACAGCATTACATTTTTAAGACATTTTGTTAATTATTTACTTTATTAGGGAGACAAGCTTAAAGCCTGTAAAGTCCTGGAAAACCTAGGAGATGATAGTTATCGCCCTGCCATTGTAGGAGCTTTAACTACCTTATATTTAGGCCTGGGTGATGAAGCCACTGCCCTTAAAGTATTTGAAAAGACTGTAGACTGGTATAAGAAGAACAAAACTAAGAATGTGGACTTATCCACATTGTGGAGACAAGCTGCAGATTTTCACATTAAAAACGGACATCCACAAGTTGCCGCCAATAGTTTGGAAGAACTGTTGAGATCCAACAAAGATGATAAGAAGATTGTTGCTCAACTTATTATGGCATGTTCACAGGTAACATTATTATCTCATACTCTATCACAATTTAATTTTTTTAATTGTGTTTCAGTTCGATAAAAACCGGGCTTTGGAATTGTCAAAACAATTGCCAACAATCAAAGAACTCTCCGTCGGCGTCGATTTGGACAACCTTAACGTCCTTACATCATCATCGTCGACTTCTGTTACAGCCAAAAAGAGCCCCGGCGTAAGGCAGGACTCGAATCCCAGTACACCCAAAACCGACGATTCAGTTAAGCGCAAAAAGAAGCACAAGAAGGGCAAGCTGCCGAAGAATTATGACCCCAACGTGGCTCCGGATCCAGAACGTTGGTTGCCTAAGTATGAACGAACTGGTTACAGGAAGAAGCGTGACAGGCGCACTAAAGATGTTATTAAGGGATCACAGGGAACTGCCTCTGGTCAGGCTGATCAATAGTAAGTTTTTGAAATGGATTGTTTCCTGTACGATTTTTATTATTTATTATTATTATTTTCAGTGACTTCTCTAAGTACGTGGAAGAAGGCAATGATAGTCCTGCATCTAGTAATGTGGAACCATCACCAAGGGGCAGTGCTGGAAAAGGACAGTTTGCAAAGAATAAAAACCAGAAAAAGAAGAATAAGCGCCGTTAAATTTTTATGCTGACTTGTTATTTTAATTTGGGATGAATATAATTTCTTTACGTAAATTGTTTTTTATTGACGAAATACTTTTCAATGTTTTATACTATGTGTTAAAAATATACATTGTAACGAATTATATTTATGTTAAGAGGAATAAATATAAATCACTAATAAACTGATTTAGAAAGGAAAGAAAAGTAGAATATAAAAAAACAAGCAGAAAGAAAAAAGAACAACTTATGCCAAATATTCAAAAATAAATAAATAAACAAGAATGGGACAGTAAATTAAATGGGAATAATAATTTTTTTGAAAAAATAAAAAAAATTATTTTAAGAAAGAAAACGATGAATTTTTAAAAAATATGGCAAAAGATGTATAAGAATCTGTAAGTTTAATAATTAAAAAGATTAAGAAAATAATAAAGAAATTAAGGTGAAGAATTGGTTAAGAATTGATTTAAGAGCAGAGAGGAAGGAAGTTTGCCTTTTGCAGTGAAAAAACTGGAGTGGTGAAAAAAGAATTTTATTGGATAATCATCCTGACGTAAAAGAATTAGTAGAAGTTGTAATGGTTGTAATCAAAGTAGGTCCCAGGAAGTATGGCTCAAGTATTTCTGTCAAGGTATTCCAGATAATTACGTAACATTATTACTGTTAGTATTTTTTATTCCTGCGGAACCCATCTAAATGGTCTCAGATAATTGACGATGGAAATGAAGATGAGCCCACAACTGGATGGTGTTCAACATAATAAGTATTACTAGTATTTGTCAATTTTTATATTAAAAAGTAAAAAGAACTGGATATAAATTCAATTTATAATGCTACAGGATTAATATCTTCGATGATGAAAGGAGGAAAATTAATAGTAATACATTTGTAATTTCAATAGAAAATGTAGAATTGCGTTTGTGTGTAACATAACATAGCATATATCAAAATAAATTAATTGTAAATAATAATACACCATTGATTTTAATTATTACATATTCCATTTCATGCAAAATAGATTATATAATTGTATAAACGATAAAACAATGGATTTTAGTTAAATAGTATAATTTGATAATTTATTTTCATTGTTTATACATTTGCATAATATTTCTGAGCAATATATTCATTTAGAGAATCATTTTATATTATTTATATTATTATCATTCTATTATATATTATTTATAATATTTAGTAAATTTGCATTATTCATTAAAAAATATGGCACACAGTGGAGACTATTATGTATTGTAGGAAAAGTTAGTACCATTAATACCAAATTATCAAGAAATTCAAGAATCAAAAATATTATTTCCTTCTTTAATACAACCGCAGTATACAAAATAATAACATCCGGGCGACGTATAAACCAGATATTTACATAAATACTCAGGCATTATATTTTTGGATTCGATGTATATCGACTTCTATCCTCTAGTCCCATTATAGCTATGTCAGACCACGAAACACGTCAATACAAGCAAGGAATACAATTTCGGCCGTTACATTTATTGATTCACCGGAGGTGTTGTTCATTGTTGTTACATTGAAAACAATCTTTGTGAGGGGGATTTATGGACTATGTAGATCCCGGGCGTGATTTAAGGGATTTAGAGCATATACGTGTAATCAGTAGATTGTCTTCACAGGACCGTCCGCATAAGAATTTTACTCTTTCATTAAATATTAAAATGCTGAAGCAATAATCTTAGTAAACATTTTAATGAAGGCAACAAGTTATTATTTATCACTAGCATAAAAGAAACATAAAAATGTGTCGACGCCTTTGTGTACATAGAATTGATTCAATCTATTGTAGTCTTTTATCTGCAGCCGAATCATTACTTTGACGTAGTTTATTGAAATTTAGGTCACAAGTAATAAACGAGTACTTAATTCAGCTGAAAATCGATATTTATATAAGCTTCGCTATTCGGGCATTATATCAAAGGTTATATAGTAACATATTCTTTAATATCAAAGGAATATGATGTCAAGGAATGCTATTGATCAATATTCCTCGTAAGATTTTAATTTTATGCGCGGGGGTAAATGTTTTGATGTTGTATAAAAAAACAGGGACGTATCTACATTGTATGACGTCTTTTATTTTTTTTCTATCATTTACGTAGCTGATAGTTTAATACATAAGTAATTTTTCTAATAATACGTGATTAAGGAATAAATTATATGTCATTTGATTGTATGTGTGCAACGTATCATTGTGCATTTAAATTTCTGCTAAACTGACTTTTATATACCGGAAAAATGGTACTTGATTTGTTTAAATACATTACATTGTATGTATTATTTGACTGCTTTTTATACTCTTTCTAAGAATGCTGTTTATTTTGCTCCTTTATTGTACTTAACATTTGAAGTTTCTTCAGTTTAAGAATGACTATGACTGCATTGAAGATGAACACCGTCAAAGTCGTCGTGAAACTTATTCAAAACAAAAAAATTAACCAATATATAATGTCCGTTCTTGTACAACATATTTGTAAATAGGCAAGTCATTAAATTGCTTGGCTTCATTCAATGAACTTCATCGAAATGTTGGACAAATGATTCCACATAAATTATAAGAGGATAACGTTTGACAGTTGCCAAATCTCTCCTTGCACGCAACGTAAATGAGCCTTTTATTGATCGTATTGTTACACACGATGAAAAATGGATTGATTATAACTATTCTAACTGGTGTAGATATTGAATTGAATCTAGTAAACTGGTTGGAAGAGTATTTAAACAAGTTTTAACTCAAGAAAGGTTTTGAACACTATCTGGTGGACTGCTCGTGGAATATTACGTGTTGTCCACCCATCAAGAGGCCAAACGATCAATGGAACAGTCTACTGCTCATAAATTAACCAAGTTCATGAAAAAATTGGGAATAGGTCTTTAGTCGATAGAAAGGCGTCCAGCTTCTTTATGACAATGCAAGACCATATGTCACATTAAAGACTTAAAGGAAGCTTCAAAATCTTAGATGAGAAGTTCTGCCTGTGTCTATTGTTTATTTTTATCATTTTACAATTTTTACGTAATAAATGGTTTAATTCTTAAAAGGAGATCAAAATTAAGATTGGACATTTCTTCAGTTGCCAGACCATGCATGACTTTGCTTGTAGAACATTGGCAAAAAATTGTAGATTATAATATTGACTATATTGTTCAATAAAAGAATGTTATGGTATATTTTACATTTTCTGATATTTGTTTAATGAAAATTAAAACATTCGTAGGCCTTTAAACAAATAAACGACCAGCTACAATAACAGAAATCGTTCTCGTCATGAACGTTAAATCGTTTTATTGTTAGTGTCATTCCTCCCTAAAACAGCCGGACCGCAATGTAGGTAACTGGATTCCTGGTTGCAGGAGATACGGGCCTGCTTATTTGAGGTGGTGTTTACAAAATGCCACTAATATTACATCGTGGAAATGTCGTCATCAGCTGTTCGATTTGTTGCGTGCGCACAGGCCCAATATTAACTACGTGTACGCGCTGCACGGCTGGCGTTCCTGCTAGATAAAGGCAAGGAAAACGGAGAGAACCAGGACTCGGACCGCAGGAGTCGCAGGAGTAAATCAAGACGTGAACACGCGCAAACTCGTGTGCCACGTTGTCATATCGATGGTTGCGTACATTAAAAGGAGGAATCGCTCTGTTAATCTGGCTCTGGGTTTCTGTGCATCTTGCCTCATGCTATTTATGATGGGTTGTACAAGAGAAAATGTTTTTCCACATTGGCTTTTTGTAACATTGGGGTCAAACTAAAATTACTGACTTAAATTGTTTAGCTTTGTTTGAGGTTTTGAGTATTTGAACTCCAGCTTCAGTGGTTCTTGAGAAGTAAAAAATGGCTTTTTATAATAGTACAGAAAGAAATACATCTTAATTAAAGGAAATATATTCTCTTAAAACAATCCCTGACAGTTACATATTAATAAAGACATAATAATTATTATTTGGTAAAATGAAACTTTTATTTTGTTCAGGAGTTCTGTATTATGTTCCCCAGTCTTTATTTTTTAAATTACTTTTTAATCACATAAATTCTAAATCTAGAAACCCATTACGTTGATGTAAAAAGTTTCTCTTTAATTTATTTTTGAGGAGGAATAAAAGAATGAAATAGGGTAGGTATTAGATGAAATAAAGTACAATGAAGGGTGAAACTTATTTAAAAAGTACTAATGAATTTTAGACCTATGAATGTAGAGTTTGTGGTGATAATTGGGTTAGTTACAGGGGTGACATAGAGGGAGGGTGGCGTCGACTTGGCAACATTGAATGAGCGTTGCAATCTTTGTCAGATGGAGGCGAAAATCGGATATTGTCGTGGATAGGCGATCGCAGGTTCGTGAAATCGCGGAATCGTGGGTTGTCTACGAGTCAGGTCCCAACGTTGTCCTGTCCTGCTGTCGAGCAGTAAGCACTAGTTAAGTGACACTAACATGAAACTGGGCTGTTGGTTCACTGAGTGTGAGTCGAGAGTTTAGGAAATAAAAGCGGTTGAGGCGGTGCAGGCGACATAGCGAGTAGTGAGTGGTTCGTGTGTATGTGTATGACATAACGTAGACACAGACGGGACAGCGAGACCCGGCCTTTAAACTCAGTGACGTGCACCACTAATGGGGGAATTTAGTTTGAGTGGTAATGCAACTAACATCGGGATAAGTGCAGTGGAAATATCGCTGAACACAAGCAAGGGCATTTCGAATTCGAAATTTTTCACCACACCTTCCTCCGGCAGTGGAACGGAATCGTCGGCATCATCAGCAGCGGCAGATTGTATCAATTCGACAATGCAAGATGAACAAATCACTGACAAATCTGTGGTCAGTGGTGCAAGTGTTGGTGCAGGTGTTAGTGCCAATGTTAATAATATCAGTGTCGGCTCAGATCCTGGTGTTACTTCCATCGGTCCTGACGATCTATCAATATCAAACCCCATTATTGTAGCATCGAACACAACGAGTGATAAGATTATCACGTCCACCAATTCTCCGCCAACGACAGCCCCAAGCAAAGATTTAAATCTCGACAGTACTCCGGGACCTGGTGCTCTGCAGCTCACCACAGACAAACTAAGTGATCAGGTCCCAGTACAAGTTCCAAATCCAAAGCTAACATCCTCCTCACTACCACCGTTGTTCCATCCTGTAGACGCTTCTCCGGGAACTGGACCAGGTGGCACCTTATGGTCCACAGCCATCGAAGATGCCCCGTTCTCTTCCAACATGACCAATTTGAATGGTGGTGTGGGAACTAGCGTGGTGGGTGCTGGGAGCAATCTTTCCTTTCAAAATTATTCGGCCAACCCGCAAACCCAGCAATTATATAGTAACAACATGAACCAAGTGAACCAGCAGGGAAGACGAGCAATTACAGCCAGCCACAATTTCCCACACAACATGGCCCGCCAACAACAATCCCAGCATACCCTTTACAAGGGTTATAGCGGCTCTTGGGCGAACCCCGGCCAAAATTGGGCCAGTAACTCCTCGGTATGGAACAGAGGACGTAGTGTACCAAATATGACGCCCCTTCAACAGCAACAGATGGGTGTTGCTGCAGCTGGTAGAAAACCTAGTCCCACGTTTAATCAACAACAGCAAATTATCTCCCCCGTTAAGTTCAGACGTAGTACTTCTTATCCAGGAAAAGGACCCTTTCCTCAGCCACCAACTTTTGAAATTACCAACATGGATGAGGCTAGGGATCTTCTGCCCTATCAGGTAATGTGTGGCACATGCAATTAGCACTACCACCCCCATATTTGAATGAGGATGAATGAGGATACTGACTGATCATGCCACCATACATTATGGCATTATGTGTTTTTGTGGTTTTTTTTTATTTGTTGCTTGCACCGCTACTTTGCTATTTTTGTTAGTAGTTGTTCACTTGTTTATGTGATTTATTTATAATTTATGTATCTGTGATATATTTTAAATAAATTTTTGTTGTGTTTTTGTTTATTTTGTGTATCATCTTTAACAAATATTAACCTTATAATTAAATTTACTTTTGAACATCACACTGCGCATCACATATTTGAACACATTCAACAATAACAACTCAGGCTAATTTAGATTTCTAAAAAAATATATCTTACATAACCACGCCCACCGAATTTCTTTAATCTACCTATGTACACTATCCTACACACAAATAGCACACTTCAAAAATTTCAATTTCAAACAGAAATAGAACTCAAATATCATTTTGATAATATCTAATATTAAACATAACGTTGTTGTAATTTCTCAATTATTATCGACCATATTCATACATATAAAAATATTGAAATTAATAACTATGATTATTTAAAAAATATTGATAACTCATACCTAATTACTGTTTGCTTTACTCATTATTCATTAACGATCGAAAATAAGATAACAATAATCATGATATTCTAATTGTCATAAAAATTCTAGAATATGTATAGTACAGTTTATAATATTGTGAAATAAATAGGAACGAAACTTACTAACATACTGCAGACAACTAAAAAACATTCAAATGTGCTTCGAGATAAATCACCGACATTTTATTTATAACTTCGATGGAGCTTGTGCCCTGTAAAGCTTATAAATTAGCTGGAAATGCGTTAATTAATATAAAAATTTCTATTTAATATTTTACTTGATTACTTCCGAAGTCCTAATTAATATTATATCTACTTTTAATTGAATATCCATGTTTGTCAACATATATTAAATCTATAAAAATAATACCAAAAATATTCGTTAATTAAAATTTACGCCTTTCATTAGTAGGTAACCATTTCAAAGGATGTGGTTATTTTATCATTTTACTATTGAACAGGAATTTTAATTAAATTGAAACGTGAACAGACTTTTTGGTATAAAAAGGATGGATCAATCAAATTTCGACGAATTTTAATTGGACACAAAAATAACGTTAAAACAAATACGTTTCGGGGAAATAATTATATTACTAAATAAATGCGACGAAAATACCATGAAAATCATGTAATTTTGGATTATTAAATTTTATGCTAAAATGTGCTTTTAAAATTTATTTTTAAAAGGTAAATGTGATATTTTGATATTTCTGGGCCACAGCAACAGTTCAAGCCACACAAAAAATTCTTTCAGAAAACGTTTATGGCTTTTTTCTGGTAATGAAAGTCCATGTTTAATTGCATAAAAAGTTTAAAGTATATTATAATAATTTAAATAATGTAGTACTACACAATGTCAAAATAAACAAAGTTTAACGTTTAATAATATTATGTAATAAAATACGAACCATTCCCTTAAAAAAATAAACTCTGAGACATCCAGACTGAAACCAGAATATTTATAAATAACTTCCAACTTAAATAAAACCACAAAATGTGTACACGATGATTTTTTTATTTATCCTGTCACCTTTTATAAGATGTAAATGGAAGATAATTTCAATGAAAAGTTGTGAAAAATAAATAGAGCAAATAATTGGCGCCCAACTAATGTGTTTGGATTTTTAGATTTAATTAAAAAAAAAATGTATATTTGTGCCAGTGGGAGTGTGCTAAATAACTTTTCGGGTCATTACAAATGTTCTAGTTTTTTTCTACGTTATTTCATTAAACGTAAGTATGTATATGTCGTCCCCAAGTTTGTATGGAGTATTATTATCATGTTATTAATAGACATAATTGGTTCATGTTTGTCGAGTATTATCTGCTGCTACGTTCGTTTGAAATGTTATAGCAAGGGGATAAACTGCAGACATCCTCAATCAATCCCATTGTTTTCGTTACGTAATGTTATCTAAAGCAAAATAAAGGAACATAAAAAATAAATTAACAGATAAGATGCATCAGAAAAATTTTACATTTCACATGCATTTCGTGGCTGTGGCACATCTTGTGACTAATTGAGACGTAGTAATGTTTTGACATGTATATAACTTCATAAATTAAATAACAGGTGACATTGTCCCAAAGTATGTGTATTTGTTTCGTGAAATTTCGTGTCAAATTGATAAGATAATAAGTATGTTGTTTTTTACACGTGACGTTCTTTGTGCAAACCGAATTAAAAATACCAATTCAATTTTAAAAACAGCCCTTTAAAGCACCAACATTGTGCATTAAAAGTTTGAGTTGGGATGTGACAATCCGAGCATACAGTATCCTATCTATTCTCTCAGGTGAGGTAAGCAACGGGCAGCTAGCTCAAAATAGAAACGGCCCTGAGTTCACATAGGATAGCAGGCATTCTATATATAAACAAGTTGAAAATTACAGATCTGGTATTCTGCAATCGGTAGCCACTATTTTACTGGATTATTACACACTTGGATGAAAGCGAGACACATTTTTAAATCGTGACACGTATCAATATAGACTTTTCTATCAATTCTTGCACGTTAATTCGTTGGAGATTAATTTTTTGGACGGCTCTATAAATAAATGTAACGATTGTGGTCAAACATCTGCTTCTTTCGATGTGTTTAAATGTCATTTTTAAAATAAAATTCTGAAACATTATATAAATATTTCTAATAATATAATTTATTACGAATAAAAGTTAAACCTCAACAAATAATTAAATAAAAATATATAAATTCATGTTGTAAACACTATTATTATTATTATTATTATTATTACAAAATTTATTTACTAACTCTTGGATGTAAACGAATCTGTACATGTATAAATTAAATTTATAATTGTATTGATTCCCTTGCTCAATAACATTTGGTTGAATATAATATTTCAGTTTTATTGTCAATAAATTGAAATAGATAAATTTCATGTCCTCGTTTGCAACAATAATGAGGTATTTCACCATCAGTTAATAACATAATTTTAAGCTTAATTAAAATTTTCTTATTTTAAAATTGGGTGGCCCAAATTGGCTGTTACGAATATTTACAGATTTCAATTTCTTTTAATTATAGATTGTCACAAACCACATTTCGATATCTCTGATCGTTTCTGAAATATTTACAAAAACTGATTTTTGGCTGATCTTGAACAAGAGTAATAACTTTGTTTAATTCTACTGAGAAATGGCGAAAGCGTTAACTTAACTCAAAAAAAAAAAAATGTAAAAATTTCAAAATATATGCTCCTTTTTTATTTTAAATGAAATTAGTCTTCAAAATGTCTAAATAATTGAGCTTTCCAAGAATATATTATTGATAAAATATAATGATATTCTTGGTTAATTGTTATATGTTAGTTACTTAATATAAATCGAAGATATTTTGTTTTTAAAAACTTTATAACACTCTTATATAACTAAAAAAGTGTAAAAATTTCAAGATATATATAGCTTTTTTATATTTCAAATGTAATTTGTTTTTAAAATGTATAAAGAAATTGAATTTTCCAAATTTCGAGATACTTAATATAGTTACTTATGAAACAAAGAGAACAAAACTAAAAATTTGTTTTATTTATGCTTTTAAAAACTAAACTTTATATTATAACACACTGATTTAAACCACATAACTTCAAAAAGTAAAAAATATTAAAAAAAAAAGATATGTGTAACTTTTTTTATTTCAAATGGAATTTGTTTTTAAAAAAATTGAGCTTTCCAAAAAGATATAATTCGTGACATATTTAATTATATCTATTTTAGATTTAACGATATTTTTGATAAATTTCGAGATATTTAATAGGGTCACTGAGAGTCAAAAGAGACCGTAACTGAAAATTATATTCTAACATACTTACTAACTCAAAGTAATGTAAAAATTTCGAGATATGTGCATTTTTTTTTTTCAATTCCAAATGGAATTTGTCTTTAAAGTATCATAAAAAATATTCTTTCTATTCTCTTTGCTTAAGATATGACGGTATTTCTTGTAAATTTCGAGATATAAAGGCGCATAATATATATTATCTCGAAATTTTAAGGAAATATACATATATTTTGTAGCTTATATTAAGTGAAAAGTACATGTAGAAAGTTTTTGTCGTTTATCAAAATAAGACTTTTTATGTAGCATAATATACTTACTTCAAAAAAGTATTTATTAAATATTACAACTTTTTTTATTATAATTGAATTTGCCTCTAAAATCTCCACTATATTTTGTGTGTTTCGAAATATTGAATGATTTACCTCTTTTATTGTTTATTGTAACCATTTTTATGTCAGTTTTACTATCAATCAAACTTTGTAACACTTGTATTTATGAGAATATTTCCATCTTAATAGTCAAAATGGTGCATTAAAATCGGAATTCAACATTTCAGTGACAATGCATGTCGCAACAGACCTATTCCCAAAATAACACAAAAAGCCATAGAAAAATGCGAACTCAAAGGAAACATAATTTCGACATTTCCATTATTTACACGAAATCTACGGTCTTCTTTTAATACGAAAATTGTACCATTTGAAGTGCATCAAAAGAATACGACCCACATTTCATTTTTATTATCGAAGGTAAGAAAATTAATCTAACATTTTATGATTCTTTTGCCTCACACACTAAACTGACGTGATATTTAACGTTGTGGTTTATTTTAAATGCAATTTCTCGTTTTATTAAATTTTATGCGCACATAAAACGGAGTTCCTCAAAAGGACGTGTTTCCCTTCTATTTTCTGAAATATTTTTGTAAATTGTTTTCCTTTCAGATATGTGGAACACTAAATTCCTAAACAATCTAAAATGTAGTGTTCGTATACTCTAATAAAGTTGTTGTTTGAATTATGTATAAAATTACATAAATTTATACTTAAATTGTACGATAAAACGTGAATAAAACATCTATATTCTATTTATATATTTCATTTGAAACTTGAATATAGTATTACATAAATAAATATTCATTCAATAGAGATAAAAAGAGAATATTCCAAGAACTGATAAAACTGCGACTTAATATTGGCTACATTTTTAATTTTAAATCCTTTTTATTACTTTGTAAATAAAATATTTGCGTTTTAACGGAGTCGAGGTTTATTTTTGGTCTTTTAAAACGTGTTCTTCGTATATTTGCTGAACGATTTACATTTCAGGATATCAAACACCAACTTTTTCCCAAGCAATTTAGACTAAACCATTTTTTTAAAAAACGAACACTTAAAAGAATATTATTTAACTATTTTCTATAGTTTTACTTGGTATAAAATAATCCCAATTTTAGAGTAATAATGTCAGATAACTATCACTTGTTTACAGTCTTTAATACCCACATATGTATCTAGAGTTAGTTTTTAATCATCTTTCCATTGTACTCCATATCATATCAATTCTGTACTATTAATTAAAGTATTGTATTATGTACGAACGTTAAGTGTTATATTTAACAATGTGTATTCATTATTAATGCAATTACTTACAATATCCCACGAGTTACTATTAATGGGTAGAATAACACAAACATCATGAGAATGTTTACTGTATATTTTAATTTTACTCAGTTTTTCATTATTTTCCACTTACATGCAACCTTCAACTTCAAATTTATCAACAAATGCTTATCTTAAATGAGTTTTAGAGGTAAAAACAACTCCGACAAAAATAATAACACCTAAGCATACACAACAGTTTTTATTTCTCTATCAAAAATTCAATTTAATGTGTTTGACATTCTTTCTTTGATGTTAAATTTTTCGTTTAAAGCATTCTTTTTCACAAAGAAACTTTTCACAAAAATACGTGTGTATTCAATTTTGTTTCAAGATTGTGTATTGTTCTTCTCATTTCTTTTTTATAACATCACATGTGGATTACGCAGCTTTATTAATTTATTTAAAATGTGATAATATATTTTTCTAACATTACCATATGAGTGAATAACTCAGTTTTAAATTATTTATTTAAACTTTGTTAATAACATTTATTGTTTTCTAAGAGTTAAGCTCATATAGTTTAAATCTTTTATGAAGCTACGCCTGATGTCTTCTTCTATATTTTGTCAAGTTAAAGCCACCAAAGATAGCAATTTAATTTATTAAAATCCTGTTGACTCAACTTGTTTGAAACACAAATGTTACCTAAACATAATTTTCTAAAACTATTGTTCTCCCTGTAAAAAAAGATTAAAGATTGAAACCTGCAGCAGGAAGTTTACTCTGACTAAACTGCCATTAAATTGGGCTTTGTTGTAACAAGTTGTTTACACAGTTGTAAAATAGAAATTTCAATTTTGTTTCAAAATTCCATATTCTTCTTCTTTTTCTTATATAGTTTTAGTTTATTTATTTAAAATCTCTTTCTAACATCACATGTGGATTACAAAGCTTTAATTCATTTGCTTAAACTAGAATAATAAATTTAATAAATATTATTCTAAAAGTTATTATCTCTCATAACCCGTTCTTCTTTTATATTTCATCAAGTCCAAGAGTTAAGTGCTTACAGATTATAACTCTAATAAACCAAGGCATGATTTCTTCTTTTATATTTCATCATATTAAAGTTACCGGTTTTATGTATCAATTTAATCAGTTAAAACTCTCTTAATTTATATTTAGCAACATTTCAGAAATAGAAATATTATTACAAACAGATGTTTCTGAAACTCTTCTTCTCCCTTTATAAAATATTGCAACTTTTAGTAGGAAGTTTATGGTTACGAAACTGCTAATAATTCAATTATTCTTTGTTGTAGCCAATGGTATACTACACATCAAGTTGGTAAAAAAGATGTTTAATTTTTATTTAAAAATTCTACACATTTGTCTTCTATAACATCACATATGAGTTACATAGCTTTAACTAATTTATCTAAAACGTGGTAATACATTTTTTAATACCACAGGTAAATGACATAGCTTTAAGTCCTTTATTTAAACTGTATCAGTTATATTTATTGTCTTCCACTAGTTAAGTCCATATAAATCATAACACTAATAAACCAAGACATGATTTCTTCTTTTATATTTGATTTGTTAAAACTATATTCTTATTGTCTCCTCAAGATCATTTCTTTTTCCAACATCACATGTGGATTACACTGCTTTATTTAGTTTATTTAAAATGTGGTAATACATTTTTTTAACATCACAAGTGACTGACAGTTCTAAATTATTTATTTAACGTGTGTCAGTAATATTTATTGTCTTCCAAGTCCATATAGATCATATTTTTAAACCAAGAACTGATTTCTCCTTTTATATTTCATCAAGTTAAAGCTACCGGTTTAGTGCACCATGTGAATTTCTTAAAACTCTTGTCTTAAACTTATCACCAACATTTCAGAAACAAATGCTACCCCAAACACAACCTTCCAAAATTCTCTTCCCCATACAAAAAAAAAAAAAGATTGAAACCTGCAGCAAGAAGTTTACGGTAACTAAACAGCCAACCATTAAAATAGGCTTCGTTGTAACAAGTGGTTTACGCATTCAGTTGGTAAACTTGAATTTTCCTCAACTGCCATCGTACAAATTTGAAACGCCACTAAAAGTGCGAAACACACTTAAACTTTATGATTGTTATTTTCAGTTTAGTGGAAAGGCAATGAGCAAGGTTTACTACGTTTTTATGGTTGCATTAACTGTTTAATTTTCATCGACACCGCGTACTTCATTTGTCTCGCGAAGAGCGGTGGTCGATAAAATTATATTTAATGGAGTAGGCGTGAGGAAAAAAAAAACAACGAGAGAAGTACAAAGTATTCGCATATACAAAAAGGATTACGCGGGGGAAATATTTTCGAGTTGAGAGATGACAATATTCAATTTCACTCCCGTGTTTCTGAGAGTTGAGAGAGTGCAGTATTAGATATGAAATATAAAGAATGATTTTTCTTTAAAATATTTAGTGCTTGGCAGGTTACACGGGAAGCTTTTATGAAACACATTTATTTGTTTTGTTTTTTGAATATTCCAGATATTGTAAGTGTTTCAATAAGAGTTCTAAGGCATTGTTTGTCTCGTATATATTTTAAAAATGCATTTACGTACAATAATGTTAGGTTTTAACATAATTTACTTTATTTACATAGATAATTATGCCAAAGTTTAATAATGATAAAATGAGCCATTACTACTACAGTCCCACATTTAGGACAATTTTATTTAAATCGAAGGTATCGAAGTTTCACGATACTCCAATTATAAGGTAGAGAACGTTTGACCTATAATTTAACGTGCACTAATGATCCACCATCTTGAAACGTTGGAAATTCAATATAATCGAATAACGTCAAATTTGAAGGGTAATATAAAATATTTAACCGACGGAAAATGATGATTGACAACCGAAAATGATGCTGCACTACGAAATATTAACTGTTATGAATCATTTATCATTATTATGTAATTATTACATAAGTAGATTGCATTAAAAGTAGTTTATTAAATTATTTAAAATGCCCTTATTTTCCTTACTCATTAGAAAGGAGAAATTTTAGCGGAATTACACTTTTCCTTTAGACTTTTTTGTACAATGAGTTGCATTTAATGCTGTGAATGTTAAAATATTATAAGAAACTACAGCAATTTTCTTAATAAGTTTATTTATTGGGCCATTTTGAGTATTAGAAATCTGTAACCATTTAAAAATAATAATAAGAACATTAATTACGTAATCCAGTTTAAAGTGCATAGTAAATTTTTTATAGTCTGCCGTCAGTTCTAAAAAAACAGCTTTTTAAAAGAAACAATGTATCATAAATTAAAATTTATGATATTTATGCGTTTTTATTTAGCTATTGTTGGATATTGACTCAATCCAATTTTAATGACATATTAAATACATTTTACTTCATATAAAATAGAAATAATAACTAATAAACATTATTTATTCTATAAAAGTTGATTAAAAAATTCTTCTCTCATGTATTTTATATTTTTATAATTAATATTTCGTATTTAATTTATAAATTCAAAATTTATGTATTTATTATTGTTTATTTACAAATACAATAAAATTACTTTAATTGAAGCATTACTTTATAAAATAAAAGAAAACGTATTTATATTATTTTATATTTATTAATTATAATTAATTATATTATCTCAATATCAGATCTAATATTGAATTTATATATATATATATATATATATATATATATATATATAAATTCAATATTAGATCTGAATATTTATGATTTATGGGTTTTGTTAATTAATTTTTCATTATAATTTAGTTCAATCAATGTCAAATTTACTCCACATTTTAATTTAACTTACTATTTTTTTATACAATTGATTGAATACAGATTGATTTCTAAAATTTATTTTTGGATTTCTTTAACAAGTTTAAAGGTCACCTGTCTTTATTATTATATAATATTAAATTTTATTGTTCATTTAATTTTTTAATTATTACTTTGGAAGCAATTTTTATTGTATTTTTAATTATTTTAGATTAAATAATTAAAATAATTAATAATATATTTGAAATAATTTAATAATTTCCATATTTGCTTTTCGTATTACTTTTTTTATTAAAATGTTAATTTTTTGTATATAAAACTAATAAATATAATAAAATTAAAAAGTTTGATATTTTCTATCATTTTATAATGGCATTTTTTAATGTTATGTTTAAATGTTGATAAATTTATTGTTTTTTTTTTGGTTATTATATTAAATTATATAAATTATCAAAAAAAAAAATCTAATAATAATTCTTATCTTAACTACGAAGCATAACAAAATTAACTTTTAGTAAAACATTAACTTTACATAAAAATAAAGTAGTATAATTTAATAATTTTTAAAAAGTTGTTTTTATATTTATTTAACAAATTTGAGGGTCGTTTGTTTTTATTATTTATTTTATTTTTTAATTAATATTTTGGGGAAACAATTTGTATTATATTTTAAATTAATTAAAATAATCAGTAATATATTTGAAATGATTTAATAAAATCCACATTTGTTGTCTGGTAATTAATTTTTTATTAAAATATTAATTAAAATGTACATAAAACTGAGCAATTATTATAATAAATTTAGTTTTTTAGTTGTTATATTGTTGTTTTGTTAATATTTAAAAAATATAAATTAGTCCAATATTTTAATAGGTTTTAGAAATAATTCTTTCTTTAACTTCTGTATAACAACATTAACGTTTAGTAAAATTTTAATTTTATATAAAAATTTGACAGTTTGTCACTTATATACATTTTATTTATAATTAAAGTATGTTAAGCATACTTTTACAGTTTTTCCTTTATAACAAAAATAAATAAATAAATTTATTTCATGAATTTTAATTTTTTAAAAAAACTAATTTATTTACAGTAACAAAATTAAAAAATTATATATCTTACGTATTTTTTTATATTTTATTTTGGGCTATTTTTATTGGATTCTTTAGTTAATTCAAATTAAATAATAATGTATTTGATATTTTATAATTTTGTAAATCAAATTTTTATTAATATATAAAAGTTTTTATACATTTATTTTTAATAAATTTCTTTTTTAATTAAATCATTGTAATTTTATATACAATAATCTTCATTTATTTTAATAATAAAATCATATAATTATATAAAATAACAAAAAATTTAAATTTAACAATATTTAAAAATATTTCGTGTTTTATATTTTTATTTATTCTCATCTAGTTTTATTTAAATGTGTTCTATTATTCATTTATTTAAATTTAAAAACTATAATATTAATATGAAAAAAGGTTTATATATTTTTTATTTTATTTTTAACTTTATTGTTGAAATGTAAACAGAGTTAATTGACTTGATAAAGTTTCAATGTACCAAAATAAATTGTAATATTATTTTACTCTCAAGTATTTGTTGTTTGCATGTAATAATATTAAGAATCCATTATATTTTCTTTATTTTACGCTTAACTTTATTGTCGAAATGTAATCCCAGCTAATTGGGTTGATAAAATTAATTTTGTGCTTGTAATTTTATCTCGCCTAATTGACAGTTATTAAATGCACACAGATATTCAGCGTTCATGTCATGGTTTTAATAAACTATATTATTTTAAAACATCACAGTAAAACACACAATATAATCGAGTGCCTTTAGCATGTTTTTAAAACACATAAGAGAAAATTTAGGTCAAAAGCGATTAATTATGCATTGTTCATTATTAACTGAAATCAATACCAATTTCAATGAGTGTAATTTTAAAACAAAATTACGATCAAATCGGATGTATTATAAAAAATTCAAGACCTATCATTAGTATGTATGCATTCCACCGCATATTTTCGTCGTACATTTCCATTCGCAGAGCGTACATTATAAAACATTTGGCACGCTACTTTTTAACAATTGCAGCCAACAATTGGCGTTGTTTTTTACTCATTTAACAAATCACCGATCTGTTTGCAGGATCGCTGTAACGTCGTGAGTGCGAACGGCAGCAGTCCTTTGGAAAACATGAGGGGATTGGAGCATTACTTGAACGACATTATGCGTCCACAGGCAGACGCAACCGACATTAAAGGTGAGTCCATCCATCCACCAATTAACCGATGGCGTCCAACCCGCGCTTCCGGTTCGGCCCTAGCCGATTCCCGCGGAGTCCGGGGATTGCACCGCTGTCAATTACGCAGTTGCAACCGATATTGATTAGGTCAAAGAAATAATTTCCTTACGACACATCCGTAACGACTTGACTTGACCGATTAAATGTTTCGATGATGACGGACAATGAAACCTCTGGACGACGGACAATGTTACGTTAAACAAATTGTTTTTATTGATTTTATTGCGTATCCTCTGTCGGAACGAAGGGGTTGGTTGTGTGGTGTGTAAGAAACTAATTGGTTTGCCAGTTTTTGGTGGCGAGGCGAATCGATAACTGTCGGGAAATATTTCAATCAATTTTCTCGTCCTCGATTGACTTCGTTGCTTATTTATATACTCAGTGACATAGAAAATAGAACACATACATTCAGTCGTCATTGATTTTCGGTGTACAGTTAGGGATAATGGAGAGTGGGCGTAAATGATTAAATATTGATACAAAAATATTGAATTGAATTATAAGTATCATATTTTAATTAACAATGAGTTGCACCTCCACGATGATCCAGACATTCAGTGACTTACCTTGGCATTGATCTAGTAAGGTGGTCTTTTTTTTAAGTACCCCAATCGATGCCACCTTTATTTGAAGACTGTGGAGGGAAGGCCCTCCTGTGATGTTCCACACGTATTCAAACGGTGATCTTGCTAGATATGGTAACAAACTTGCACTGAAATGTTGGAAACACCCCAAATTAACCCTTGCAGTACGAGGTCGGGCATTATTCTGTAGGAAAATTATATTTTGAATGCTCTTCAGGTAAAACAGTAAATGGGGTTTCTGTATGTATCGTTGGCCTGTCAAATTCTCTTCATTGAAGATAACCTCATTCCAGTTCATATCCCTTTTCACCCCTCCAATCTTTGGTGACGATTTTGCAACGTGAGAAGAAAGGGGTCACACTCTTCAATAATTCCAGACAGAACTGCGACTTTTGATCATCCAATTAGCCCTTCCCAGATCTTCAAGAAATTGCCTTAAATTCTATAATTTTTTGGACCAATGTACTCATCAAATTCCCCAATCGATGCCACCTTTATTTGAAGACTGTGGAGGGAAGGCTGAATTTCCAAGTCTCCTGTGATGTTCCACACGTATTCAAACGGTGGTAAATCCGCAGATCTTGCTGGGTATGATAACAAACTTGCACTGAAATGTTGGAAACACCCCAAATTAACCCTTGCAGAACGAGGTCGGGCATTATTCTGTCGGAAAACTATATTTTGAATGCTCTTAAGGTAAAACAGCAAATGGGGTTCCTGTATGTATCGTTGGCCTGTCAAATTCTCTTCATTGAAGATAACCTCATTCCAGTTCATATCCCTTTTCACCCTTCCAATCTTTGGTGACGATTTTGCAACGTGAGAAGAAAGGGGTCACACTCTTCAATAATTCCAGACAGAACTGCGACTTTTGATCATCCAATTAGCCCTTCCCGGATCTTCAAGAAATTGCCTTAAATTCTATAATTTTTTGGACCAATGTACTCATCAAATTCCCCAATCGATACCACCTTTATTTGAAGACTGTGGAGGGAAGGCTGAATTTCCAAGTCTCCTGTGATGTTCCACACGTATTCAAACGGTGGTAAATCCGCAGATCTTGCTGGGTATGGTAACAAACTTGCACTGAAATGTTGGAAACACCCCAAATTAACCCTTGCAGAACGAGGTCGGGCATTATTCTGTCGGAAAACTATATTTTGAATGCTCTTAAGGTAAAACAGCAAATGGGGTTCCTGTATGTATCGTTGGCCTGTCAAATTCTCTTCATTGAAGATAACCTCATTCCAGTTCATATCCCTTTTCACCCCTCCAATCTTTGGTGACGATTTTGCAACGTGAGAAGAAAGGGGTCACACTCTTCAATAATTCCAGACAGAACTGCGGCTTTTGATCATCCAATTAGCCCTTCCCAGATCTTCAAGAAATTGCCTTAAATTCTATAATTTTTTGGATCAATGTACTCATCAAATTCCCCAATCGATGCCACCTTTATTTGAAGACTGTGGAGGGAAGGCTGAATTTCCAAGTCTCCTGTGATGTTCCACACGTATTCAAACGGTGATAAATCCGCAGATCTTGCTGGGTATGGTAACAAACTTGCACTGAAATGTTGGAAACACCCCAATTTAACCCTTGCAGTACGAGGTCGGGTATTATTCTGTAGGAAAATTATATTTTGAATGCTCTTAAGGTAAAACAGTAAATGGGGTTTCTGTATGTATCGTTGGCCTGTCAAATTCTCTTCATTGAAGATAACCTCATTCCAGTTCATATCCCTTTTCACCCCTCCAATCTTTGGTGACGATTTTGCAACGTGAGAAGGAAGGGGTCACACTCTTCAATAATTCCAGACAGAACTGCGACTTTTGATCATCCAATTAGCCCTTTCCGGATCTTCAAGAAATTGCCTTAAATTCTATAATTTTTTGGACCAATGTACCCATCAAATTCCCCAATCGATGCCACCTTTATTTGAAAACTGTGGAGGGAAGGCTGAATTTCCAAGTCTCCTGTGATGTTCCACACGTATTCAAACGGTGATAAATCCGCAGATCTTGCTGGGTATGGTAACAAACTTGCACTGAAATGTTGGAAACACCCCAATTTAACCCTTGCAGTACGAGGTCGGGTATTATTCTGTAGGAAAATTATATTTTGAATGCTCTTAAGGTAAAACAGCAAATGGGGTTCCTGTATGTATCGTTGGCCTCTCAAATTCTCTTCATTGAAGATAACCTCATTCCAGTTCATATCCCTTTTCACCCCTCCAATCTTTGGTGACGATTTTGCAACGTGAGAAGAAAGGGGTCACACTCTTCAATAATTCCAGACAGAACTGCGACTTTTGATTATCCAATTATCCCTTTCAAGTTCTTCAAGAAATTGCCTTAAATTCTATAATTTGTTGGACGAATGTACCCATCAAATTCTGTTAAAATTGAACAACTGAGTCTAAGTGATTTATTTCTTATGTCACTGAGTATAATTACCCTATATTTATACCTGTCACCTTCATTTATTTACGTTCTATTAATATAAGTCTGAAGCTTTTATGGAAAAACTAAATTAAATTTAATTTTACGACCATTCACACTGACAAAAAACAATTACTTGATACAAATGAAAATCTTAATTGCCTTTAACACTAGAAATAATTACGAGTTACCCGTTGATTATGGTAATTAAATATACATACATAAATTTTATTCTGTAAAATGTAAAAAAATGTATTAGGTTACATTGTACAGATTTTGGTGTATGCGTAACCCACTTAGATAAAAGTTTGTAAACAGTGCAGCATTGGACCTGAAACTTGATAGCATAATTGTGAGGTAATTAACATACTCCTAATTTTTTGACCGGGGTAATGTAATGTTCAGATTGTTAATGTACACAAAATTATTTTGTACTAAATATTTTGAGATTAAAGTGTATAATTATTTGCTGTTTATAATATTACTGATTATAATTAATAAATTTAAAACAAAAAAATGTAATCAGAGTAAACAGATATTGTGTATATTTTGCGTTACTAAAATATTTTACATTTAGTTTATTAATTTTCTGATTAGTTCACATATTTAAAATTAAAAATAATTAAGCACCATTTATTAAATTTGATGGTTCGTTTATTAATTAATAAAGTCTTATTAGACACAAATTTTAAATTAAGAAATAAATTTCTTTTCTCTTCAATTTTTTATGGTTTTTGATACTTGGTTATTAAATATCAGTCACAGACATTATTTAAATGAATGTTATTGAAATAACATATATCCCCTAAAATGGATAATATATGCTACATAAAATTGTTTTGAAATTTAATTACGTATTTACAAATTATTACAATTAATATACGATTCTGATTTCAGAATATATAAAATTATTTGACTGTGTTTTGCAATTAATGTTGAATTTTCAATTTTGGGTTTAATGATTTGATTTTTTCCAAATATCCGAAACCGTATTATTATTAGAAAAACAATAGGACAGTAGCAGTGATACCGTAAAATATTATATCACCAAACTTTTTTCCCATTTTAATAAATAAAAGTATATCAAGATAAAATCATATGTATGTAATTTATAAAATCTCCTAAATTATGAGATCATAATATAATCTGGTGATATCGTATTAACTGATATTCGAGTAAATGTTTGAAGCACTTTTTCATTAATTAATAAAAAAATAATCCAAACATTTTGTTATTATTTGTACAAAAATTAATTTAAATTTTCTAATTATCCTGTTATAATATTTGATACCAATCAAAATTTTCACTGAAATAATATGTTTTAGTCAATAATTGTTCACAATAATTTTGTATTTCATTAATTACTTATTGATTACAAATTTACATATTATGCTGGTATTATTGTTAAATATTATTTAATAACTTTAGTTGATTTTCCGATTGTTAAAAGGTTTAATATGAGTTGAATAAAATGTTAGGCTCATTAATGGATTTGTTTTCATTATTAAAATGTCATTTATAGGCTTTAAATGATTAATATAGTATAAAATAATATATTAATAATTAATTTCAGTATTAGTTTATATATGTATATTTAATATTTTTTTAAATTACGTTCAAGAGCTTATCCAGAAAGAAAAAGACAAGAGAAAAAAACAAAAGATTTTAGAGTATTTTTAATTGTTATTTTCATAATACGTTATATTTTCAATATATACAAATATTGATAAATTTATATTTAAAACTTAAAAAGGAATGGAGAGGACAAAGGGCCTAGCTGAAATATTTCAAATAAAAAAAATTTGAAAAGTTAATAAAATAAGAAAAATATATTATTAAACATTTATTAAATTATATTTATTATTAATTACATACAAACATGTTAATTGTGGGTAAAAAACTTTATTTTAGTTGTTGTTTGTTAATAATTATTTTCATGTATTAATTAATAAATAATTTTAAAAAATTTAAAGATTAAATATTTATTAAATTTAATTTATTATATATTAATAATTAATTAAGTATTTAAAAAGTTACAATTTATTATCTTGGTATTTATTAATTAATTATTTAATGAATTTATGTTAGTTGATTTTCTAATTTTTAGAAGGTTTAATATTAACTAAAATGGCATATTCATAAAATTATTTGTTTATTTATTTACTTTTTTATACTTATTTTAATAATATTTTTTTATTTATTATATTAAAAAAGTAACAATAAAATGAAATTTATTGAATTTATTCAGTTGATTTTCCAATTATAAAAAGCTTAATTTTAAATTAATAAAATGGGATATTCATAAAATGATTTATTTTAATATTTTATATTTATATTAATAATTAATTTCAGAATTAATTTTCATACATTTTCATATATTTTTATTTATTTTTTATTATTTTAATTACAAAAGTATCTGAAAGGGTAATTTATTCTTCCAATAAAAAAATAACAAAAAAATAATGGGATTTCAATCATTATTTTGAAATTAAACTGAAACAATATTTAAAAATATATGTAAATTAAATTTTCTTAAGAAAATCTAAAAATAAATATTTATCGAAATTTTATTAATTATATTTAATGACTTCAGATCAAGTTAGTTAATAAATATTCATAATATGATTTATTATTTTTGATATTTATTTTAACAGTTGACATTACAGAATCCAATATGACATACGTATTTTTTATTTTACTCATAAAATTGTAAAAAATAAAATAAAAATAGATGGATTTATAATTATTTTCATATTAAGCAATAATTAAAAATAAATTTGTTTTAAATCTAAGAAAAAATAAAATTAAACATTTAAAATGAATCTTTTCGACATATTAATTAGAAATGTTTATTATATACTACATTAGATTTCAAAAACAATAATAAAACTAAACTTTAATATAGACTAGGTTTTGAATATAGTCAAATAAAATGTTATTGTTTTATTTTAGTATTATTACTGAGAATAAGTTTTGATATTATGAAATAATATTTCTAATTTTAACAATAGACAAGTGATAAAAAATATTTAAAACAAGAACAATCTTATCTAATGTGTGATTCAACCTATTATATTCACATTATTCATTTTTCATAATCAATTTTATACGTTATTAAAAGGAAAATTAATTTATTATCTATTGTATATAATCATTATTTTCCGGTTAGTTCATTGTATATAATAGATTAATCACATCTAAATATTTATACTTTTTTAAAACGCTTTTGAATTAGTTGTAACAAAGTAAATGAAGTGTAATGCTGCGTAGTTGCGTACAACATAAAGAACTTGCATTTTAAATAATTCATAGCATAGTTAATTAATATAAAATAAACACACCGTCCCATTATCGAGTGCAACATTGTGTCCGCATTGCAGGTTCATTCGTAACGAAAATACAAATAATTTTCGCAATAAAATCGCCAACGATTCATACGAAAAGTGTGCTCCCCCACAAAAAGCACGAACGAAAAGCGAAAAGACGTTGCAACATTGATTTTCCAAACCGAAACATTTATGGGCGGCATAAAGAAAAGAAGAAGACGTGTCAGAAAAAAATAATCAAAAACTTCGCAGGACACACGGAGAGCCCAAATAGCAGGAACATGGATCTACAGCTGTTTGGTGCAGTATGCGATTGTTACGTCATATGCGCAAAGTGACGGTACGCAGCCGGTCTTTTATAGGAGCAACGAAAGCGCCCACGTGCGGCATTGCTAAACGCTCCCGATCGTAGCAGGAATTACGAAAACCGAATATTTTAAGACGTTTCGTTTTCGTGAAGTTCCCAGCCACGTGACACTCGAACGGTTCTTGTCGTTCGAGTCGAAAATTCGAAAGGCACGAGCCGCCGACCGGCCGTTACGTTGACCCACAATTTGTGGCCATTTTTTTCCCTCTTTTTCGTCTTAGGATTGTCTAATGCGGTGCACGGTTCGGTTCGCACAAAAAGAAACGTTTATCCTGCAGAGTGCTCCTGCAAGAGTGCGACGGTCCGGCAACGCCGCAGCGGTTCATTCGGACGATCACGGATGGCAGCCGAGTTAGACCTAGAGACCCATTACCAATGTTGACAAACGTCCCAAATAACCCAAAGGGGGAGATTTATATCCAAAACAGTGTAAAATCAATAATGCTATATTACGTTTCTGAAATTTCCTGGATTTAACGCAATGTATGGTTGCGTATGAATTAGACGAAAAGGCCTTATAATCATATGTAAAAGGCAACTTGTCGTGGCAATTAAATAAAACCGTGTACGTAAAAATCGAAATATTTAATCCTCGGTACTTAACTTACGTTATTATGTAATGGATTGTGTGACACTTATATCTATGTTAAGATTGGATTTCCGAAAAACGACACCGCGTTGTACCGAGGTGTACATTTCATATTCATATCTAAAACATGGTGGACTACAACTCTAATTATATTTACTAATTACATCTTAAAATCCACTGAAATATTTACCTAACAGGTTCCGATGTTACACACGTGTTTCATTGATCATGTGGATTTTTCAGTATTACATAAATATTCCTATGTTTGTTAATGTTATCGTATTTAAATTGTATTGTTTGCACAGCGTACAGTCTAGTCAAAAAATTATAAATAAGTCGGTGTAGAATTTTAATTAATCTCGTAAATGGGATGATACACATATCGTAAATGAATTTGTGTAGCAATTTAATAAGATATTCACAGCAGTAATTTGGTGTAACTCTGGCTTTAATTACGAATTGATGTAATTATTCAGAACTATCCGAGCATGATTTTCGGTTTATGCAATTTCTACGTTGGCACGTTTTTATAGATAGTTTAAATACTAACTGGTTTTTTTTTTCTAAAAAAGAAAGTATTTTGTCAGTTGAACAATCGGTGGATTAAACTAACCGTTTTATATGGATATTAAGTCGTTACAGGATAAGAATTGGTTATATATTGACAGTTAATTACTATTACTGAAGTGTAAAATTCGATTTTTGCTGTAATTAAGAAATATATGTTCAATTAGTTTTTTTGGCTTATAAAATATAATATATTATAAAACAAATAATTTGTGAGTAGTTGAAAAGGTTTTTATTATATTTCCTTCCATTTCATTTAAATGTAACTTATCTTAACATATAAATGGCGCCCAACGTTTTATTTTTTAAATTTTAAAAAACAATTTTTATTAATATTCATAATGTGTTTAATATAATTTTGAATTCAAATTAAATTTACTATATTATTTTTTGTAATGTTCTCTTTATATTTTCTCTCATATTGTTTAAATACAATTTATCCTCATATAAACATCTAAATGGCGCCCAACATTTTATATGTTTAATTTTAAAACATAATTTTTATTAATATTCAAGATGCATTTAATATAATTTTGAATTCAATTAAATTTACCATATTATTTTATATAATGTGTCTTTTAAATTTTCTCCTATATCGGTTTAATAAAAATTTTGTTGTTAACACCTAAATGGCGCCCAACGTTTTATTTCTTTAATTTAAAAATAATTTTTATTAATATTCGTGTCACATTTAATAGAATTTTGAATTTAAATTAAAATTACTATAGTAATTTTTATAATCTTTTTATTATATTTTCTCTCACATAGTCCAAGTAAAATTTTTGTCAACATCTAAATGGCGCCCAACGTTTTATTTCTTTAATTTTAAAACAATGTTTATTAATATTTGTGTTACATTTAATAGAATTTTGGAATCAAATTAAATTAACTATATTATTTTTTATAATGTTCTTGTTAAATTTTCTCTCGTATCGATTTAATAAAATGTTTGTAACACATAAATGGCGCCCAACGTTTTATTTCTTTAATGATAAAACATACTTTTCATTAATATTCGAGATGCATTTAATATAGTTTTGAATTTAAATTAAATTTTCTATATTATTTTTTATAATATTCTTATTAAATTTTCTGTCGTATCGGTTAAATACAATTTTTGTAACATCTAAATGGCGCCCAACGTTTTATTTCTTTAATTTTAAAACAATTTTTATTAATATTCGTGTTACATTTAATAGAATTTTGAATTCAAATTAAATTTACTATATTAATTTTTATAATATCCTTATTATATTTTCTCCCGTATCGATTAAATAAAATGTTTGTTAACACCCAAATGGCGCCCAACGTTTTATTTCTTTAATTGTAAAACAATTTTTATTAATATTCGTGTTACATTTAATAGAATTTTGGAATTAAATTAAATTTACTATATTAATTTTTATAATATCCTTATTACATTTTGTTCCACATCGTCCAAATAAAATTTTTGTTAACATCTAATTGGCGCCCAACGCTAGTATTTTTTTAATTTTATAATACTAATATAGCTTGTAAAGTAAATAAAAATCATTATTATTATTAATATTCGTGTTGCATGTTCAACTATATTACTTAAATATTTATTTTATAAATATTAAACATTGATTTCACTTTCAAATATTTGACAAATAATAAATTTTTATAATGGGCTCCAACATAAGTTTTAAATTTAAAACACTTGATAATAGAATTTTTAATTTACAATATTAATTTTTATGATGTTTTATTATATTTTCGTCTATATCGTCGATAATAAAACAATATTTCAAAACATCTAAATGGCGCCCAATGTTAATATTATAATTTTAAAAATAATAATTTAAATTAAATTAAATAACTATTTTTAATTAACATACTTGCTGTCTTTATGCCATAACCTCTAAATATTTATTTTACAAATTAAAAATTCACTCACAACTTCTCTAAATATTTTAAAAAATGTTGGTTATCTGTTACAGATTCAATTACATTGTTATTTTATACATATAACTTACAGTTGGGCGCCAATATCCCAATAATATAAACCGGCACCCAACGATAGTTGTTTAATAGTTTCAAAACAATTAATTCAAATATTAAAGTTTGTAAATGTAATGATGTTTTACACATATAAAACTTTGTTGTCCGCAACTCAATTTTGCATAAATTACGTCCGGTTTTAAAAGGTATGTAAATAAATTTTCAATACATAATAAATTTATATTTAATTATTATTGATTTTCGCATCATATTTTCTTTGAAGTCATCTAAATGCAATGTCAGAATATTCATATAAAATTTCGTTGGACGCCTATTAAATTGATTATATTATAATTATAATTGATTATAATTATATTTTTTAAAAATAAATAAAATAGTCCCGAAATTATCTTATCGAGTTCATTCATTGTGATAAACCAAAAGACAAAAGTAAACATTTTAGTGGTAGCGTGAATCGTACGTAAATCGTAAAACTACCATTAAATGGACCACACAGATCGTATACACCAAATAAAATTTTACTTCTAATCCGCCGTAATACTAAACGTCAACATGTCCCAAGAAATATTCCAAAAAAGCCCATCAATTAAAAGAGTAAAAGTAGCAGGAAACGATTAACAAAAATTAGCAGCTGACCAATTTAATCACGTCCACTTTATGCAACACAAAAGGTAGTCAGTTGTGCCAGCACAATGAATGATTGGAGGATGTGCGTTGTAAAATTGAGCCGTTGTCACAGGATTTCGTCCTGCAATTCGCAGGAGTTCTCAGTGGCAACATTGCCGAATGTACTGATTTTCAGTGAGCGTGTTAAAAGTCGACACAAACCGAAGTTTGCCGCTTTTGGTCGTCAATTACGAGTCGACTCAGTCGACGGAGAGACCGTATGTTCGTATTGCCTATGTTAGTGTGGTGCGTATAGTTAAACGTCAAGCTAGATGCATACTATGTGTAATGTTACGTTCAGCTCCTGTTAAAAGTTCGATGGTTTATCATTAAATTGTTGCACTTAAATTGGATTAAGTGCCAATCACCGGTATGTTTCGGGCTTACGGTACTTCCCCCGTTGACACGACCACCCCATCGGGACCGTGGGGCTTGAATTCGTTGCCTAGAGGTTAGTTAATTTTAATTCTTATATAATTACACTTGCAGATTTTTCGTAAATCAATTCGTCAGTGTTTGCGTACTATTTCTAACGTTGTCACGTGCTGGTTTTGTTGTGCGCAATATATTAATTTTAATTAACAATAATGATTGTGTGCATGTGACTGTGTTGTCAAAACTGTCACACTGTCGTTAGTAGTACAGTTAGAGAGATATTTTTATTCGACCCATTATTATGTAATTCTTTTTAAAACCCACGTAGTGACAAAATTTACTTGTTGAGGTAACACAAAATAAACTCAAACCAATACTATTTAAAATAAATAGGAGATAACTTATCACGTTGATAAGGTGCAGGTTTTGCCAGACGAGCATGTGAAAATTTTCTTACAACCACATCAATTCTTTAAGGAAAAAAATACATATAAAATGTAATCGATTACTTAATTTGTTTCTCTATACCATTATGCAACGGACCACTATTTATATTCAGCTATTAGCGCGGTGCAACATTCAATTGGGGGTACCCAATGCCGCTTAAAAAATTCTTGTCACATTTGGACACTTCATAAAGTAGGCAAATTATTGTAAAGTAGCTCTTCCTGTATGGTTACTCGGTGCTTCCGTCAAGGGCAATGCCCGGATCCTATACAGAAAATCATCATCAAACCCCACGGCACTTTTATACAATACAGAGTGTTGTTCAAGTTCTGTACTATTGATTTTTAAGGTTGTGCTGGTCCTATGCCGGTAATTAGCTGATACATTTTTAATGATATCGGTGCACAATTTTCTGTTAGGCATTTTTTACCATCGATCCGGCCGAAGTGACCCCTTTAAAATTATCTGAGAGAAAGGGATGTGTAAACTTTCTAGAATTTTATTTAATATGAAGTAGTAAATTATATATTTTTTATAATTACATGTATTAATTTTTTTGTATTGCATGGATTTATTTTATTGTTTAATAAAATTATATTATTTTTTATTATTATAAGTATTACGAACTTGTACAGAATTGTATTAAATTTTTAGTTTATAACAAACAATTTTTGTAATAGCTTTATTCGTTTTCTGTGTAGAATTTGGGATAAATGAAATAAATTAATTTATTTTGCTATTAAAAATAAGATAAATATTTTTCACATTTATAAATTATAAATTAATACAATTTAAATTATAAATTTGTGTATTTTTAATTAATTAATTTAATTTTTATATTTTTTTAATATGAATTATTTTATTTTTATTATAAATTTAAATTTGAGAGTTTTGTTTTGTTTTACAGGCAAAAATTAATTTTATTAATTGAAAAAACAACCATCTTAAATTAAAATTATCTAAAAAATATTTTAAATTAATTTAAAAAATACTTTAAATTTCATTTCTACAGTTACGCTTTGTTCTACAGGCAAAAAATAATTTTATTTTTTGAAAAAAACATTGTGATTTAGACAAAATTAAATTATAATTATTTATTTAAAAAATATTTTAAATTTTACTATTATATTATAAATTAAGCATATTATTATTAATAATGTTCTATTTTTTACTATAAATTTAATTTTCCTTTGTATAAAAATTTAAACAAAAACAAATTTTATTATCTAAAATAAATTTTCAAACTTTATTAAATGTAAAATTTAATAAAATATTTTAAATTTCACTTTTATATTATAAATTAAGAATATTATTATTATTAATATTCTATTTTTTATTATAAATTTAATTAATATATTTTCTTTTGAATAAAAATTTAAACAAAAACAAATTTTATTATCTAAAATAAATTTTCAAACTTTATTAAATGTAAAATTTAGTAAAATATTTTAAATTTCACTTTTAATTAATAAATTAAGAATATTATTATTAATATTCTACTTTTTAATACAAATTTAATTTTTGGATATTCCTTTGAATAAAAATTTAAACAAAAACAAATTTTATTATCTAAAATATATTCTCAAATTTTATTAAAATAAAATTTAGTAAAATATTTTAAATTTTACTTTTATATTATTAATTAAGAATATTATTATTCTTAATATTCTATTTTTTATTATAAATTTAATTTTTAATTTTTTTTTTTTGATTAAAAACTTAAACAAATTTTATTATCTAAAATATATTTTCAAAAATTATTAAATGTAAAATTTAGTTCAATAATGTTTGTGTTAGTTTTATTACAGGATTGATTAAAATATGATTAATTAATAAATTTACTAATTTATTTTACTACTAAAAATTTATTTAAAAAAGTATTATAAATTTCTTTTTATTATAGAAATATTAATATAATTCACACAATAATTTATATATTAAGTATATTTTTTATAAATAAACATACATTATTCTGTTTTTATAATAAATTTAACTTTTACGTTTGTTTTAAAGCAAAAATTGATAATTCTATAAATATAAAACAATTTTGTATTTAACATTTATATAAATTTAACGAATGTTTTACTATAATAATATGTGTATTAGTTTTTTTCTTTTTTTGACTATAATAAAATAAAATAAATTAGTTTTATCATTAAAAATATTACATTTTACAAATTACAAATATTTTATAATACAATTTTACTATAATGAAAATTTTAGTTCAATAATTGTTAGAATTTGAATAAAACATATTTTACTAATAAAATTAAATTTTTTTATTTAAATTTTAATATATTTTTAATATATAATAAATTTAAATGTATAAAAAATATTTTCCTCTTTTACAATAATTGAAATTTTAGTTCAATAATTTTGTATATTTTTTTAAAATGTACTTTAAAGAATGGGAAAAAATAAGTAAATAATAAAAAATAAAGTTTTAATGGAAATAATTATTTTATTTTTATGTAATAATATAAAACTACGGTTTTTGTATTACATTGAATAATTATTCTTAGTTTTCCATTGTTTTTTTGATAGAAAGCCTTCAACATTTTACATTTAAATAAAAACTGGAACTCTGCTGTTGAATAATTATCTTATATTATATTAGATTTTTTTAACCATCCAACACAAACTGATTACCACAAAGCTAAAGCCGTAATTTCCATAATTCAAATGAGTTTATTATTGAAGCATTAAAAAGGCAGGTCTAAACTCCCTACAAAGTTATTTCGAATTTTGCTTCCACATCAGATAACATCACAAAGTTAGTTATTTAATAATGTACTTGTCTGACAGTTACACATCATTATACATTTCATATTAATTATTAAACAACTTTCGTAATTATAATTAATTAACGAAATTTAAATAAAAATGTTGTATATATTTTTTGCAACGTAGTGACAATCATTCAATTCCACCTATTTAAACAATATATCCTCCATTATGTTATTGTTTAGTAATATTGTGTGTTCCACTTTAGATACACCTACCACGTCACCGTGGCAATTTTGAAATACGTTCGTTGACATAATCAATTACAACAAGATTTAGAAATTAACCGATTAATGCATGATAAACTGTCCAGAAAAAATGCAGTAAATAAACGGCAACGGCACTGCTTTTTTTTCGAAATTAATTTCGGTAACGCTTCGGTATTAGAACCGTTGAAGCGAAGAGGAAACAGTTCATGTTTTAATTCGGATTTTTTATGGTCTTTTAGAAAAACGGTCACGCCGGAACGGTTATGATTTCACCCGAGATTTTATTATTATTATTATTATTATTATTAATTCGGCTGCAAGTTTGGGGTTCGAATTAGCATTGAATGCTCTCACTTTTTATTCGGTTTCCCAATGGACTTATTGTGGACGAAGGATTTTCGAACTAATACGGATCTTAATCCGTTATTGTTCGTCGGTCGTTGTGAGAATAACCCAAATTAAACTTAAAATGAGCCGTAAAAATGCCGCAAGGTTGCCTAACAGGTACTACTATTTTCAATTTATAGTAAATTTATTTATACGACCGCCACTTATGTAATAATTCGTATCTCGCAATTCATTAACATAATCTCGCTTATAAAAGAGGTGAAACCAAATTTATAAGGTGTGCAAAATTTAACGGGTGACATTTTTACCCGAAAGGTCAGCATTACAATCGGAACGTCCGAATCAGTCAACCCCGGTTCTCTCACTTCGCTCCACCACGTCTGACATGTGTTCGTCGCCGGTTCTTGGCAGGGGTGCGACATGTGACAAACATTTGTCTATCCATCTCGGCATCTCGGCGTGTTGCCTTTTTTTATTTATAAAACTAATATGCAAATTAATTACGGGGGGCGATGCGTCTGTACGACGACCACGTGGACCGTTACCCCACGTATGTGGGTCAGACCTAATGGTTTTCTGGCACATGTTTTGTAACGAATATTGTAATACAATTATTATTATAAACAAAGTGATAACTTTTATGTAAATATGATAAATATGGGTACTATTTGAGCCAAGGTTAAAATTCGTCTTCACAACGTAACATTCTCGTTTATCTCATCGTTTCTAAATTGTAACAGCGGTTTTTAAAATTGCTAATGGGAAAACGGCCCCATTCAACCTACAAGCCTTCTACTATGCGCACTTGCGGGGTTTCGTAATTAACATTTTTTCTTTCATTTAATAAACGCATATTTCTATAGCTTCCCGGATAAATTCCTGCATTAAATCCCTTGCCGAGTATATTTAATAAACGCAGTAAAAGCAAAAAAAAAAAACGTAGTTTAGCGGCCTTCAAGACTAATTTTTAATTGAAAAAGATAAGGACGTCGTGTCTTTCAGGGCAACGATATTAAAACGAGCTTAGTTAATTTCTAAATTAAGTGAATGCATTCGGATTACGCAATTTTCTATTTAATTTCTGACATTGACAATAGAGTTTTGTCGGTTCTGTGGTGCGAGTTTTTAAATTGAAACGAAAGTTATTGACACACAATATTGATAACTGAAAGTATCTTGCTGTTTTCGATATCTTTGGTTAACCATTTCCAAAACATAACGAAATGTTTTCATTGATATTTACTTCGTAGAAACCACCAAATGAACAAACAACAAAGTTAAACAATGTTGTTCATGTCTTGGTCGTAATTAAATTAAATTTTAATCAGATAATCAGTCACTACAGATAGTTTTTGTAATTGTTAGTGGAACTCTAATTATTTAAACTGGCTGTGTAAACATTTTAGATTTCTACACTTATTTTTGAGTTTTATTGTTGCTTCGTAGATTCCACTTCCAAATAGTCAAACAATAAGATCAAATAATAATATTTATTCTCCGGAGTTTTACTAGATCATTTCTATTATAAACACAATACACTACGTCTATTTTAGAATTTTATTGTTACTTTGTTGAAACCACTTCAAAATAGACCAACAATAATGTTTAAAAATAATTTTCGTGTTTTGGTTGTAAAAGTATCATAAGAAACAAATTAAATTTTATTCAGGTAATATTTACTTCAGAGAATTTTGCTTAAAATAATTACTGAAATTGTCTACTAAATTAGATTCTTCTATGTGAACATTTTAGACCTCTACATTCATTTTTGAATTGTATTGTTCTTTCTTAGACACCAATCCTAAATAGACAAATAATTATATTCAAAAACGATTTTAGAGTTTTACTTGTGACAGTATCATAAGAAGTAATAGACAAAAAGAGAATTCCATTTTAATAAAATAGTTTCTAGAATTCTACTTATTTAAACTAGATTTCTTCTATGTGAACATTTTAGAATTCTACTTTAAAATTCTGTTGTTACTTCTTAGAAACCAATTCTAAATAGACAAATAATCATGTTCAAAAATGATTTTGGAGTTTTATTTTAATAGAATAGTTTCTAGAATTCTAAATAGCAAAATAATCATGTTTAAGAAGGATATTGGAGTTTTACTTTAATAGAATAGTTTTTCGAATTCTAAATAGACAAATAATCATGTTCAAAAATAATTTTGGAGGTTCACTTTAATAGAATAGTTTCTAGAATTTTACTTATTTAAACTAGTTTTTTTTTTCTATATAAAAATTTTTAGACTCCTATACTCATTTTAGTATTCCTTTTGTTACTTCTTAGAAACTAATTCTAAATAAACAAATAATCATGTTCAAGAAGGATTTTGGAGTTTTACTTTAAAAGAATAGTTTCTAGAATTCTACTTATTTATACTAAATTTCTTCTATGTAAACATTTTATACTTCTACATTCGTTTTGAAGTCCTATTTTTACTTCTTAGAAATCAGTTCTAAATAGACAAATAGTCACGTTCAAAAATAATTTTGGAGGTTTACTTTAATGGAATAATATCTAGAATTCTATTTATTTAAACTAGATTTCTTCTATGAAAACATTTTAAACTTCTATCTTCATTCTAAACTTCTATTGTTCCTTCTTAAGAACCAATTCTAAATAGACAAGTAATCATGTTCAAGAATGATTTTGGAGTTTTACTTTAATAGAATAGTTTTTAGAATTCTACTTATTTAAACTAGATTTCTCCTATATAAACATTTTAATCTTTTACATTCTTTTTAGAATTCTATTGTTACTTCTTAGAAACCAATTTTAAATATATAATAAAATCATAAGAAAAAAATTTTAATTTTTAGACTCTTACCTTCATTTTAGAATTCTATTGTTATTTCTTAGAAATCAATTCTAAATAGACAAATGTTCAAAAATAATTTTGGAGTTTTACTTGTAATAATACCATAAGAAATTAATTTTAATCAGGTAATAATAATATTTATATTAAAGAATTTTACTTTAATGAAAATGTTCAAAAATTATCTTGGTGTTCATAAGAAATAAAATTTAATCAGGTAATAATATTTACTTTAGAGAATTTTACTTTTACTAATAAAATAGTTTCTATAATTTTACTTATTTAAACTAGATTTTTTCTATGTAAAAATTTTAGACTAATAATTAAAAATGTTTTTGTGTATTGGTTATAGTAATACAATCCGATAGATAAATTTTAATCAGATAATTATATTTACTTTAATAAAATAATTTCTAGAATTCTACTTCTGTAAATAAGATTTCTTCTATATAAACATTTTAGACTTCTACATTAATTTTAGATTGTGTTATTACTTCTTAGAAATCAAATCATATCCAAATAAATAATAGTTACTTCAGAGTGTTTTATTTTATAATAGTAACGAGAATTGTACTACGTTATTAGACTTGCACTCTTAAAAATAAAACTCAGTGAAACTTAACCAAAGACTGCAAGTTTTTTGCTATATTTATACGTAACAAATAGCTTTTGAGAAAGCCATTATCAACATGCCACAAAACAATAAAATTTTCAATTTAATTCCTTGATAGAGAACGATCGTTTCTAAATTGATCAAATCAGTTTTGTGTCATCAGATATTGTTTCCATTCACTCGAAACCACACAAAAAAATGTACATACAAAAACTCAGCAAACAAGAATTGATTGTACTTTAACTTATAACCTTTTATATGAACTCTAATGGTAGTTTGTTGATAGTCGTAAAATTGATGGACTTCAAACTACTGTGAATGACCGCATTGAACAATTGCATGGAAAAAAAAATCAAAAGCTTAAATATTAGAAAACGCTAATAAGCGAAGACCTTCCCAAAACAAATACAAGGCAATATTTCTATAAATTATCCTTGATAAAAAGTTTTTACTATCTAGTTATGCGTCAATTACATAGCAACCGCAGTTTCGGAAATTGTGTCACCGTTTGCACAAGTTATTTAGCCTGTCATTGTGAGCCGTAATAAAGTTTATATTAATTTGTGTTTCGGTCTTAATTATAAAACAACACCTATTATGTAGGTGAGAAGAGTTACTGAAATTATTGATTACATTAAGTGTGCATTTTATACGCATGCTCCCCAGACGAATAATAATATCCACATTTTTTTCCACATTTCATCAAGGAAACCGCTTATAAACAATTGAAGAGATTAGATCGCATCAGATACCGATCAGATTAAAAATCACTTAAATGCAATTCCTTCATTAACATGTTGTAAGAGCATAAAATTCCATGTGAGAGATTAAAAAACTTAATTCGACTTTAATTGGACGTTGCTACTTTGGTCTGGTCTCGAGGGAGATTTTCATAAAGGCAAAGAGTTTTTGTTTGATTGTTTTTCTGCTGTTTTAAACGGTTGGATTTTCGCAAGTGCACTCGCAAATAAATGAAACGTTTTCACAGTAATATGCATAATAATCGCTGACTTTGTGCGTTCAAGTTTGTTCAAATTTATGTCATATGCCAACAGCCAATATAAAATAATACTTTTTGTTTCAGGTTTTATAAATTGCAGCACCAACACATTTCAATCGTTGCAGCAATTGCATGGTAAGACATTTGATATAACGTAAATAACCCTCGGAATATTGTGGGATTGGTAAAATTTAAGGTAATTCCAGAGTCTCCCTTAAATTTTGTTGGCCGACAACTAGTACAAAAAAACATAATTCATCCGGTGCACATTCCGTGAAACCGTCCCGAAGACATTTCCAATGCGGAGGAAAAACTTTGGTCCGTATTGAAATGTGGCGTGCTCCCGGGGTCTTTAAAATATTGACAAAACTGGAGCAAGAACGGCAATAAATCAGTGTGAGCCCTGATATAGGATCTACGCTGGTATGGCTAAAATGTTCTGTTGATTTGGCAACGCAGCCAGAACCCTGCTAAAAGGAAAACAGTTTAAAAGGGGTCGATGCACTACTTGCTCCACGTGCCGTCCTAAAATTAGGGTAGATTTCGGGGAAAATGCGCAGGCGTCCATGGTATTACATCAAATTATTTATTGCGAGTTTAAAATTCCATTTTTACGCCGCCTAATTTACATCGGATAAATTATTAATACGAATTGTTTGTGGGTCTTCGTAACGACAACCTACCACTTCCACTCAGCTTTACTACTATCGAAATAACGATAAATTTTTATAAAATGCTATTTTCGGGATGTAAACAAGATAAAACAATCTGTGAGTGATGATGAATATCTTAACATTGTCGAAATAAACTTAACTCCGACTGAGTTTAATACACATTACACTTTATTTAGTCACTTTTACTTAATCATATACATTACATTAGACTTACTAAGAAGTAAAACAATGAAAGTAATGATCTATTAACTTTATCTACCAGGGTCGCACATAAATTACTACCAGTACACCGTAATTGATTCATGACTTCTGCCTTTAATAGTAATATTTCATCATCAAATCAACGGTTTTCTAATTTAAAAATAATAAGTCTTTGCCAAACTTGATGTCCCAACACCCGGCCTACGTAACCAACTCCCCAACCATGAAATCGCTTCAAACTGTGCCTTCTTCCAGGAAAATACTTCCCCGGATTGGACGATCAGGCTGGCCCTGTTCTCCTGGAAGAGCCGTCCCATCTGGTGGACAACGCCTTGACTGGCGGCAACCAACCCCTCAGCTCACCATCAAGATCCTCGCCCCATTCCCAGGGCTCCGAAGGTGGAGAACGATTCTCCCGTAAGGTGTTCGTCGGCGGTCTACCGCCCGACATCGATGAGGACGAGATCACAGCCAGTTTTAGGCGTTTCGGCCCCTTGGTCGTGGACTGGCCGCACAAGGCCGAAAGCAAATCATACTTCCCTCCAAAGGGATACGCGTTTTTATTATTTCAGGTACGTAGCTCACACTTGATTCATTAATTGAAGGTGTTGCTGACTGGTGGTGTTGTTTCAGGATGAAAATTCCGTTCAGAGTTTAATCGATGCTTGTATAACCGACGAAGACAAGCTCTATTTGTGCGTATCGTCCCCAACAATAAAGGATAAGCCGGTCCAAATTAGACCATGGCGTCTCTCAGATGCCGACTTCGTTTTGGACGCGTCCATGCCTTTAGACCCAAGGAAGACAGTTTTTGTCGGAGGTGTGCCCAGACCATTGAAAGCTGGTAAGTTTGAGCTCGCACCTCCAAACCACACCTCTAACGGTTTCCGTTATTTGTTACAGTCGAATTGGCCATGATTATGGACAGGCTTTATGGTGGCGTGTGTTACGCAGGCATCGACACAGATCCCGAACTGAAGTATCCGAAAGGAGCTGGCCGCGTTGCGTTCAGCAACCAGCAAAGTTACATAGCAGCCATCAGTGCTAGGTTCGTCCAACTCCAACATGGTGACATTGACAAGCGTGTCGAAGTGAAACCATACGTTCTCGATGACCAAATGTGTGATGAATGCCAAGGACAACGCTGTAGTGGCAAATTTGCACCATTCTTCTGCGCGAATGTTACTTGTTTGCAGGTGAGTTTGAGGTGTAGGTCGAAAGTGAATTTGTTTCTTGTTTTCAAAGGTGTCCATTGATCTAAATTAAAATGATGCGGTGAACAATACTTTCATATAAAAGTCTTAAGAAACTTCGCCAACTTATTTACTTATTCCAAGTTCAATCTTGATTAGTTTTAAGTGCAAGTTAAATTGCAATATATCGGAAAGAAACTTCTTTATTGTCACCGTTTTTCCTTCCTCCTTCGCTTTCTTTCGTTACTTTCGTTTTCGCCCTTTTAAGCCGTGTCAAGGTCTCATTGATGAACTCATTGAGTGTTTCCATTTCAGTATTACTGTGAACATTGTTGGGCAACTATTCACGCTCGTCCAGGTAGGGAGTTCCACAAGCCATTGGTAAAGGAGGGAGCTGATAGACCTAGGGCTGTGCCATTTCGTTGGTGTTAACGCAGGAAATGCTAGCAGTAGTAGCAGCCAAGGAAGCAGGAATTGCTAAATCGGCACATTCGGTCAGTTGGTTGACTAAAAAATACCGGCAATCAAATGGATACTGGACGATTCAAACTAGAAATAACAAACGCGACGGTATTGCCCGAAAAATTAACATGTTGTGCAATTTTATTGTAGATTTTCAAGTCTTAACGTGTATTTCTAAGTATGTAACTTTTATAATTAGTTAAAATTAACGTATTTTTGAGAAAATTTATTGGGTGTGTAAAAATTGTTATAAATTGAGCAATATCGGCAACCACTCTCGCTACCATGTTGCTTTTTAGCTTATTACCATACTCGGCGACTTGGTGGTGGTGATCAGTAACCATTCGATTGTTAATAAAACTAAACTAGACTAACTTCACTTGGCTAGCGGTCTGCTGATTGCATAGGCATAATAATTATCTAGTAGCAATTACAATATACATATTTATATACGGAATACATGTTATGTAATCAATTATCTAACCAAATTCTGTATGGCGCCTCACGATAGCGATCTAACTTCCACAGCATCGCAGCAATCTAAGCAGGCCACTTTATGTATATGTTGGCGCATTGCAAGTTGATCAGGTGATGCGACATAGTCAGTAATTTTCAGGGTATTGTAAATACTAGTCTAATCTGCATATTGCTGCTCTGCCCTGGATGTTTTTCACGCTTCTGGCGACCACTTAAATCCCATGTACCTGAAACCGGCAAACCGGCGGTTTCCCTAATGTATTTCCCCCTTTAGCCCTTCACAACTTAGGTAATGATTAGATCCAAGAAGGTTAGCCCTTAGTTCATCTCTAACGAACAGGCGTTTAAGGAAGATGAAGTTGTGGGTTAAGCTTCTTGTGCTACAGGCAACATATCTGACTACATCAAACACTCAAACGCCAACGAGTCCATGATGGTCGGGCACCAAACAGCTGAAAATTTTTAGGTGGTGATGCTGAACCTGAAAATTTTCTTGTTGTCGACAGTCTTGAGATCTAGTAGTCTCGGTTCGCGATGGATGTTTCAATGAATGATGAATCTCTCAATTCGAAATTAAAACTAAAACTGACCAAAACAGCAAAATCTTATGATGATGATGGATGAACCTGTTCTAATGGACTAGACGTGTGCAAATTGGTTGTGGCTCGTTGGTTGTTGACATTTGAGTATGTGATAGAGGATGAATACGATGATTTTTTAGTAAATATAAAAGTGAATGGGTAAGATCGCCGTCGGTAACCCTGTCTGCTGCCTCTTGATATAAACCTTGGCCCTTTTCACTTAATCCTACTGATCTGAATGCTGAGAAGAAATCCTTTGGCCCTTTACGCTTCCTGCTTTTTGTCAGCCATCTTGCTATTTGCATTTTATACCATCCTTTATTTTTAATGTGTGATACCATAGACGTCTTAATGTATTAAAACAATTGCACGATATGTATAGTATATATTATTATATATAGTATCAGCTATTCTAAGACTTTGTATTTTTTAAATTTGAATTTTTATACTAAACTGTTATAAATGGTGATTAGTAAATTTTTGATGTGTGCAATAAATTTGCCCAAGCAGGCCATTGTAAATTGGCCATCTTGGCGCTGTAGAGTTTATCTTTAATTGTAAATCATTAAATAATTCCTAGGTAATTGATAAATGTGTGCTAAGTGACAAACTAATTATGAACAGACAAACAAACAGATCTTTCTACCCAGGTTTCAATCAAAGACTGGACTTATCAACCCAAGCACGCTAAATGTTATTATACAAGGTTTTTATAATGGTTGCTACAGTTAGAGACTTGGGAATGTTTGGCCACTCCCCATTATGTCAATTGTTACAAGTTACAAAGAATTCCGCGACATTCACAGAACTTGATTGGTGACATAGTGGGGAAGGTTTGTTAAAGCTTATACTATAACTATAACCTCCAGCAAAGGCTTCATTAACATGTTTCTGTAGATGACGAATGACTGATTTTTGCTCAATTCGACGAATTGTATGGAAGTTGGTAGGCATTTTTTAATGACGTACTGATTTATCGTAGGGGAATCATCATTTGGGGCGTAATTAAGTCTTTGCTGGAGATTGATCAGATCGGATTTGTACGTATTTTAAATAATTTGGTAATCTTGTTTCCGATAAAAATCGGTATAGGTGTAGATAGTGTATAGTGTTTATTTGTTATGATGGTTTTTATATATTTTGTTTAGTTGTTTTTTAGATAATGTTTTTAGCTTCCAACTAGTCAATGGTAGAGAAAATGTGTTGATAATGGCGTACTGTACTGTGTGATTGTCTGTTTATAGAAAATGTGATAAGACAATGTCATGCCAAAGTATTTCCAAACAAAATATAAACTAATACCAATATTTTATGAAATTGAATAGGATCCTTTGAACAGACTGACTGTTGGAGAAAATTTGGCTTGTCGCTAAGCATCCATCACACAAATGTAAATCAACCATCTACAATATGGTACAAAAATATAATGTAATGTAATGTCGATATGATTTTTAAATATTTACACTCCTTTTTCTACTGTTTGTATATTATTGCTCTCCTTACCAGTGGAGAAAAAAGCTCGTGGATGGGAATGAGATAAGACATTTGTATCAAATTCTGTAGAAATTTGTCGTTTTTATCTAATTATATATAACTTTTTATCCGTTTATGAGATTTATAAGTGAATACAACACAGTCAGTATCAACCTGACTGTCTTCATATTTTCATATTTTTAATATGTAAACTCCGTATTTATTGGAAATCTTTAAAGTTGTATATTTTTTACTTTTTATAACTGTTTTCAAACTTGAATAAGCTTTTTTAGTTATTTACTATTTCTAACATGATGAGAGTGTTGAAATAATATTGCAACTAAACCAACTGAAACAACCACCACAAGAACTGCAATCTTCTGAACTGTCCTCTCGTGGACCATCCCGATTTCGAGCGTAAACAGTCAAATAAAGACTTTAAAATGAACTCTCTGATGAGGGGCACTTTATAAATTGACGTTCTTGTCGGCATTTTTTGCAAGATTATTTCACTTGCAAAACATGCTTTAGATCAATAGCCAGAGTAAGGTTTCGTGTGTTGATCTAAGGGTGTTTTCCAAAAAAAAAAAAATGTAGTTACCATTAGTGCAATATACATCGGGCTGTGTCGACCATCTTCAAAACTTGATGGATGATAAATGAATTTTTGGCCCGATTAGGGATAGTCAATTGTTTCAGATTCTTATTGTTAGCCGTTCAGTTTCGGTTTTTGTCCGTTTAACTGATATGGCTTTTTGACTAGCACCAAAGTAGAATTAATTATTATTAATATTATTATTGTATTATTTTTTTTTGTAATGTGTATTTACAAAATATTTAAATTGTTTTTATAATTATTTTATACACTTTTATATGTTTGTTAGTCAATTTGAGGTAAGATTTTTAAAACTTCAATACCGAAGTTCCTCATTTACTATTTTGTTAGATATCAGACTTTTTATGTTTTTTATAAATATTATATAAAATATCAATTTGTGTTTATTTGATAAACTGCTGTTAAACTTCTATTTGTGCTTTTATTATCCTTATTCATAATCCTTTTTCTTTTTCTTTTTTGATAAAATCACATCAGTTTACAAGATTTTATCTGGTAAGTATTATTAAGTTAATTTTTGATAAAAAATAGTGAATATAAAAAATGTTAAATTTTTTGTTATTTAATGTTTCTGAAAATTAAACACATATACACTGTGTTTTTTTTATTATTGCATCATTTTGATCATTATATTTTAACAAATATATTATCAAAAAAAGTTTTAAAAACAATGTAATCCACTGCATAAATTAAACAGAACTTTTAAACCAATATTAAAACTAAACATAATTCTTTGGGAAATTAATAAAACAAAATGGATTAAAATAAAAAAAATCTCTACATTTTTCAAATCAGTACTTGGTTGGCTCTCCTTGTTCTACAAACAGTTTTCACCCTTCTTAGCACACTCAAAAATATTAAATGAATAAATTCGTCATTCAGCATTCTTGTCTAAGAGCATCAGCAAGTTTCTCCAAATTTTGAGGCTGATGGTTGTAGTCTTGTGAACGCTGGGGCCACTGCATCCGAGCAATGTCATGACTTTACAACGCTAAATTTATGTCTCCCACGATGAGGAAGGGCATTGTCCTCTACAAAAACGAAATCTGGTCCAAATTCTTGAGCAAATGGAAAAATAATTGGTTGAATAACCAAGTTGTGATGTCGTCGAGCATGCATAGTTCCTCTGTACAATGATTAGCTCCACGTGTCTCTTTCCACATTCAAAAGCAACAATTGGAGGCATGTTTTCCTCCTGATATCTCTCACCACGTTTACGCCATGTTCGAATAAGACTATCCGATGGTCATAATGTAATCTAGACTCATTTGTGAACGAACAATTACGCCATTCAGCTGCAGTCCATAGGTGGTGATCGTACGCCCATGCTCTGCAAGCAACTCGATGCTCTCTATAGAAGGCTATAAGACCAACTTTATACAACCTTCCTCTGGTGGTAGAAGACTTACAGTGATTCCAACGTCCACAAGAAACCTGGATGTAGAGAATGTGCGATTTCGTGTAGCAGAAATAATCAAAAAACAGTCCTGTCCTCTGGACGTAGCTCATTGCCCACCACCACCATGTCGTATAATGGTATTACCAGTTTGATGACAACTATTCCTCTTACTACACTTTGTCAGGTATTACTCATTTAAGCTACTTGTTGTTGACTCTGTTTAACAGAGGGTGAAGAAGACCATCAAAACAAGGCTATAAGACCAGCTTTATACAACCTTCCTCTGGTGGTAGAAGACTTACAGTGATTCCAACGTCCACAAGAAGCCTGGATATAGAGAATGTGAGACTGAGTGTAGTAGAAATAATCAAAAAACAGTCCTGTCCTTTGGACGTAGCTCGTTGTCCACCACCACAATGTCGTATATTGGCATTACCAGTTTGACGATAACTATTCCACTTACTACACTTTGTCAGATATTACTCATTTAAGCTACTTGTTGTTGACTCAGCTTACCATGTTCCAAAATTGCTATTATACTATAGCAGCAAAATCTTCAGCAGAAAATTAAGAATGAACCGAATAAAATGAGTTCAAATCCACAAAATATGTTTTTTTGGAAATAAAAATTTTATAAAAAATGCAATGTTGTTCATTTTTATGTCTATTATATATATCAAAACTAAAATAAATGTAAAATACCGTCTAGAGCTACAAATAGTCAAATTATCCAGCAATTATCACAAGGTAAAAGTCGAACATTAAAATGGTTTTTTTATACATAATTGGGTCACTGGATTTCTTATTTATTTAAAGAATAAAAAAAGAAAAAACATTCAAATTATTTAGTGTTTATTAATTTATGAAATTGTTATTAAAAATATACGTTTTTTCTGAGACTATTACAAGTTGCTGCTACATGTAGCACTCCCAAGTTGGGAATCCCATCTATTACACTCCGTACTCCTAGTTGCCTACCGCACCGAAGCCGTACGGAAACAAATCCCACATACATTTTTACATGGTCAGTTAAAAATACCACCATCTCTCAACAGCAACACGGGTTGTCTGTAATTTAGGTGGTCAACCTCGTTGAACGTTTACAAATCTGCCCTACATTTTTTAATTTGACACAAGTGTAGTACTAAATATTTCAATTAATTTAACTGTTATTGTCGCCCATAAACACTTATAATCAGTTTAAATAAAAATTTTCGCTCCGGCCCGTATCATTATTGGACCCAGCTGGACGCACAAGATTGCGGCATCCACTTTCTTACCGTTCAATTTTCATTAAACTAAATCGTACCGCAAAACATTTCGTCAATTGGTTGGTTGGTTGGGGCGTACTCGCACGACTGTCTATTTTAGGGGCCGCATCTTCTTCGGCTGGTCGTTTTATTTTTAGAAAAGTGTCAATTTTCACTGGGCTACAAGATGCAGAACTGCCGGATTTACGATGTCGTTTATGGGATCTAATCCGTTTTATGATGTACACTTTGTTCTATTTTAAACAGTCTAATTTAATTAGCATTAGCAGTTTTTGTGCTTAAGCAAATTTGTGTGATTTAAAGGTTTTTTCGGTCTTAATTATCTGTGTCACTTAGTTGTTGTTACAAATATAAATTTCCATTCGGTCATTTCTAACTGTTCAAAATTGACAGGGCATAAATTCTGTTGATTTGTTTATTTAATATTCATTTTTAATGACTCAAAAATGTAAAAGTTTCTTCTGTTTTTGAGACTTAATGTGGCTTAGATTAGCATCGAAGCTATTTAGATGATTGTCGAAGCTATTTAGACGTTTGAACCTTGTATGTGAGTGAACTCATTTATTAACGGACCCACTTTCTTAGTTGCGTGACGCACGAAGGTGTTAACGATCTTGTGGTGGAACCACTGATGTAAATGAGTCAAATTGGGTAGCCCCCGTATATTGATTAGTTATCAAAGCAACCTCCCATTGTTATGTGACCGGATTGCACAAAACGATGCGATTTTCAATGACTCGAAAGGAATTGATGATGATGTTGATGATGATTAATGTAATTTAGGTGTCCGATTAGACGTAAAAATCAATTGAAACAATTGATTGATGCATGTGTAACTAGTTGTCACGCGAAGTCCAAAGGGGTTAACGTACTGAAACTGAAATTAGGTGAGCCGTCCGGCCCTCGTATATCGATTAGGCACCCGGATAAGGAAAAGGTTTAATAAAGTGGATTGATTGAGATGAATTGAAGAAGTCCGGTTCTGGGGTGGGTGGCGGTGGTCGACAGCCGGACAAGCAAGGGCAGGGCAAGGGTGGCGAAGGTACGTGCCGAAGGCAAAAGGCGCGAGGTAAAGGCAAAGGCGACGTACGCGTCGGAAGAACGGCAAACCGCGAAAAAGGAGGAGGATTCGTCGGGCGAGCGTAGCGAGCGTAGACTGGTCGGGCGGACGGGCGGACCATAAACCCGAGCGTCGATGGCGCGTAGATACGAATGAGCGAATGAAAGAGAGCTGTGCACAGAACCGGGTACACTGTTCAAAATACGGACTGTATCGGAGAAAGTGTCCTCCGTTGCCCGTAGTTGTGGTGCCCGCCAGTGCTCTCCGTTCGGTCTATACTAAAACTATGCTCTTGCTCGTCTCATTTTGATTTTGCAATGTGTTGTGATACACCCCGATGTCTGTGACTTAGTTAATGCACCATACCCTACCACTCGTTCAGCTCAAGACGGGACTAATCAAAATAATAAACAATCTATTTATTGATTTAATCTTCTGTTTGTCTTATTTCTTCGCTCGTCATAATCACTCAAAATAAATATACCACCGCATCCACACCGACTACTCAGTTTATTTTACGACATCATGACTTCGACATAGCAGGTAAGATAATTCTTTTAATTTTGCTTTTACACCTAACCTTCTTTCCTTTCTCTTTCTACATCTAAACGAAACAGAAATCATTCCCCTTTCTCTGTCAAACGGACTCATTTCAATTTTTTTTTTTTTTACACTTTCGCACCGGCTCTAAAAACATTTTCAGTTTCGTCACCCCTTATTTGGTTTATTTATTGATTTTTACCGATTCGTTCCCAATTCCAATGGCACAATCGCCACACAAAATTAAAACTCACTAGACAACTTTTTAATTTCACTTTAGATTATCATTTTAGTTACAAATTTTGACCCAAATACACTCAACAGATACACACACACACACACACACACACACACACAGAGACACCGATTATAATTTTGTTGTTTACCCATCGATTGTGGTGAAAAATTTTCTGTTGCCAAAGTTCACGTGATCGTCGCCGAGTTTTAACCCGTCGTCGTTATTTTTTTCTTTACTGATATTTACATATTTACATTTTTAATTTAAACACGTAACATGTGTGAATTAGAGATCTATTTCGGCGTCCAACTTACGTACGTACGTTTCGCGCTCGTAAAAACTAGTTTACGTGCAAATTCGTACTTTTGCTCGTTACCTGGTGCCGAAAATTTTTCGTTTGTCATTCCCCCGGCACCGCACGCAAAACACATTTCCTGACGCCGACGAATGTGAACGTGAAATTTGATCGTTTTACGCGAAATACATTTAACTAGTTTTTTGTTTTTGGTTCCGCAATTATTTGCAAAATTAACGATAATTGTCCTTTCTTATCGCATTATTTTAATTAAGTTTAATTACTCGTAATTGTTGTTTGTAAAAAAAATATTGTATTTTTTTTTTTTTTTTGTTGAATTTAAATTGTGGGGATAATTACGATTTTTAGTAAAGTGGTTAAATTATTTATGACTGAAATGTTTTACTCAAATTAAATTCTATAAATACAATATCAATTTAAATAATTTTTTAATGACAACGAGTAAAATTTTTATATTAATTAATTCGATGTTAAGACTAAAAATACTCCTGTTAAAGATGTAATCTCAGAATTTTTAATTTTTTTTTGTCACTAATTTCTGTATCTATAGACTATAATCACATAAGCTCCAATTTTCGAGGTTAATAAATAAACTAGAACTACTAAAAACTTTAAAATTATCAATATTGTTACTATAAAAATAATTTTAAAATGGATTTATGCCTGAAATATATTTTTTAGATTAAAAATTGTGTACTTACAATATTTTATATTAATTTTATGACTGTAATTTTACTTAAAAACTTTACTATAAAACGTATTTTTTAACTTGATATATGTCCTACAAGAATCCTAGATAAACTAGAATTACTAAAAATTAAAAAAAAAAATAATAGTACCCCTAAAAAAATAATTTTAAAATAAATTTATGCCTGAAATATATTTTTTTACATTAAAAATTGTGTACTGTAATTTTACTTTTCTTCTAAATTATCAGAATTTTTAACTTTTATGTCACTAATTTCTGTTTCTTTAAACCATGATCAGATAAGCTACAAATTTCGAGGTTAATAAATATAAAACGTATTTTTTAACTTGATATATGTCCTACAAGAATATCAGATAAACTAGAATTACTAAAAATTAAAAAAATATAGTATTGCCCCTACAAAAATAATTTTAAAATAATTTTATGTCTGAAATATATTTTTTTAATTTAAAAATTGTGTACTTACAAGCTTCTATGTTAGTTTCGTGAATGTAATTTTACTTTTTCTTCTAAATTGTTAGGATTTTTTCATTAATTTCTGTTTCTATAGACCATGATCAGATAAACTACAAATTTCGATGTTAACAAATATAAAACATATTTTAAACTTGATATATGTCCTACAAGAATCCCAGATAAACTGGAATTACTAAAAATTAAAAAAAAAAAAATAGTATGGCCCCTACAAAAATAATTTTAAACTAAATTTATGCCTGAAATATATTTTTTTAGTTTAAAAATTGTGTACTTACAAGTTTCTATGTTAATTTCGTGACTGTAATTTTACTTTTTCTTCTAAATTATGAGGATTTTTAACTTTTTTGTCACTAATTTCTGTTTCTATAGTGCATGATCAGATAAGCTACAAGTTTCGAGGTTAATAAATATAAAACGTATTTTTTAACTTGATATATGTCCTACAAGAATCCCAGATAAACTAGAATTACTAAAAATTAAAAAAATAATAGTAGTGCCCCTACAAAATTAATTTTAAAATAAATTTGTCTGAAATATATTTTTTTAGTTTAAAAATTGTGTACTTACGAGTTTTTATGTTAGTTTCGTGAGTGTAATTTTACTTTTTCTTCTAAATTGTCAGGTTTTTTAACTTTTTTGTCACTAATTTCTGTTTCTATAGACCATGATCAGATAAGTTTTCGAGTTTAATAAATATAAAACGTATTATTTAACTTGATATATATCCTAAGAATCCCTGTTAAACTAGAACGACTAAAAATGAAAAAAAAAAAAAATATATTGCTCCTACAAAAATAATTTTAAAATAAATTTATGCCTCAAATATATTTTTTTAGTTTAGTTTTTATGTTAATTTCGTGACTGTAATTTTATTGTTTCTTCTAAATTGTCAGGATGTTTAATTATTTGTGTCTAATTTCTGTTTCTATAGACCCTGATCAGATAAGCTACAAATTTCGAGGTAAATAAATATAAAACGTATTTTTAAACTTGATATATGTCCGACAAGAATACCTGCTAAACTGGAACTACCAAAAACAAAAAAAAAAAAAGTAATATTGCCCCTATACAAATAATTTTAAAATGGATTTATGTCTGAAATATATTTTTTAGTTTAAAAATTGTGTACGTAAGTTTTAATGTTAATTTAATGAATGTAATTTTACATTTTTTCTAAATTGTCAGGATTTTTAACTTTTTTGTCACTAATTTCTGTTTCTATAGAAGGTTATTAAATATAAAATGTATTTTTAAATTTAATATACTTCCTACAAGAATCCCAGCTAGAACTACTAAAAACTTAAAAAAAAATTAATATTGCCCATACAAAAATAATTTTAAAATAAAATTATTTCCAAAATATATTTTTTAGTTTAAAAATTGTGTATTTACAATATTTTATGTTAATTTTAAGATTGTAATTTTATTTTTTCTTCTAAATTGTCAAGATTTTTAACTTCTTTGTCAATAATTTTTGTTTCCATTGACCCTGATCAGATAAGCTATAAATTTCGAGGTTAGTAAATAAAAAACGTATTTTTAAACAAAGGTACATACATACCATAAAAGAATTCCTGCTAAACTATTAAAAACTTTAGAAAACATGAATATTGCTAGTAAAAAAATAATTTTAAAATGTTTAAAATATATTTTGTAGTTTAAAAATTATGTATTTACAATATTTTATGTTAATTTTATGACTAATCAATGTAAACCATATTTTTAACTTGATATAACTGTTAAAAATATATTACCAAAAGTCTGTTGAAAATTTAATATTCTTATAACACAATTAACACTAAAGTGAAATGTTTAAAAACATTTTTATTTTGTTTAATAATCATATATTTATAACATTTCATATTAATTTTATCATTTTTTAATCTAAATTTTCAGAATTTTTAACATTTTTGTCACTAATTTCTGACTATTTAGATAATTATCAGGCTGCAAATTAGAAGGTTAGTCAACATAAAACATATTTTCAAACTTGATTTATATTTACGAAACTCCCTGCTAAAAATAGACTACCAATTTTTAGAAAAATGTACTATTTTTATTGTCATAATAAAAATATATTTAAATGAATTTGTGTTTAAAAATAATTGAATTTGAATTTAAAATGAAATTGTGTTTAAAAATAATTTTTCTTGAATAAAAATAACGTAGTTGCAATATTTTGTATTAATTTTATGACTGTAAGTAAACTTTTTCTCTAAATTAACTTTTAAATTTAATATTAGCGGGCTATGAATGTGAAAACCATCATTATCATCATTTTATTTACATTAATACAGCTGGAACTTTTTTAATTTACAAAGAAAATTGTTTATTCAAGTGACCATTATGTTATACGATTTGAAAGCTAAAAATAGAGCATAAAGCAAACATAAAAAAGACCTCTCACTAGATTTATTTGATGTGGCATTAACTGTATCAGCCAATCTTGTTTACTCCATTCTATATTGTCGGAGATAATTTAACAGTCTACGCCAATGGAATTATTTTAAGCAATTACACCGAAGAAAGTAAAATATCTGGACCAAGAGACCGATGAGTATGCAAAGCAAGATTGTAAATTTAACGTGTCACTATGTAAAAAAAAAACAAAAACCGTGTTGTTGCAAAAGTTCTCTAATTTTACTGTCAAATGTTGCCCGAAGTGTTGCACAATACTGCTAATGAAACTGATAGTATTTTTAAACCACAACAAATCTTGGCCGTTCATTTTTGATTGGAAAGTATTTTTAAAACTTATTTGTTGTTGTGTGTCCGAATCTAGTTTTTAAAATTTACGGTTAATGGGGCGATGCAAATCAGTTGCCAAAATTATGTATTGGTCCCAAATTTCCCATCCTGGGTCGGCCACGACTATTTGTATAGTAAAAAATGACCAAGGCCAAGTATTTATTCATTCCTCCTCGTATACGAGCAGACAAAATATTCAAATTAAGCTGTTATGTGACATATATATTCATGACAATTAGAGATGCTTTAATCCCACATTGTAACACTTTATTTCTCATGTCCGTTGAATATCTCTTTCGTATTCAAGCTATTATATAATCTGTACGTACGTATTTTTTTGTGAGAAATTTCTTTCTAAGCAAATTTGCACCAATTTTTGCATCACCTCATTTTTTTTTTGTTTAATTCTCATTGTCTGCTATAACTAATTAAATTATATTTCTTGAATAGTAATAAATACATAATTTATGATGTACAGATAAGCTACAAATTTCGAGGTTAATATATAAAAAACGTATATTTAAACAAAGAGGATCTCTGCTTAACTAGAACTATTAAAATCTTCAGAAAAAATTAATATGCCAGTACAAAAATAATTTTAAAATGGAATTATGTCTAAAATATATTTTTTAGTTTAAAAATTGTGTACTTAAAGTTTTTATGTTAATTTTCATTTTCTTCTAAATTGTCAACATTTTGAACTTTTTTGTCATTAGTTTTTGTTTCTATAGACCATAATTAGATGAGCTATAAATTTCTAAGTTAATATATATAAAACGTACTTTCAATTTGATATATGATTTGATATACAAGAATCCCACCTAAACCTAGAACTACCAAAAACTTCAGAAAAATTAATATAATTATAATTTTAAAATGGAATTATGTTTAAAATATATTTTTTAATTTAAAAATTGTGTACTTCCAATATTGTATGTTAATTTTATGACTATAATTTTACTTTTTCTTCTAAATTGTCCTACATAAATCCCAGCCAAGCCTAGAACTACCAAAAACTTTATAAAAAATTAATATTGTCAGTACAAAAATAATTTTAAAATGGATTTATGTCTAAAATATATTTTTTAGTTTAAAAATTGTGTAATTACAATATTTTATGTTAATTTCATGGCTGTAACTTATATTTTTACTGCTAAATTGACATGATTTTTAATCTTTTTGTTATTAATTTCTGTTTCTATAGACCATGATCAGATAAGCTACATATTTTGAGGTTAATAAATATAAAACTCATTTTTAAACTTTATAAAAAATTGATATTGCCAATACAAAAATAATTTTAGAATGGAATTATGTCTAAAATATATTCTTTAGTTTAAAAATTGTGTCCTATAAGAATCTAAAACTACCAAAAAATTAATAAAATAATTTTAAAATGGAATTGGGTAATTACAATATTTTATGTTAATTTCATAACTGTAATTTTACTCTTTCTTCTAAATTGTCATAATTTTCAACCATTTTGTCACTAATTTGTTTCTATTTGACCATGACCATTTCATATTAATTTTATGACTTTTTAATCTAAATTTTCAGAATTTTTAACGTTTTCTGACTCTTTAGATCATTATCAAACTGCAAATTACGAGGTTAGTCAACATAAAACATATTTTAAAACTTGATATATATGTACGAAATCCCTGCTAAAAATAGATTACTAATTTTTAGAAAAAAATGTACTATTTTTATTATCATAATAAAAGTAAATTTAAAATGAAGTGTGTTTAAAAATAATTTTTCTTGTATAAAAATAACGTAGATGCAATATTTTATATTAATTTTATGACTGTAAATAAACATTTTCTCTAAATTAACTTTTAAATTTAATATTGGCTGACTATGAAGTTAAAAACCATAATTATCATCATTTTATTTACATTAATACAACTGGAACTCTTTCAATTTACCAAAAATTTCAGAAAAAATTAATATTGCCGGTTACAAAAAATAATTTTAAAATGGAATTATGTCTATAATATATTTTTTAGTTTAAAAATTGTGTAATTACAATATTTTATGTTAATTTCATATCAACCACGACCAGATAAGCTACAAATTTTGAGATATTTTTAGACTTGATACACGTTCTACAATAATCTCTGCTTAACTAGAACTACCAAAAACTTCAGAAAAAATTAATATAATTATAATTTCAAAATGGAATTATGTCTAAAATATATTTTTTAATTTAAAAATTGTGTAATTACAATATTTTATGTTAATCTCATGATTTTTAACCCTTTTTAGTCACTAATTTCTGTTTGTATAGACCATGACCAGATAAGCTACAAATTTTGAAGTATTTTTAGACTTGATATACGTTCCACAAGAATCCCTGCTTTATTAGAATTACCAAAAACTTCAGAAAAAATTAATATAATTATAATTTTAAAATGGAACTATGTCTAAAATATATTTTTTAATTTAAAAATTATGTAATTACAATATTTTATGTTAATTTCATGACTGCAATTTTATTTTTTCTTCTAAATTGTCATGATTTTTAACCCTTTTTAGTCACTAATTTCTGTTTATATAGAACATGACCAGATAAGTTACAAATTTTGAGGTATTTTTAGACTTGATATACGTTCTACAAGAATCCCTGCTTAACTAGAACTACTAAAAACTTCAGAAAAAATTAATATAATTATAATTTTAAAAGGGAATTATGTTTAAAATATATTTTTCAATTTAAAAATTGTTAATTTACAATATTTGATGTTAATTTCATGACTGTAATTTTACTTTTTCTTCTAAATTGTCATGATTTTAACCATTTTGTCACCAATTTTTGTTTCTGTAGATCAAGATCAGATAAGCTTCAACTTTTAAGCTTAATAAATATAACAAAACGTATTTTTAAACTTGATATGTGCCCTACAAGAATCTCTACTAAACTATAACGACCAAAATCTATGAAAAAATTAATATTGCTACTAATTTTTAATTGTAATTATGTCCAAAATATAATTTTTAGTTTAAAAATTATGTAATCACAATATTTTATGTTAATTTTATGACTGTAGTTTTTTTACTTTTCCTCCAAATTGTCAAGATTTACACGATTAATTAAATTACATTGTGAATAGTAAGAAAGTATAGCCATAGACAAAACATAAATACATCAATAACTTCCTAAAGTGACAACAATTGAAATGATCGACGATAATAACAAGTCAAATTAATCAAAGATTTATTTATAAACTGAAATCGTTTTGTACATTTTTTTTTTTTTTTTTCAATAATTTGCGTATGTGTTTTGTGTGCGATATTGAATCATACAGTTACAGTTACATGAACCAAAAAACAATTTCACATTAACTGATACATTCAATATTTATATTACTGTTTTACGAGAAAAAACGCACATACATATGTATTCGTAAAAACCTGACCGGGTGAGTGGATTTTGGTAAACACATTTGGTTATAGTTTTTATTTTTACCTACCACCACAAACCCAACCCCAGCCCCTTGTAACGATCGAAACGACGGCGTCACGCCCGACAATTCCCGTTGCCATTGCCAAAGAGAATATAAAAAAACATCATCGGCCGGCTTTGATATCAATTCGATTCGTCTGGTGTTAGAAATTTGCTTTATTATCGTTAATTTTCGTCATTAAGCCGGACGGCATTGGTTATTAAATAATTGTGCGGCCGTAAAAGCTCCGCAACGATGAAATCGAATTAAATTCTTCGGCGTCGTGACTGGCGGATGGGCCGGAGCACCAGCACAGTGTTTTCAGATGATAAAAGGGAGATCTATTTAGACTAGACAAATAAACCCACTATCTTATCTGTGCAGTGTTTACAACTTACAGTTTCAATCATCGAATTCTTCGTCGAATGCTTTTAAAAACCGACTGCAAGTCGAAAAACTGTACCGCCGTTCGGCCCGGCTATCGCATTTTGCGTTTCAATTTATTTTTATCGAGCAAGCCGGTTAAATGTAATGTAATGATGTGTGTGACACCGAAATAATCATCCAACCGACTAAGTACTAATACACGTGCTTCGTTAGCCGGTTAGAGTCTTGAATAAGTAAATTTCAGGTAGCCCACCGAAAAAAATTACGCATTAAATCGATGCCGTTTCCGGTTGTCGCCGGTTTCGAATCGAGAATTGGTCTAATAGCCGTCCAATTATTTTAATTTGGTCCGAATTGTTGGCGGCAATTGTCCCGAATTACGGGATTTTAAGAGACGCATGAAACGCCTAAAATCACACACACACGGGTCGCAGCAGTTTTCAAAATGATTGCGAAACCGAAATGATATTTTTACGTTGGAAGCAGACAAAATGAATTCATTATAAATGTAAATTAGTCGGGGCTACGTACGCCAATGCTGTTGTGTACACATAACGATGAATTTTTATCATTATGCGCCATTAAAACTAGTGAAAAAAATAGTCCATTATGAAAAATCGTGGACACAGTTTTCATTATAAATAAATAATTGGAGTTCATAAAGTTTATCTGTACGTAATTGACCTACACTCGGAGTCGATGTTAGAACAGAAAAATGCCTGCTAGTACTACTTACTAATGATCCCATGGGTCTAATGTAAGTGTAAATTAATAATAGACTCTAAAAGTGAATGAATGTTCGTAAATAATAAGAAAGGTCAACGGCATAAGTTAAATAAAATTTATGTATATGGGTTAAAATGAGATATGTGATTGCATTTGTAGAAAAATCGACAGCTTGAATACTAACTATATACGCTGATCATAAATGGCACAATCACAGGGTTACGCACAGACAATAAATTTACATTCGCCATAAATTTAATATAATACTCGCGAATTATATTTAACATGTGGAGTATTTTAATAAATATGATGATAAACTTTGAATATAAATAACTTTTGGACTCAATTTTATTTTTTTAAATTAAGGTAATTTATAAATAGAATTTAACAATTTTTACAATTGAATAATTACATAATTATCAATAATCTAACAGTTTCTATAACTTTTGTATCAATTCTTTATATTTTAAAACTACTGTTTTGAAGTTTTATACTGTATAACCAACATTCTAATATTAATTTACAAACAAAAGAAAATTAACAATACAGTACTGTATTAAAAAAAATCTAAATTAGTAATTTTAAATTAAGACAAGAATAAAATTACATTGTAAATCAACTAATGGTTTTATTTATTATATTTGATAGTTATAATTTTATAAAAAATAAAATATAATTTATTATTTTTATTTTAAAAGTATTAATCTCCTATTTTAAAAATGATTCTCTAATATGTATTGTCATATAAAGAAAAAAATATAAGTAATGATTTTCCTTGTATATTATTTACATTAAAAAAAACTCATTTTTAATAAAAATTTTAAATAAAAATAAGGTGTAATTCTAAACAATTCTTATAAAATTTGATTTATTAAGTAAAAGTTTATTTTAAAACTGCTTTTTCTGTAAATCTAATACTTTAATATCCATCAAAAAAAAAAAAAAAAATGGGAATAAATTTGAAAATTTAAAAAATACATTTCATAATAAAAATATAAACAAAAACAATTAAATATATATTTTTAAATTACTTTTATAATGACTGACTGAAAATACTTTAATATTCATTATCTCATTAGAAAGAAAATTAAAAATATTAGGAATAAAAATGATAATTTTCATTTTTAAAAAAGAAACTTTATTATTTATATTTAAAAATTACATTTCTTAATAAAATAAAAAAAAAACAATATCAAGATTATATTCTAATGATTTTATTTATTGTTATTGTATACATGTTACAATTGTATATGTTTTTAAATTACTTTTATTCTGAAAATACTTTAATATTCATTGTCTTATTAAATAGAAAATTTAAAAAATTGGAGATAAAGGTGAAAATTTTCATTTTAAAAAAAGAAATTTTATTATATATGTTTAAAAAGTACATTTCTTAATAAAATTCGAGATTTTAAATAAAAATCGAAATTATATTCTAATGATTATGTTTATTGATATTGTATAAATGTTACAATTGAATATGTTTTTAAAACACTTTTATAAAATCTGACTGAAAATACTTTAATATTCATTATTTTATTAAAAAAAAAAAATTAAAAAATAGGAAATAAAAGTTTTTTAAATATTTGTTGTTTCATAAAAAGAAGATTAAAAAATTGGAAATAAAAGTGATAAATTTCCTTTTTAAAAAAGAAACTTTATTATTTATAGATAAAAAGTAAATTTCTTTATAAAATTTTAAATAGAAACAAGATCAAGATGATATTCATTTAATGGTTTTATTTACTGTTATTGTATAAATATGACAATAAAATACATGTTTTAAAATTATTTTTATGTCTTATTTATTATTTTAATTTTTAAACTACTGGTTTAAAGATTTATTCTATAAAATTAATCCCTTGTAATAAAAATAAAATTAGAAAAAATGAAAGGTGATGATTGTTCTTTTTAAAAAAAATAATTTATTATTTACATTCTGACACATTCTTTTATTTTAATGTTGCTAGTTTGAAATATCTTTCTATAACAATAATATTTATTGTCATCATATTTATTGTCATAAAAAAATACTTATTACTTAACTTATTTTCCTTATACAAAAGAGTTTGTTATTTATACATAATATAAAAAACCTATTTCATTGTAAAATTTTAAATAAAATCAAGATTAAAATTATATTGTAATTTATCTAATTGTTTGTATATGTGTGGCAATTACATGTGTTTCTAAGTTATTTTTAGAAAATCTGATTAATTATTTTTAACTGCTAGCTTGAAGACTTTCTGAATAAACTAATATTCTAATATTTATTGTCATATCAATAAGAAAATTATGAAAATTGGGAATAAAAATGAATGTGAAAGTTCATTATTTATATTTAAAAAAAAAAAACGCATTTCATAACTACTTCATGGGTTTCTAACTTATATTTATAAAATTTGATTTATTACTTTTATAATTAAACTACTAGTTTGAAGTTTTATGTTGTAATATATTTGTTGTCGTAATAGGAAGTAAGGAAAATTAAGTAAATTGAGGTTAAAAATGATTATTTATATTAAAAAAAAAACAATTTTATAACGTACTTTTGTGATTTTGGTAAACAATGTTAGAAGAATAACAATAAATAATAAATAGATTCATTAATGCATATGTAATAAAAATATTAATTTGGGTATTTTTCACTCTTAAAATATCTAGACTATATAAAACGATTTCAACCTTTTAATTGAACATTGAATGAATGAAAATTTAAATGGAAAATGGCTTAAATTTCGACGTTTTCCTATTTTTTTTTAAATAATATTTTTGTCCATATTTTCCATTATTATTTTTCCTTAATAATAATAAAAAATATGTCATATTTATATATATATATATATATATATATATATGTATATATATATATATATATATATATATATATATATATGTATATATATATATATATATATATATATATATATATAAATACTATATATAATATAATAATTTTTACCACTTAATTAAAGCATTTCCACTTCTTATGAATAGGAACATTCTTTTAACCCATTGTAAATAAATGAATTAAAAACATTTAAAGCATCAATTAATTTCACATTAAAATTTTCTAACACTGTTAATATTATCAGAAATATTTTTGTTCTAGAATGTGAATATATTTTTAGAATGAAGTAGAATAAATTGGAAAATGACAAAAATGAGGGTCAACCTGTCGAATTTATTTGATAATTAAATCAAATTGTGTGTTAATGAGTTAACATTAATTAAATATGTCTTGTTTTTATTTTTAAATGAAGCACTGGTATCTATTTATTTTAATATTTTTTGAATAGTCATAATTTTATGGTTTTAGTGGTAATAAAAATATAGAAAACGTTTAGTTAGTAATAAAGTTTTGAGCAGAAACTTCCTGAGTTGACCTGAACTTTAGTCCAAAAATATTTACATTTAACTGGTTATTTGGACATTGGATAAAAACTGTATCACTTTCATTAAAATATTTGAAATAAATCATTTTTTAACTGGTAAAACTCCCTAATTGACAAATTGTAGCCTTCTAAACTATTATAGATGAAAGGTGGTCCCACACATCACTTATTAATGACACCATTCCCAATAATTTGGGCCATTAATGTTAATGGCAAGATAAAAATATAATCATTTTGCAGTGTGTTAAGAAATCTTTCCGTTTTGTTGCGCACACACTGCTCCAGATAATCTTTTAAGTGGAAGACCCATAACATAGTGTCGAATGCACAAGAAATGTGTGCGTTGTGTGCCCCTAATAAATGTATTACATAATGATAATCAAAATTATTATTTGTGCGTGTGATTGTGTCAAGTTGATAATATGAATAAATAACCAGTCCGCTGCGGTTCTCACTTTTGATTGTTTAAGATCATTGGCGTGCAGTGAACTATTAATGAAAGAAAATAAAACTGTTGCCTGCATACCATACATTACTGTCATAATCGGTCTTCGGCAAAACAAAGACTTGTAAAAATCAATTGACGTTAGACCAGATCTAACCAGAATGCGGTTCAGTTCGTTTTTCTCGATTTGTAAACAATCGTTTATTCAGTCGTGGACTTTCCAGTACGCTTTCAGTGGCTCAACGTTGTTATTTTTTTTTTTTAAGAGGAAGCGTACCTCGTGCGAAATGACTAGAAATTTAATTTTGCATGCGTAAATGTACTGTTTTTAACATGACTTCTGCATATAAATGTATATGGGACACTTTTCTTTGGCGAATATAACAATAATACCAGAGACTCATCCTGCATTTATAAAATCGCCATTTCTATTCAACAGTATTTCACTAGAAAATGGCACGATTGTACAACACTACTTGGACGGTAGATGTGCACAATTATATTGTAATTTATCTAATAGTTTTATTTCTTGTATATATGTGACAATTACAAGTTATTTTTAGAAAATCTGATTTATTATTATTATTTTCAATCTGGTAGCTTGAAGACTTCCTGAATAAACTAATATTCTATTTATTGCCATATCAATAAGAAAATTATGAAAATTGGGAATAAAAATGAATGTGAAAGTTCATTATTTATGTTTAAAAAAAAACATTTCATAACTACTTCATGGGTTTCTAAATTATATTCATAAAATTTGATTTATTACTTTTATATTAAACTACTAGTTTGAAGTTTTATGTTGTAAGACTATTATTCTAATATTTATTGTCGTAACAGGGAGGGAAATTAAGTAAATTGAGGTTAAAAATGATTATTTATATTAAAAAAATACAATTTCATAACGTACTTACTTTTGTGATTTTGGTAAACAATGTTAGAAGAATACAATTTAGATTAATTAATGCATATGTAATAAAAATATTAATTTGAGTATTTTTCACTCTTAAAATATCTAAATTATATAAAAATATTTCAACCTTTTAATTGAACATTGAATGAATGAAAATTTAAATGGAAAATGGCTTAAATTTCGACGTTTTCCTATTTTTTTTTAATAATATTTGTGTCCATATTTTCTATTATTATTTTTCCTTAATAATAATAAAAAATATGTCAATTTATATATGTTTAATATAAAGTCATTGTTCATATTAAAATAAACAAAACCATAATAAAAAATATACTTCTTCTACTTCTGCATATAAGTGTATATGGGACGCTTCTTTGGCGAATGTAAAAATAATATCAGAGACTCATCCTGCATTTATAAAATCACCATTTCTATTCAATAGTATTTCACTGGAAAACAGCACGATTGTACAACACTACTTGGACAGTAGATGTGCACAATTATATTGTAATTTATCTAATAATTTTATTTATTGCATATATGTGACAATTACAAGTTATTTTTAGAAAATCTGATTTATTATTATTATTTTCAATCTGGTAGCTTGAAGACTTCCTGAATAAACTAATATTCTATTTACTGTCATATCAATAAGAAAATTATGAAAATTGGGAATAAAAATGTATGTGAAAGTTCATTATTTATGTTTAAAAAAAAGCTATTTCATAACTACTTCATGGGTTTCTAAATTATATTTATAAAATTTGATTTATTACTTTTATATTAAACTACTAGTTTGAAGTTTTATGTTGTAAGACTATTATTCTAATATTTATTGTCGTAACAGAGAGGAAAATTAAGTGAATTGAGGTTAAAAATGATTATTTATATTAAAAAAATACAATTTCATAACGTACTTACTTTTGTGATTTTGGTAAACAATGTTAGAAGAATACAATTTAGAATCATTAATGCATATGTAATAAAAATATTAATTTGAGTATTTTTCACTCTTAAAATATCTAAATTATATAAAAAAATTTCAACCTTTTAATTGAACATTGAATGAATGAAAATTTAAATGGAAAATGGCTTAAATTTCGACGTTTTCCTATTTTTTTTAAAATAATATTTGTGTCCATATTTTCTATTATTATTTTTCCTTAATAATAATAAAAAATATGTCAATTTATATATGTTTAATATAAAGTCATTGTTCATATTAAAATAAACAAAACCATAATAAAAAATATACTACTTCTACTTCTGCATATAAATGTATATGGGACACTTCTTTGGCGAATATAACAATAATACCAGAGACTCATTCTGCATTTATAAAATCGCCATTTCTATTCAACAGTATTTCCCTAGAAAATGGCACGATTGTACAACACTATTTGGACGGTAGATGTGTATAATTATATTGTAATTTATCTAATAGTTTTATTTATTGTATATATGTGACAATTACAAGTAATTTTTAGAAAATCTGATTTATTATTTTTATTTTTAAACTGTTAGCTTGAAGACTTTCTGAATAAACTAATATTCTATTTATTGTCATATCAATAAGAAAATTATGAAAATTGGGAATAAAAATGAATGTGAAAGTTCATTATTTATGTTTAAAAAAAACATTTCATAACTACTTCATGGGTTTTTAAATTATATTTATAAAATTTGATTTATTACTTTTATATTAAACTACTAGTTTGAAGTTTTATGTTGTAAGACTATTATTCTAATATTTATTGTCGTAACAGAGAGAAAAATTAAGTGAATTGAGGTTAAAAATGATTATTTATATTAAAAAAATACAATTTCATAACGTACTTACTTTTATGATTTTGGTAAACAATATTAGATGAATAAAATTTAGATTAATTAATGCATATGTAATAAAAATATTAATTTGAGTATTTTTCACTCTTAAAATATCTAAATTATATAAAAATATTTCAACCTTTTAATTGAACATTGAATGAATGAAAATTTAAATGGAAAATGGCTTAAATTTCGACGTTTTCCTATTTTTTTTTAATAATATTTGTGTCCATATTTTCTATTATTATTTTTCCTTAATAATAATAAAAAATATGTCAATTTATATATGTTTAATATAAAGTCATTGTTCATATTAAAATAAACAAAACCATAATAAAAAATATACTTCTTCTACTTCTGCATATAAGTGTATATGGGACGCTTCTTTGGCGAATGTAAAAATAATATCAGAGACTCATCCTGCATTTATAAAATCACCATTTCTATTCAATAGTATTTCACTGGAAAACAGCACGATTGTACAACACTACTTGGACAGTAGATGTGCACAATTATATTGTAATTTATCTAATAATTTTATTTATTGCATATATGTGACAATTACAAGTTATTTTTAGAAAATCTGATTTATTATTATTATTTTCAATCTGGTAGCTTGAAGACTTCCTGAATAAACTAATATTCTATTTACTGTCATATCAATAAGAAAATTATGAAAATTGGGAATAAAAATGTATGTGAAAGTTCATTATTTATGTTTAAAAAAAAGCTATTTCATAACTACTTCATGGGTTTCTAAATTATATTTATAAAATTTGATTTATTACTTTTATATTAAACTACTAGTTTGAAGTTTTATGTTGTAAGACTATTATTCTAATATTTATTGTCGTAATAGAGAGGAAAATTAAGTGAATTGAGGTTAAAAATGATTATTTATATTAAAAAAATACAATTTCATAACGTACTTACTTTTATGATTTTGGTAAACAATATTAGATGAATAAAATTTAGATTCATTAATGCATATATAATAAAAATATTAATTTGGGTATTTTCACTCTTAAAATATCTAAATTATATAAAAAAATTTCAACCTTTTAATTGAACATTGAATGAATGAAAATTTAAATGGAAAATGGCTTAAATTTCGACGTTTTCCTATTTTTTTTAAAATAATATTTGTGTCCATATTTTCTATTATTATTTTTCCTTAATAATAATAAAAAATATGTCAATTTATATATGTTTAATATAAAGTCATTGTTCATATTAAAATAAACAAAACCATAATAAAAAATATACTTCTTCTACTTCTGCATATAAGTGTATATGGGACGCTTCTTTGGCGAATGTAAAAATAATATCAGAGACTCATCCTTCATTTATAAAATCGCCATTTCTATTCAATAGTATTTCACTGGAAAACAGCACGATTGTACAACACTACTTGGACAGTAGATGTGCACAATTATATTGTAATTTATCTAATAATTTTATTTATTGCATATGTGTGACAATTACAAGTTATTTTTAGAAAATCTGATTTATTATTATTATTTTCAATCTGGTAGCTTGAAGACTTCCTGAATAAACTAATATTCTATTTACTGTCATATCAATAAGAAAATTATGAAAATTGGGAATAAAAATGTATGTGAAAGTTCATTATTTATGTTTAAAAAAAAGCTATTTCATAACTACTTCATGGGTTTCTAAATTATATTTATAAAATTTGATTTATTACTTTTATATTAAACTACTAGTTTGAAGTTTTATGTTGTAAGACTATTATTCTAATATTTATTGTCGTAACAGAGAGGAAAATTAAGTGAATTGAGGTTAAAAATGATTATTTATATTAAAAAAATACAATTTCATAACGTACTTACTTTTGTGATTTTGGTAAACAATGTTAGAAGAATACAATTTAGAATCATTAATGCATATGTAATAAAAATATTAATTTGAGTATTTTTCACTCTTAAAATATCTAAATTATATAAAAAAATTTCAACCTTTTAATTGAACATTGAATGAATGAAAATTTAAATGGAAAATGGCTTAAATTTCGACGTTTTCCTATTTTTTTTTAATAATATTTGTGTCCATATTTTCTATTATTATTTTTCCTTAATAATAATAAAAAATATGTCAATTTATATATGTTTAATATAAAGTCATTGTTCATATTAAAATAAACAAAACCATAATAAAAAAATATACTACTTCTACTTCTGCATATAAATGTATATGGGACACTTTTCTTTGGCGAATATAACAATAATACCAGAGACTCATTCTGCATTTATAAAATCGCCATTTCTATTCAACAGTATTTCCCTAGAAAATGGTACGATTGTACAACACTATTTGGACGGTAGATGTGTATAATTATATTGTAATTTATCTAATAGTTTTATTTATTGTATATATGTGACAACTACAAGTAATTTTTAGAAAATCTGATTTATTATTTTTATTTTTAAACTGTTAGCTTGAAGACTTTCTGAATAAACTAATATTCTATTTATTGTCATATCAATAAGAAAATTATGAAAATTGGGAATAAAAATGAATGTGAAAGTTCATTATTTATGTTTAAAAAAAACATTTCATAACTACTTCATGGGTTTCTAAATTATATTTATAAAATTTGATTTATTACTTTTATATTAAACTACTAGTTTGAAGTTTTATGTTGTAAGACTATTATTCTAATATTTATTGTCGTAACAGAGAGGAAAATTAAGTGAATTGAGGTTAAAAATGATTATTTATATTAAAAAAATACAATTTCATAACGTACTTACTTTTATGATTTTGGTAAACAATATTAGAAGAATAAAATTTAGATTCATTAATGCATATATAATAAAAATATTAATTTGGGTATTTTCACTATTAAAATATCTAAATTATATAAAAAAATTTCAACCTTTTAATTGAACATTGAATGAATGAAAATTTAAATGGATAATGGCTTAAATTTCGACGTTTTCCTATTTTTTTTAAAATAATATTTGTGTCCATATTTTCTATTATTATTTTTCCTTAATAATAATAAAAAATATGTCAATTTATATATGTTTAATATAAAGTCATTGTTCATATTAAAATAAACAAAACCATAATAAAAAATATACTACTTCTACTTCTGCATATAAATGTATATGGGACACTTCTTTGGCGAATATAACAATAATACCAGAGACTCATTCTGCATTTATAAAATCGCCATTTCTATTCAACAGTATTTCCCTAGAAAATGGCACGATTGTACAACACTATTTGGACGGTAGATGTGTATAATTATATTGTAATTTATCTAATAGTTTTATTTATTGTATATATGTGACAATTACAAGTAATTTTTAGAAAATCTGATTTATTATTTTTATTTTTAAACTGTTAGCTTGAAGACTTTCTGAATAAACTAATATTCTATTTATTGTCATATCAATAAGAAAATTATGAAAATTGGGAATAAAAATGAATGTGAAAGTTCATTATTTATGTTTAAAAAAAACATTTCATAACTACTTCATGGGTTTTTAAATTATATTTATAAAATTTGATTTATTACTTTTATATTAAACTACTAGTTTGAAGTTTTATGTTGTAAGACTATTATTCTAATATTTATTGTCGTAACAGAGAGAAAAATTAAGTGAATTGAGGTTAAAAATGATTATTTATATTAAAAAAATACAATTTCATAACGTACTTACTTTTATGATTTTGGTAAACAATATTAGATGAATAAAATTTAGATTCATTAATGCATATATAATAAAAATATTAATTTGGGTATTTTTCACTCTTAAAATATCTAAATTATATAAAAAAATTTCAACCTTTTAATTGAACATTGAATGAATGAAAATTTAAATGGAAAATGGCTTAAATTTCGACGTTTTCCTATTTTTTTTTAAATAATATTTGTGTCCATATTTTCTATTATTATTTTTCCTTAATAATAATAAAAAATATGTCAATTTATATATGTTTAATATAAAGTCATTGTTCATATTAAAATAAACAAAACCATAATAAAAAAATATACTACTTCTTCTACTTCTGCATATAAGTGTATATGGGACGCTTCTTTGGCGAATATAACAATAATACCAGAGACTCATCCTGCATTTATAAAATCGCCATCTCTATTCAACAGTATTTCACTAGAAAATGGCACGATTGTACAACACTATTTGGACGGTAGATGTGCACATAGATACCCAATGCTTGTGTTTTGCAAATTATTAATTAAGGAGATATTTTATTTAGCATACTAATTTTAAAACTGTTTCGTAGACGTTGCAAGAATTGGTATTTTAATTATTTCATCGACCTTTACCTATATATGTATAACGAAAATCTAGTGAATCTGCAAGAGGTCCGTTGCGTTTAAGACCAGTTATAGAAAAAACCTTGAAAACTAAAGGTTAGTTGCTGCTGGTAGATTTCTATTATGCAAGTTCAACGACTGTCTTAACTGGGGTACTTCGGATAATCTGGTGATTTGTTGTTGGTCTAAAAACAGTCGTGATGAGGTCGCCTAATTTGCAAACCTCAACAGCACGTTGTGTTTATTTCCTGGCTAACTGCTTAATGAATTATTTATCTACTAGTAGTAAAAAGATTCTCCTCAGCGTTTGTCGTACTCATAACCATGTCCATTGCGAGTGTCCCGGTTAATTAAGAACGAAACGTCTGTTCCAGATTCGGATCTCCTGGTCGGTACAAGGGTGTCGAAATGTCAACGGCAAACGAGGGCAGAGATAAAACGGGAGAGCTAGCAGACCAAACAGTCAGACACACGAAACAGACGATGTGGGCGGACGAACAGCACAAAGATAACAGCAAAATGAAAAGCAACAACAATTGCCCGTCGAACGGCCACGGCGGCACTAGATTAGCAATAGACGAAACAATCCCCGAAGAAACGACGGCGTTGACGCACGAAGCTGGGGAAGCTCACAACATACCAAATCATCGTTTGAATGGTGATGGTGATAACGATAGTGTTGGTGGCGATAGTGATACGGTATGCGGACTGGGTCCGTGCAGGCCATCCTGGTTGCAATGTTTTGCGTCCAAAGAGTCATTTCTAATAGTTTTTTGTATAGCATGGGTGCTGCAGGGGATGTACCACACGTATTTCGTGAGCGTGATCACAACGATAGAGAAACTATTTCAAATTCAGTCGAAGATCACTGGGATCATTATGAGTGCGACCGAGATTGGACAAATAGGGTCGTCACTCCTGCTGACATACTATGGCGGGCATAGTCACAGACCAAAATGGATAGCTTGGGGTATGGTCTTATTTGCGGTGTCCTCTTTCACATGCTCGTTGCCACACTTCATCTATGGACGGCAGCTGATCAGCGCCAACGGCTTGTCCGGCATCATCAAGGAGCCAAACATATGCAAATCAGTCACAACTCTACCTCATTGGGATAACAATACCTCATCAACTACTGCCAGCTACTCAAGACTTATGACGGAGATAGCCGATAGCGGAAACCCAATTACTGCCCTTTCTAGTACTACCTCTATACCAAATATTTTACAGACTTGCGAAGAAGAATTTATTTCTGGATATAAAATTCAGCCGTCAGTAACCAAGATAGTTTTAGCGATATTTTTCATAAGCTTGTTAGGTGTGGGTATGGGACAGACTGCTGTCTATACTTTAGGAATACCCTACATCGACGACAACGTTGCCAGCAAAGAATCGCCGCTTTATTTTGGTAAGAAATCTTTCCATTAAAGGATTTAAACGTATAATTATTTGTGGTGCACGTTTATTGGCTCTTTAATATTATACACTATGAAGGTTTTGGTTAAATCTATGTCTGAGTCTAAATCTTCTTTATCCTGATTCATTCTTTATTCTTGCATGAACCTGCTGAAATAGTAATGACCAATTTTAGTGCTGTGTTTTCTGTTAGAAAAGCTATACATTAATAAAGTCATTAAATGATGATTTCCATCAATTACTGGAAAACTTACAACTAACTTAAAAATTCCAAGTTGTATTTGACCAAACTAAGTTTAAACTTCAACAACTGCTTGTATCTTTTTATTCAATATAATTTATTCTAAAGAACACGTTTAATTTGGAAAGAATTTATCCAATATTGTAAAAATTTAGAAGTAACAATAATATTTGAACAAATCAAGTCCAAACTTCATCACTCAACATTTGCTTAGTTCTTCTTATAAATTAATTCTGTGTTCAATATAATTTATTCTAAAGAGCTTATTTAATTTGTAATACATATTGATGTTATATTTTTATCCAATATTGGAAAAATTTAGAAGTAACAATAATATTTGACTAAATCAAGTTCAAATTTCATCAATCAATTTCTGCTTTGTTCTTTTTATACATTAATTATTTATTCAACATAAATTATTTTACAGAACTCACTTAATTTGGAAGGAATACATATTTTATGTCACTTTTATCCAATATTGGACAAATTTAGAAGTAACAGTAATATTTGATCAAATCATATCCAAACTTCATAACTCGATATCTTTTTTGTTCTTATAAATTAATTCTTTATTGAATATAATTAATTCTAAAGAACTCATTTAATTTGAAAGGAATACCTATTTTGTTATATATTTTTTTTCAATATTGAAAAAATTTAGAAGTAACAGTACTATTTAACCGAACCAAGTCCAAACTTCATCACTCAACATCTGTTTTGTTCTTTTTATAAGTTAATTCTGTATTCAATAAAATTTATTCTAAAGAACTCATTTAATTTGAAAAGAATACCTATTTTATGTTATATTTTTATCCAATATTGGAAAAATTTAGAAGTAACAGTAATATTTGACCAAACCAAGTCCAAACTTCATATCTCAACATCTGTTTTGTTCTTTTTATACATTAATTATTTATTCAACATAAATTATTTTAAAGAACTCATTTAATTTGGAAGGAATCCCTAATTTTGTCATATTTTTATCGAATATTGGACAAATTTAGAAGTAACAGTAATATTTAACCAAATCATGTCCAAACTTCATCACTCAACACCTCCTTTGTTCTTCTTATAAATTAATTCTATATTCAATACATTTTATTCTATAAAACTCATTTAATTTGAAAAGAATACCTATTTTATGTTATATTTTTATCCAATATTGGAAAAATTTAGAATTAACAGTAATATTTGACCAAATCAAGTCCAAACTTCATCCCGCAATATCTTCTTTGTTCTTTTTATAAATTAATTCTTTATTCAAAATAAATTATTCTGAAGAACTCATTTAATTTGGACGGAATACATATTTTATGTCGTATTTTTATACAATATTGGAAAATTTAGAAGTAACAATAATATTTGATCAAACTAAATAGAAATCACACAACATCTGTTTTGTTTTTCTTATAAATTAACACCTAATTCAATATAATTTATTCTAAAAATCATTTAATTTTGAATTTGGAATTTTTATGTTATATTTTTTCAAATATTTCAAAAATTTAGAAGCAAGCCAAATACTTCTTAAGAAATTGAGTGGTATTTTCAAGAAGTAGTTAGTAGTAAGTTGATAAATTTCATTTATGCATCAAAAGCTTTTCATTCATTAACACTAATTCCATTTTAAATTAATGAAATGGAAAAGTTACAACGATCTGAAATCGTTTCATTTATGAGCATGAATACAAATTTACTAAGTTAATATTTTAAATAAATTATTGTAGTAATTTGTAACAGACCGGATATTTTACGACTACAAGTTAATATTAATGTAACTTATTTTTCACTTTCTCAACAAATATAAAATTAAATTTAAGTATTGATTTTATCGGCAGCTGTTTTTAACGCAAATAAGTGAAAACATGTTATATGCAAATTTTCTCCGATGAAAATAGAATTGTGTAGATTTTACTAGTAATTTGCACAATTGTCAAAGTTGGCAAAGATAATTAATAGTGAAATTGCTCTGAGTTACACAATAAAATTAGTTATGTACTTATTTAGTTTGTAGCATTTTGTAACACAGTTTTGTTTAAATTAATTGGTACAATTTTACCTCCATGTGTGTGTTATCTATACAGTAATTCTATTCAACATTAAAATTGAATTTCATTAAAAACATAAAAATGAGATTTTAATATGCCCGGTTTGACATTGACCAGACGTTTATCACGGGTTTTCTTGTGGAAAAAACGGTAATAAACTAAGTTATCTCACAAATTTAACTAGTTTTTACAAAACCTACTAGTTACTTTTAATTTTAATACTGTTTAAAATAATAAATGTCTATTTGTAAATCAACTTCTGAGAATTCATATGCGTTGTGGGCTAAAAATTGGGGCCAGGACTTAGTCATTCTCCAAAATTACACTTAACACCAGCACTCCCCATGTGTTGAAATATATTGTCAGTTCAAACAGAGCGCTGTTTTTAAATAAAACAAAGGAAATATGGCAGACATCAAGATACGTATGACCTATAAAAGGTGGAGATAATTGCCAATAGACCGCCGCACACGCCGCAACACACTAAAACCAAATCTAAAAATTTTTAGCCATAACCATCGGAGTCAGGATCTTGGGACCGGCACTCGGATTCATCGTCGGATCGTACTGTACCAGAGCCTACGCTGATTTTTCGGCCAAACCGGAAATCAACTACAACGATTCCACATGGGTCGGAGCATGGTGGCTAGGTATTTAAACACACACACAAACACACGTACGATGCGTTCTAATTGGAAAATTGCAGGACTCGTTCTGATTGGTGGGTTATTGTTGGTGGCTTCTTTTGCCATGTTCGCGTTCCCGAAACGGCTGAACACTGCCAAACCCACGCCTAAAATACATCAGGCTAATAGGAAACATCCTAGTATAAGAGGTAAAGCAACCGGAAAGAATTAAGTAGGAAGTGTTCATGAATATTACACCGGGACCAATTCTCAAATTTGTTGCTCAAGAATTTCGATCGTCTTCTCATCCAATTTGACTTGGAATACGTGATGTTTGTACAAGTGAAACTCTTTGACACATTTCCTAATCATTTTATTAGTTTTTCTTATTTATTAGTCGTGTTCTTAGAAAAGATTCAACCAGATTTTACTTTGGAGAATTATAAAAAAATACTAATGAATATTTAATATTAGAATACTGTCATAATAAGGCCTTAGATATTATTTAAATGCCATAATAGTAAATTGAGGATTCCAGAAAAGACTTTTTTAGTTAATTTTACTTGTTTATTAATCATGATCTTCGAAAAGACTTCACCATTCTGTCAGATTTTGCTCAGTGGAATTCTAAAAAAATATTTTAATTAGTATTTCATCACTCATTTTTGAGCTTTAATATTAAAATAAGGTCATAATAAGGCTTTAGATACTATTTAAAGGCCATAATAGTAAATTGAGGATTGCAGAGGACATTTTTAGTTGATGTTTTTGTATATTAATGATGATCTTCTGAAAGAGTTCACCATTCTGACAGATTTTGCTTAGTAGAATTCTAAAAAAAATATTTTCATTGGTATTTCATCACTCATTTTTGAGTGATGAAGCTTTAATATCAAAATATTGTCATAATAGAGCCTTAGATACTATTTGAAGGCCATAATAGTAAATTGAGGATTCCAGAAAAGACATTTTTAGTTAATTTTTTTTTATTAATCATGATCTTCCGGAAGAGATCACCATTCTGACAGATTTTGCTTAGTAGAATTCTAAAAAAATATTTTTATTAGTATTTCATCACTCATTTTTGAGTGATGAAGCTTTAATATCAAAATATTGTCATAATAAAGCCTTAGATACTATTTGAAGGCCATAATAGTAAATTGAGGATTCCAGAAAAGATATTTTTAATTAATTTTTTTGTTTATTAATCATGATCTTCCGAAAGAGTTCGCAATTTTGACAGATTTTGCTTAGTAGAATTCTAAAAATATATTTTCATTGGAATTTCATCACTCATCTTTCAGTGATAAAGCTTTAATATCAAAATATTGTCATAATAAAGCCTTACATACTATTTGAAGGCCATAATAGTAAATTGAGAATTCCAGAAAAGACATTTTTAGTTAATTTTTTTGTTTATTAATCATGATCTTCCGAAAGAGTTCACCATTCTGACAGATTGTGCTTAGTAGAATTCTAAAAAAATATTTTCATTGGAATTTCATCACTCATCTTTGAGTGATGAAGCTTTAATATCAACATTTTGTCATAATAAAGCCTTAGATGCTATTTGAAGGCCATAATAGCAAATTGAGGATTCCAGAAAAGAAATTTTTAGTTAAATTTTTTGTTTATTAATCATGATCTTCCGAAAGAGTTCACCATTCTGACAGATTTTACTTAGTAGAATTCTAAAAATATATTTTCATTGGTATTTCATCACTCATCTTTGAGTGATGAGGCTTTAATATCAAAATATTGTCATAATAAAGCCTTAGATGCTATTTGAAGGCCATAATAGCAAATTGAGGATTCCATGATAATCATGATCTTCCAAAAAAGTTCACCATTCTGACAGATTTTGCTCAATAGAATTCTAAAAAAATATTTTCATTAGTATTTCATCACTCATCTTTGTGTGATGAAGATTTAATATTAAAATTTTGTTATATTAAGGCCTTAGATACTATTTAAGGTCATAATAATAAATTGAGGATTCCCGAAAAAATTTTTTCATTGAATTTTTTTATTTATTGATCATGATCTTCGATTCTCACCTTTGAGTGATGAAGATTAAATATTAAAATATTGTCATAATAAGGCCTTAGATAGTATTTAAAGGCCATAAGAGCAACTTGAGGATGCCCGAAAAGGTTCACCAGTGTAAAATTACTTGATGCCATTGAGGTGCTTTCAGATTTTCCAAAAACCGTGAAACGCCTATTAAGAAATGACATATTGATGTTTCGGACAGCAAGTAGCGTATTGCACATACTGCCAATAGCTGGCCTCTACACCTTTCTCCCTAAATATTTAGAATCACAGTTTCGTCTACCGACGCCTTCGGCAAATATGATTTCAGGTTAGTAATTATCCTACGTAATTATGTAACTAACTTTCGATTCGATATTTTTAATTCCTTGACTTAAATGACATGTAGTCAAGGTTAAAAATAAAAATTTAATTATTCCTTACAATAATTTTTTGGATTATGTGAGGCATAATAAAAAGTTCGAATCATGACTGGTCGAAAATTGATGAATCCATACACAGTGGGTCGATGGATAAATAAATACACGTCCTCGATGTTAGTTAACATCTAGGTTATAAACTGAACGTATAATTTTATTTTTTTTTTCTGTTCGATAGACAGATTTGTCGGCTTGTGGTGTTGTATTGTGTTCACTCAAAAAATACGGGGAATGCAGTTTTATTCCAGACTGCAAGATAAACACCTTATCTGGTGTTTGTCCACGCTAATCCGTTATTTTCTTTAGTGCCAGTCAATAATATTATTTATTTATTTTTTTTACTATTCCTTTGTTAAACGTGCGACCTTCGGATTTAATTTCGTGGGCCTCGATTTAATTCACGATCATAGTACGACTGAGCGAATAAATTGCGTCAAAATTTCACACGTTCATTCGGTTCCTCGGTTTTGCAACAAAATCTGTGCTTTAGACATTGTTTATTTATTTAAACGTGTTTAAGCGATATGATTCACGATTATTTCTTTATGTTTATTTGTAATAGGTATTTATTTAATTGTTATTTTATATTTGTTTATTTGACACAAATTCATATTATTCGAAGAATAATTAATTAATTAATTAATAGTTTTAAATAATGTTATTTAATTTCAGTTAAAAATTAGTTATAAAATTATTTACAAAAAATATACAAATTAATTTTTTTTTATATTGATTTTCATTGATTCTTGAACTCGACTATATAATTGGAAATCAATTATAAAGATTGTTTACAACAATTTATCAGTATATTCTATAGAAATCTTTTATAAAGATAAAGCAAATGTTTTATCTTAATAATAAATATATTTTTCACAAATAGAATACAAATGATAGAAGAAATTACAATTTTAAATAAACAAAATAAAATATATACGTCTATGTACCATTCACTAACATTAATAGTCAATTACAGCAACATTATACTGCTAAAAATGGATATGAAAGAGCCATACTAGTTTTATATCTAACTATTACTTCACTTTTTTTAAATAAAGAAAAAATTATATTACAAGTTTAGTTAATTATTGATTATATAAATAAATTTATTAGAAACAATTTTTTTGTGTGTATAAATATTTATAATAAGAACAGACAACTAAAAATTTATTAATTTTTATTCGTAAACTTTACATGAAAAATATGAATTAATATTGTTGTTAATAATATAATTTGTCAAGAATATTCTATAATTTTTTTAAATTAATAAGTTTAAAGGAACTGTATGATTTTTAGTCAAATGTTAATTGTAAAAAATATTTTTATTTAAGAAAAAATTATAGTGTTTATTTTTTTATAAAATTTCCATTTTATTTTTAATAAAAGTTTAATGATTATAAATAAATATAAATTATCATTTAATCATTTAGGTTTATTAAATCCACAGCTCATCAATAAAACTGCATTTTCTATATAAATTTTTAAATATTTCATAAAGAAAGTATTAAAAAATCATTAAAATACTTCGAATGAAATGAGTGAGTTTAAAAGAACTTAAATTAGAAACATATTTCAATTTTAGTCAAATGTTAATTAAACCAAAATATTTTTATTAAAGAAAAAAATTGAGCTTTTAATTTTATTTTTTTACAAAGCTTCTATTTTATTTTTAATTTTAAAATGTATATGTTAGTTAAAAATTTTATTCTTAATTTATATGATTATAAATATAAATTATTTATCATTTAATTTATTAAAATTACAGTTTATCAATAAAACTGTATTTTTATGTAATTTTTTAAATATTTCATAAAAAAGTATTAAAAAATCATTAAAATACTTAAAATGAATAAGTTTAAAAGAACTTTAAATTAGAAACAGATTTCAATTTTAGTCAAATGTTAAATATACCAAAATATTTTTATTTAAGAAGAAATTTGAACTTTTAATTTTATTTTTTATATGTAGTTAAAATTTTTATTCTTATTTTAAATGTTTATAAATAAATATAAATTAATCATTTAGTTTATTAAAACTACAGTTTATCAATAAAACTGCAATTTCAAAATATTTTTTTAAATATTTCATAAAGAAAGTATTAAAGAATCATTAAAATACTTCAAATAAAATGAATAAATTTAAAAGAATTTTAAATTAGTAAGAGATTTGAATTTTAGTCTAATGTTAATTATACCAAAATATTTTTATTTAAGAAGAAATGAGCTTTTTATTTTATTTTTTATATAAAGCTTCCATTTTATTTAGTTTAGTTCATTAAAACTACAGTTTATCAATAAAACTGCATTTTCGATATAATTTTTTAATATTTCATAACGAAAGTATTAAAAAATTTATAAATTTAAAGAAACTTTAATCTAGAAACACATTTCGATTTTAGACCAAGGCCTTTTTATGTCCTATTTTATTTATTTTTTTTTTTAATTATTTTAAATTTTAAAATGTATAAGAAGTAAAAATTTTAATTCTTAAAATTGTAAATATTTTAATTAATTAATAAATTAGATTTAATAAAACTTCAATTTAACAATAAAACTAAAGAATTAGAAAAACCATTAAAATACTTCAAGTAATCATTAAAATACTGTATGATAGAATATTTTTATTTTATAAAAAATTAGAACTTTAAAATGTAGTTAACATGTTTTATTCTTAAGTTCTTATATTTAATAAATATGAATTAATTATCAATTATCTAATTTTTTTAAATCTCCAGTCTCTCAAAAAATATAAAGTAATAAATAAAATAATAGAAAACAGATAATACAATTACGTTTGAAATATTGAAGTATGCTTTATCTTAAAAATAATTTTTTTATAAATAAATAAGTGATATAAGAAATTTATAATTTAAAAAACAAAATGAAATATACCTTTCACTCACATTAATAGCCAATTATAGCAATACAATACTACTAAAAATGGGTAAAAATAAAAATATATAAAAGAGTCATATCAGTTTTTAATTATAACTATTATTTGTTATTGTTATTTTAGTCTTAATCAAACATTAATAATATAATATATTACAAAACTATATTTTTAAATAATTATTTTAATCATTAAAAAATTTATATGATCAAAAAACATGTGAGAGTCAAACTATTTAAAGTTGTTATTTAATTATAATAAAAATTATATAATATTTACTGAAAGATAAAAATATGAAAAACTGAAAAGTCGATAGGTGCCCGTTTTAAAATTCCTTAAAAGTTCAGTGGACGTGATTCATTCGACATTTGACCAGAAATGATTGAACATTATGTTAATATGCCGATTTAGTGAATACAAAATAAAAAATCTCGTCTTTGCGAATTTTCCACAGGTGTTGGCGGAATCCTCGTCATGGGCCTAGGAATTATTATAAGCGGCGTATTCATATTGAGAGTAAAACCGAATGCACGGTTTGTTGCTGCTTGGATAGCGTTCACAGCTGTTGTTTACGCAATAGGTGAGTTTATTTTCTATATAAAATGTCCCGATTTTCAACTCTCTTGCCTGCACGCAGGCCCGTAATAAATGAATTTTTAAGGAACTCACTCGAATCGATAAACGTCCTTTACGACACAGTGCATTAAACAGGGTAATAACTGTGGCCGCACAATGATATAATTTAATGCCTTGTTGATTTTTTTATCGTTTGTGTCAAGGATTGGGGTCTGAAAATGTTCAAAATCATAAAACGAATCGTCGACGTTTATTACAACAAACACTATCGCCTGCAAACATGTTTTTTTATGTCCAAAACAGTTCGTTCGTCCCCCGTAAATCAGATCACCAATTTACTAGAATGCTTTAATGTATCTAAATTATAGCAGTGAATTGATTGATTGACCTTGAACAATGCCAGCAAACCACAGGGTTCTTTTATTACATTTTACTCCTCTAACATCAATTATCTCTTCTATTTTTAGAATTGGATCTTGACTTAACACGTTTTTCGTCAATAAACGCAAACCATTGGGCTAAATTACTAAAGTAATAGGTGCCCACCATTACAATTCATGGTATCATTGTTCTCGAGTATTTTTTTCATAATCTTTTCTTCAGTTATCAGCCTTAGACATGTCTTTGTTGACGTAAAACAATTTAAACAGTTATATTAACAAACAAGAACCAAGGTCAAGTAAATTATTATTAATTTATTTACTTATTAATTGTTTCATAAAAATAAGACTGCTGTTGACCAAACAACAGACAGACAGACATCTTTGGTCCATGTCCAATTGATACAACGACTCTGATAACTCTTGTTTTCATTGTTTAACTTGATTAGTGAAATAATGAGTCATTCCTAGAATAATATTTAAAACTTAATTGTCTACAACAATTAATCAATTGCAGGAATGGGCGTACTGATGTTCATCGGATGCCCAATGGATGATATGGCCGGACTTCGATCTTACGAATGGTAAGCACCGCCAATTAGGCTCAGTTAAAGAGAAAATAGAACACTTATATCCAATGATCAAGTTTTATTGATTTGGTTTGGGGTACTAGAGAGTACTAAATAGTAAAGTAGTAAGTAAATTCATTTAATCTAATAATGGGTTAGACCTCCATGATGATCTAGACAGTTATTGACTCGCCTTGGCATTGATATAATGGTCAAATTGATCTTGAAGTACCTCATTTCATGCCACCTCTATTTCGACCCACACCTGTTCAATAGGTGATAAGTCCAGAAATCTTTCTGGACATCTGAATGTTGGAAATACTCCACAGTAACAAAGCAATATGACTTGGAGCATTATTCTAATGGCAAAATGTATTTTAAGAATCTTAAGGGACATTGAAAGCTCTATCCATCATGAGACTCATCACTAAGATGACCTTACTCTATTCACATCTCATAACTGTCGTCTACACCTCTCCAATCTTTAACAGCTTTGAATCATCAAGTTTAAGATACATGGTCTAGAAGCTACGTCAGATTACGTCTTCTACACTTCATCCTATTGTTAAAATTGGACTTACGTGTTCTATTTTCTGAGTTACTGACTACTTTTACTTACGTGTCTAACACTTTTAATTCTCACAGGTTCGCCGAAATTCACTCGACTTGCAACTACACATCCTGCGAATGCGACAAGGACAAATTCTCGCCTATTTGCGGTCAAGATGGAAAAACGTACTTGTCACCTTGCCACGCCGGATGCAGAAACTACACCACAAAAGAGAAAATCATACAGTATTCGAACTGTCAATGTCTACAGGGCGGTCCGGAGAACAATCTGACGTTGACTCTGGACGAAAACGGATATTTCTCCGGCAACGCCACCATAGGTTACTGCGAGTTGGAGTGTCCCAACTTCATTCTGTACATCGTACTGTTCTCGATATTTGTATTTATACACTCTACCTCTGAAGTGGGTTCCATGTTGCTGATCCTGCGCTGCGTCGATCCCAGGGACAAAGCCATGGCTCTGGGGTTGATACAGTTTGCGATCGGATTGTTTGGGAACGTACCTTGCCCTATTATTTACGGAGCCGTTGTCGACTCGGCGTGTCTTGTGTGGAAGATGGCGTGTGGGGAGAAGGGGGCCTGTGGCCTTTACGATTCCAAAGTGTTTAGAATGTTTTATCACGGTACGACTTCAGGATAAGTTGCTTAATTAATATTTTATTGTGCATTTTTTTGTAGGGACGACTGGTGCAATATTGTTGTGTGCTTTCTTTGTTGATGTGATAGTATGGTATAAAGCTGGTAGTATAAATTTCGTTGATGAGCAATCGCCATTGGACGAAGAGATGAGCGTTATGACGGCGAAACTTAAGCCAGAGCCGGAATAGCATAGGGAGAGGGTGGCTGAAGCTGAACCGCCACCAAGATATTAGAAAGCGTTTTTTTATAGTTTTTTGTGTAAATAAGATGGATTTATACATATTAAGTGTATTATGTTTTATAAATTGATTTTTACATGTTTTTACCATTTGTAAATATACTAAGAATGCATCTTTAGTACATTATCCATAAACTCGAACTTGTCATAGCAAAATATTAATCTATTCAAATTTGATTTGAATAAATCTTCTTTAGGCCCCCCCAAGATCTGATTGATGCGTTCAAATACTGTGATACTTTATGATATTCTATACATTTTAAACTTATTTTTAATACGCCTGTATCCTCCAGATCAAATTTACTGCATTTTGTAATTACACTAACGGCCATTTTCAAAAGACATTTTCATAGACTAGGCTATCATAATCGACTTTTACAATGGCGGTCAACACCTTAGGGACACCTACACAAATTTACATCACGTAGTCGTAAGCAACTTTTCAGTTCCTATTTTATTGACCTCTATTGTATGTGATAATAATGACTGCAAGTACAAACGATTTTTCAATACAGAATGGGCGAAAATAAGTTTAAAAACACACTCAGAAAGATTATATGTAACAATACTGATGGACTAATATAACTGAATTTTTGGCGTAATTTTTTAAAAATATATTATGTATGTATTTTGTCACAATTGTAATTAATAAAAATTTTAGTGTTGTATCGTTAAAGTGGACTAGGTACAACGTATTTTATACAGTGAATTAGAAATAAAATTACGATTTTATATTTATATGTTTTTTTATTTATTTAATTGACCTGAAATTTTCTTTGGAAATAAAAAGATAAGTTTTTTTATGAAATAGTGAGTACCGGAAAAGAAGAGTTCTTGGAACTTCATTTTTGAAATCTTCATAATTAACCCTTTTATTACTTAAAAAAATGGGCAATGACTGAAATAAATAATAAACACACGGAGATATATTTGCACTATGTGGTGGATGAGCTAGAACTTCTTTTGAACATTTTGAAGCTTTCTTTGGACCTCTAATGCGACATGTCGTCTTGTGTTGTCATGAAGAAGGAGAACTGAGTAAAGAAACTCGTCTTAATGCAAGATTTCATGAATTTGGTCAATTTTTTGAGCAATTTCCCACCAGGTTTATCAGCTTCAATCCACTGATCTTGCTTTTTGATGAAAATCAATTCATAAAGCCTCTTTCTAATGGACATGGGCTATTTCATGTTACATGAGCATTTTATAGAAAATACTGTTTAAATTCTTCATTGGTAACCAAAATTGTTCTACTTCATCATAGAATCACTAGGAATGTGACATACTACATTTGTGGCTTTGACATAAAATTTAGAGAAAGAAAACTTTTAATTTAATATTTACCACCAGTGCAAAATTTATAATTAAAAAAAATATCCACTTATTGTTCATAATGTTTGAACTTACAAATACAATTGCTTTACAATTTTGTCATAAAACAAATAAATAAAATGATATTTATGTAGATAATGTATATGATAAAATAGACAGTGTTTTATTATATTTAATGTATATTAATCTCACCTATGAACGTTATAATAAATAATAGAATAATTCTGAAACAGATATATAATTGGGGAAGAAGTATTTATTTAATATTTGGCAAACCGCATTTTAAAATTAAAGATTAAAGTTTAAAAGATAAAAAACCTATTTTATTTAATGAATAATCATTTTTTGTGCATTATCATAGAGGATGTTTTTATCTTATTGTGAACGGAAAAGCTAATGAGCTGTGAAAAATTACTCCTTTGACATTTAGTGGGTATTAGATATTTCAATGGTTGTTAAATAAAATATATCAAATTTTGAGAATATGTATACTTTTAAAATTAATATAAAAATAGAATTTAGGTCATTTACAATTAATCATGGTTCCCATTAAACTCATGTCTTTTAGAAAGACTCAAAAGAAGAAAAAACTTCTATACATAAACAATTATTTATTTTAAAATGTATTTTTTTACCTTGAACTTGAACTTAAATGTTTTGCTATGTGCATAATATATTCTTTTTTTATAGCCGAGGCTAAATTAAATAATTATTTTATAAAAATTCATTTTACATAAATATTTAAATTTGTACTTATTCGTAAAGTATGACTAGGTCGTTTATAAATGTTTTATTTGCGTGATGTACTTCCTTGTAATTTATCAGATAAAAAGCCGCCAAATCATGTAGTTCTACCACAAATTAATCGCCTTGCTCTACGAATTAACTCTTTATACCTTACTTGGCATACTCAAAATTATTGAACGAATAAATTCTTGATCCATAGCTCACCAAACTCCATTAAGAGCATTAGACAGCTCCTCTAAATTTTAAGGCTGGTGGTTTCGAGTGTTAATTTGTCAATGAAGACGGCCCCATACGTGTTCAATTGGATTGGAGTGTGATGAACGCGGAGGGCACTGTCTCACACGATGAGGTTGGGCGTTGTCGTGTGTAGAAACGAAATCTCGTCCAAATTATTTAGCAAATGGTTTTCGATTTAATATGAGCAGCTCTATACGTGTCTCTAAAGAAATTCCATCCCACACTGTTAGAGAACCATCTTCAGAAGCAACTGTTATCTGAGTGATATAATGTATATCTAGACAAGTGGCTGCACTCCAAAGGCGATACTTCCTGTTTAATAGATGATGTCGAAAACATCTTTGGCTCTAAGACCAGCATCGTACAAACTTCTTCTGAGATTACAGTGATTCCAACGTCTGCACGAAGCTTCTGGTAGTAACTCGTTGTTGATCACCACCATGTCGTATATTGGCATTACTAGTTTGCCGATAACTATTTCAAGTGGGACTTACTAGACTTAGTTATTAAACAATTTGGCCTACCTGTTCCTTGCTATATTCCAAAATACAATTGTAACGTCAAGAACAAAGTCTTTGAGACATTTTACGGTGCTAAACAAAATAAATTAATAATGAACCGAATAAAATGTGGTCAATCTACAAAATACATCTTTTGGAAATAAAAATATTACAAGAAATAGAATGTTTTTTATTTTGACGTCTATTAAATATATAAATTGAAATAAATTCACAATTACAAGTAATACATATTAAATATTATTAATTTTTATATAAACTAATTAATTTTACTTAATTATAAGAAATGAGGTTTGTATATTTTTGTTTTCATATTTATGCCTATTAATTTTAATTAATTGAATTGAATTGAAAATTTGTATCAGTTGATACTGAATATCTGATTAGATGTTTCACTAGGTGTCTGCCTATTCCGGTGTTATCAAATTCAGTTCCCAGTTTGTGCAATGAGCATGCGGTACTTTTTACTGATTATTTCCCATTCGTCAGTTTAATTCGTCTTGGGTGTGAGCGGAACGTCATACTACTTAGCTGATGCGTTCTTTAAATATGTCCTTTGCGGGAGCCAATTTGTGAATGTGTTTTTCATTGATGTGGCTCTATGTGAAGTTAGTGACAGTTTAGAACTGCAAATAAAATGGATACTAGAATCATTAATGGTCAATTAAGTTAAAGTGATCTTAATAAGTGTAGTTAATTTATAAAGAACAATGGGTATGAATGTTGATCAAGTTTATTTGGATTTGTCCAAGCTTCTAAATGGTAAGTTTTTACATGTACAAATAAATTTATGTTGTTACAAGATAAAATCACATCCTTTTAGATAACGTATCGCCTTTTTATTTCTTTGAATTAAATTACATTTTAGATATTTGCAAATTTTTGGATAAGGACAAACTGTCATCATTGCTTCCCCATGAACGAGCTATTGCCGACAGTCTCATCAACAGATCCAAAGTACAATTACAAGAAATATCAAAAATTACTGACTATGTGCATATGGACCGCAGAAATGGTAAATAATTTCGTTTTTGAGACCCAAATACAGAATAACGCCATTTTAACTTAATCTTGACTTATCATTGTTGATAAAAAAACGTTATAAAATTGATTGTTGTTATATTTAAGTATTTACTTTATTTATTACATATAAATTACAAAAATTTGTTTATTTTTTGATAATTCAATTTATTTAATTGATATGGAAATATATTTTAATAAACAATATATATTATCTTGTTAAATAGGAAAAAACACTGAATATAATTTTTACAGATGTGTAAAATCTTAATTAAAATTAAATTAATGCAATATTAGTTTTTTAACATGTCTTCCTTTCAAATATATTTGTGCCAATGAAAAAAAAAAATAAAATAAAAATACTTAAATTGCTTCTCTAGGAATATATCAACTAATATCTACATTTTGATATTTGTTTAAATTAATAAATGGTCGTTTATGGTTTTTATCAATTCATTGAGTTATAAAATAAAGTACAAGGTGGAGCATAGAGTTGATTTAAAGGGCAATGAAAAAATCTAGTGGAGATATCACTATAGTTTTTTTATTCCTGTGACACACGAACTAAATTTTAAATATTACAAGTTTGAACTCTTGATGATAACAATGGCCGAGTCAATGTTGTCCCTCAGTTGAGAGAGATTGCTTGGAGGTAACCCAACAAAAAATATAACTGGTACAAATCGACAACCAGGAAAGATATCCTCTAATAGAGATAAAACTATCGAGGAAGTGGTCATTGAAAAAGATTGGTTGATGCTCGTGCAGTGTGGTGATAGAGCCACACAAAACTTCGGGGATTACCAGTTAAGTAATACCCAAATCCGACCAGTCCCCGCCGAAAATAAATCAGTTTCTGTGCCCTACCCTGTATTTTGGCGATAAAATACGTTACATGATTTACAATCGTTTATTGTTATTTTAGTATTTATTTTTTGATAATTTAGTCTTATCGACAACAAAGATATCTATTTTTTTATTTGGCTAAGCGGAAAAACTTCAGCTACTTGAAAGATTTTATAAATGTCTGTACAAAATTTTGGCACAAGTTATCTAGACAAAAAAATAGAGCGATTTGCCTTATTTTACCTCAGTACAAAAGTTGATATATAGGGCATCAAAGGTAATAATTTATTTTCAATATTTTTATGGGGTGTTCTAAAATCAATGGTTTACTCCAGATTCATGAATATCGAAGAGGAATGATAATAATAAAATAATTTTTTTTTCAATTTCATTGTCCTTCAATTGCATTGCTTCTAAGAACATTAACGAAGTATCTGTTTTAAAGGCAACATGTAGATGTATATAAGTTGTCATTCCAGAAATATATACAGTGAATGGTAAAAAAGTTATGACGGTTGGCAAATACTTTATACACTGTATATGGTACCCTCTACATCATACATTAAATTTGTTAATTTATTTGTATTTTCACCCTAAAAACCCTTTTTATACCAAGTTTTATAACGTTGACACATTAATATCAATAAAAAATTGAGGAAAATTGAAAATAAACTATTAACTTTGACCGTAATTGTTAACTTTTGTAATAAGGTAAGATGAGGAAAATAGATTTATTTTCATATCGAGAATTGGTGGTAGAATTATCTACAGACTTTAGGAGACACCCTGTATATGATGTTGATAATAAATAATACTCAAATGCGTTAAAAGTATGGTTTTGTTATTATATTGTCCGTTACATATTTTCTAATCGATTATTATTGTGTTAATATTTATTTTTTGATATTTAATATTATTTACAACAAATATATCTATTTTTTCATTTTACTGAACAGGAAAAGCTTCAGTTAGTATAAAGATTTTATAAAGTTCAAGGTTTTTAAATATACAGAGTATACCAGAAAGGTCTTTAATTAGTTATAATTTCTTACATTTTTAGACATCATTAAGAAAAAAGTGGATACAGAAGAAAATTATAAAAACTATCCGAATCAAGGTAACTTTTTAACAAATATTTCGACAGCGTGTTTTTATGAATTCTTTTAGACGTGGAAGAAAATGAAGAAGAAGGACAAACATACAATACCATAGAACATGTGGGTATGCCACCAAAAAATCCATCTGAAGGTGGGTAAAAATCGCCATTAAATTCATCCCCTGTCTACAAAGTTTTTTTTCAGATTTCAAATTCAAACCACAAGGTACGATGAATAATTATGTAGAGAGGGATAATTTTGGCAAACGTAAATATGATCAATTACTAATATTTCTTGATATAAATTTTAAGTTATTTTAGGTCCGTCAGAAAGTTCATCGTATAGTCCAAAAGAAAAAATTGTACCTCCGCCAGCTGTGTGTCCATATTCTGGTAAATATTTGGTTGATTTGCCCATGTCATTGGTTTCAATTGGTGATTTTAGATCTCCCAGCAAAAGATACAATGTACTGTGTAAAATATGGATACATATCTTGGAAGGTTAAAGTGATATTTGGCATAGCAAAAATGAAACGAATATACGCTGCAGTCTATGAATGTTGGCTACTAATTTATAATACCGACAAAGATATGAAGCCTGCAACCATTTTAGATCTACGACACCACGAAGTCAAAGAACAAGACACAAAATATTTTGAATTGTCTTCAAAAAAAGAGGAGATGAAATATTTCGTAAGGAAAAAACAAGGAACAAATAAAACATAAAATAATTATTAAATTTGTTGTAGTTCATGGCTTTGACTGAAAAAGACATGAAACAATGGGTGTCTCACATTAGTAGGGTCCACGAAAGACGGGTTCAGCAAGAAAAACCTATGGAACCACTCACACCGCAAAGAATTGAGCCAGAACTTAGTGAAGAAGAGGATTCTGAGAATGAAAATTATCAGGAGATTGACTCTTCATTGTGAGTAACACTTAATTTAAAACGTATTTGATTTAAACCTTTACACCCCTTGTAGCATCTTGTCAAACACCAAACCACCGGATTTACCGAAAAGACCAAACATTAAACCCAGTCCTGTTGCCCAAAATAACCTGGTGGTAGAAATAAAACCAAGCTTAAATCAATTAGACGATGAGGAAATGGAGGAGGAAACTTACTACCAGATAGAAAACCCCATTCCATCAGGACCTGCATTTACCGAAGACAAATCCGAAGGGGATCGAGATTCGTTTTCAGACGACGAGGACGATGAGAACAGTATATACGTACAAGTCACCAACATAAACCCATCTCAAGCTAAGCCTGATCCGGACGATGACTATCCGACATTGTATTACCAAGCTGGAGGACCTTTGAAGGGTCAAAACGGTGACGACGACGGCGACGACATTTACGACACCGTATCGGCACCCAGTGAGCCGGTGAAACGGCCCCCACCAACCCTCTCCAGTGCATCAAAGCCGCCCATTACACATCAGAAAAACGAACCGCCCCCAAAGGCGCCCAAACCAGTTTTCACCCGGTTAGCTTCGAGAAAAGGATTTTTATACTCGACATAATTTAGTCCACTTAAATATTTATGTATTTTAAAATAAGTCTAGGATGTATATTTTTTAATGACTAATTGTTTATGTATAATTTTAAATAAATACGTTTTTTTAAACATGGGGATATTTATTGAATTGCGGTTTTAGAAACTTATCAGGGAGTTCCGACTATTTTTAACCTTCCGGTAAAGAAAAAAAATCATTTTTAGATAAAGTACTATGATTGACACCGAAGGGGATTTTTATGGATACTTATTCGAGGTTCAGGCAACATTTTAAAACATGATGGACGTGAATAATTGAATAATTGAAAAATAATTTTTTTCTATTTTATTGTCCTTTAATTGTATTGCTCCTAACAACATTAACGAAGTACCTGTTGAAGGCAACATGTAGATGAATAAATGTTGTCATTCGAGAAATATATGCAGTGAATTGCGAAAAAGTTAGGACGGTTTGAGAATGCTCTACACACTGTATGTGGTGCTCTCTACATCATACATCAAATTTGTTGTGGTTTTAGAAACTTATCAGGGAGTTCTGAGTATTTTTAACTTTCCGGTAAGGAAAAAAATTGTTTTTAGATAAAGTACTATAATTGACTTTTAAATTTTTAAGATTTCTTGATGAGTATTCGGCATAGTTTAGCTAGTTTCTAATAGAGGGAGCTGCAATTGAAGTAGGGTATTTTGAAACTGAATTTGGTTGAACTTTTTGAAATACTCATTGCAAAAAAAATGATTCACTTATTTCTTTAAAATGTACTGTATATATACATAAAAAGCTACTGAAACTTGTGGAATATGAAGAATAAACGTACACAATAACATTATTCATATGTCGGGATATACAAATCATAGATCAAATATATGAGTTCACGAGTAATACCTAATTGTGTCTAAAATTCATGTTGGTTACTGAACTTTAGAATATTTCAGCGAATGACGTTTTCATGTCTTCCACTGTTCTTGTTGAGGCAGGCAACATATTCAAAATTAAAATATTTCTATCATCAGAAAAGCTAAGGGTTGATGTTAACGTCCAGTCTTAACAATTCCTCCACCTTCAGCATTAATTCTTGTTCTCATAGGGATGAGGTGGATCCGGTGGTTGGTGTAAAGCCAGCTTTACACAACGATAGCACTGTTCTTTGTGGTGTGCTGGGCATATTTAATAAAAGGCAATTTAGGACGCATGCCTCTAAACCAGAAGGGTGATCGCGCACTCGTCATTGACTAGTCCTTCATGAAAACATCTGTGTTGTGAGACAAGTCCGGGTGTAGCCTGTTTATTTTATGTTAGGAGACAGCTGTATGTATTTTAGTCAGTAAATAGACAGAAACATTTAATAAAACTCCTTATTGCACCTCTTTGTTTTATTTTTTCATTATTTCTTTTTTATTTGAAGGCTTCAGCATGTTCTAGACTTATTACTCTTTGTTATACTACTAGGTCTTTAGATCTTATCATATTCGATTATTTTATTATGTATTTTTTCGTTTGTCATCCATTGTTTACTTATGTATTTTAACAGAGTGACACATCCCCTTTAAATAGCAGATTAATGTGATGTTCAAAATGATGATGATGTTTAATCATCATTATCACACGAGCACTATTGCTTTAAAGCAAATATAGTAGCAATCCATTTGCAAATGGTAAATTTGTACTTGGCAAAGCTCTTCAAATAGATTTTTCATTCAAAATCAACAATATTTATTTTTTATTGCCGTAGTTCATAGGTCAAGGTTTTCTTATTGACTTAACAAAAGGGAGGCTTCGCATGCAACATAGTTTTTAATATTTATATAATAAACGTTTAATGGAGATGCCTTTTTAACTGGAAAGGTCACAGAGGTCAAAATATAGATTAGTGGAACACATGTTCCATTAAGCCCTGGTACAAAGTCAGGTGTTTGGTACTTTAAAAGGTTCAAATGAAAAATTTCACTTTGTTATTCAATTATGTTACATACACGACCAGTCACAAATTACATAATTGTTGGTTCATTGTGTGTAGTTTAGGTACAAGGCTTCGAACACGTTTGTAGCTTATGATCGCAGCCCACATTTGAAAAATCACATGTTTAAATAATTATATGGAGGTACAAACAGGACGCACTGACATAATTTGTTGTTATTAAACGTGGTGCAGGATGCACTTTCTGTTACAAAGGTTGAGCTATTTTTAATCGTGTTTATAACATATAAGACAATACATAACATCTAAGCCAGAAGTTTTATGGGGCTTAATCATCTGATGATCTGCAAATAAATAACAAACTGTACTACTAATATTTTGCACAGTTTTCCAGACCCGGTGTGCAAAGGTTACTTTTATTTTTAAGTCTTTAAACAAATATTTAAACATCTTGCTCATGATTTACTGCGGCGGGTTATTTAAGTGTCATCGTGTACTACTTTTTATGGTGCCCACCAAATTGATTGACTTTCTTAATTAAACATTGTGTGCGTGCTTAATTAATGATTAGGGGCAATTACTGAACAGTAGATAAAGCCCCAGACTAACCTCCCGTTATTGCATATTTTTTCGAAGGTTTATTTATTGTGCCCAATTTCGCATATAAAATGTTTTGGACACCGCTTTGGAACTCCACTATTTGTTCAGCTAAGCTGATTACAATAATTGACGTCAGCCCAATCTTAAACCACTAACAATAAATATTTAAAAAAGAACTTAAGTGATGTTTACTGACCTGTTATCCCGATTGGTCCATGAGGACCTAATTCAAGATATTTTACGGTGCACAACTTGTTTTTCGTGGCAATTTAGAGTAAACACTTCAAAAGTGAACAAGTACCGTTCATCAAAACAAATGAGGAATATAACTTTATACAACTTTTGAAGTGTTTGCTCATCCAATATTATAAAATTACATAAATATATTATCGCTCAGGATAATAAAGAACCGTTTTTCATTGTTAATTATGCAAAAAACCGACATGTGGTTGCAATTAAATAGTTGTATTTGTGAAATGGTAATTGGCTGGTTTAGAACTTTGGACTCATTGACTAGGATATCTGTTTGTAATAGATCAGATTTGAACGAGTGTTTTGATTAACATCACAACACATAATGTAATATTAATCTAGGACAAATAAAGAAACCATTCAAATGTATACATTGCTAATTACTATTCGACAAAGTAAAGCAATTTTATCAACAGTTTATGTGGACTTTTAAGTATGCCACAAAGAGGAAGTACACAACATAATAAACAGTACTAAGTTTTGTTCGTCCTTGGTATAATCGTTGCCAGTTCATTATACTTTCCGAAGACATGTTAATTGTGTCTGCTATTAATAATCATACATTATCTTCTACACGTAGCTGGACATTTGGAAACAAAGACAAAATGCTGTGATAATAATAGATCACATCATAATCCTTCCGGCTACATAAACAATTTAATATATTTACATGTGAAATGATTAATTTTGACCATAATAAATATAACAGGAATGATAAGCACAATTTAAATTCAATATTATATTGTCAAATTTTACAATATTTTACGAAAAATTATATTTATTGGCAGTAAATTATTGTACTAAAATTTTTTTATAATTTGCAGTGTTATTTTAAACTCTCTAATAAATACTAATTAATGGTAGTATGTATTTAGAGGAGGATACCATAATTCTGTATCACAAATTTAGAAAACTATAAAAAAATGTGATTACTGACCTTCATTTTTATAAAATTTTATTAAATCTTTACTTGGTAACACAAAGTTTAGACTTTGATTTAGAAGAACTCTTCCAATTGTTCAAGAAGGTTTCTATATACATTCTTTTACTAGTTCAATTGAATATTTTAAAATATCTTTTATTTTATAAACACGTGGGTATAATTGCACATTAATTAGCAATAAATGAAAATGTATTCACACGTATTCGAAAAAGTATTCATGGTAAATGACAATAATATAATTGTTGTGAGCCTTCGTATCTGACATTTCCAATTGTACATTATTTTATACACATGGCTGGACATTTGGAAATAATGAAATTCTGCGATAATGATAGATCTCATCACAATCGTTGTGAGGAAATAAACAATATTTCCATGTAAAATTTTAATGTCTAAGTAAAATTATAAGTTATAATTTGATAGTAATAAATTTGACAGGAAAGATTACCACAATTGAAATTTAATGTTATTGTGTCAGATTGTGCAATATTTTAGGAAAAAATATATTTATTGGCAGTAAATTGTTGTATTAAAATATTTTTACACTTTGAAGTTTATTATAAATGGATTAATAAATATTAATTAATGGTAGTAATTTGATAAAGCATTTAGAGGAGACTATAAAAAATTAAATTGAAAAACTTTTTGGATGCCACAACTTAATCTGTAGAACAAATATATAAAAATATAATAATATGATAACTGACTTTCATTTTTATAAAATTTTATTAACTATGCAAATTTTATTTAAAAATTACATACAAGATTAGATTTTGAAGACTCAACTCTTCAATTTCTTCAAAAATATTTTTATTGATTTTAGTTTAAACAATTTTGTAACATTTCCTAATTTATTTGAATATTTTAAAACACCTGAATTTAATTACATGTTAACTACCAACTCTTCCATTTTTTTAAAAATATTTATATTGATTTAATTTTAATTTTTAAGTAAAATGATAAACTTTAACAGTAATAAATTTGACAGGAAAGATTACTACAATTGAACTTTAATATTTTAGTGCCAGATTTTACAATATTTCAGGAAAAAATACGTTTATTTTCTGTAAATCATTGTATCAGAAAATTTTTACATTTTGAAATTTATTTATTATAAATGGACTAATTTATAATATTTAAAGGTAGTAAGTAATATTATAAAGCATTTAGAGGAGACAATAAAAAATTAAATTGAACAACTTTTTAGATATGCCACATCTTAATCTGTAGAACAAATATAAAAAACTATAAAAATGTGATTACTGACCTCCATTTTTATAAAATTTTTTGTTGGTAACTGTTTTCTTTAAAAATGACATACAAGTCTAGACTTTATAAATCTCTTCAAAAATATTTCTATTGATTTCAGTTTAAACAGTTTTGTAAGATTTCCTAATTTATTTAAATATTTTAAAACACTTGAATTTAATTGCATGTTAACTGGCAATAAATAAAATGTATAAAAATGTATTTTAAAATTAGTAACACAAATTTTCTTACAAAAATCTTTAAGTCTCGATTCTTCCATTTCATTAAGAATGTTCCTATTGATTTAATTTTAGTTTTTAAGTAAAATAACAGGAATGATTATTGTATCAGAAAATTTTTAGTCTTTGAAGTTTATTAATTATAAATACAGTTAATTGTATTTATATGGTAAAGTATTTAGAGAAGACCATAAAAAATTAATATTTGTCAAGAAAGATTACTACAATTGAAATTTAACATTTCAGTGCCATATTTTACAATATTACAGTAAATAATTGTATCAGGAACTTTTTACATTTTGAAGTTTATCATAAATGGTTTAATAAATAATAGTTAATGGTAAGGTATTAAGAGATCATAAAAAATTAAATGGAAAAACTTTTTGGATGTGCCACAACTTAATCTGTAGAACAAGTCTATAAAACTATAAAAATATGGTTACTAACTGAGTCTCAACTCTTCTATTTCAACAATTTTGTAACTTTTCTTAATTTATTTGCATATTTTAAAACATCTGAATTTAATTGCATGTTGATTGGAAATAAATGAATATGCATAAAAATGTTGGAACACAAACTTTCCTACATAATAATACATAAGTCTAGACTTAGATTTTTATGTCTCTACTCTTCTATTTCTTTAATAATGTTTCTATTGATTTATTTTTAACTTTTAAATAAAATGATTGGAAAAATTACTACAATTGTAATTTAATAATTTAGTGCTAGATTTTACCATATTTCAGGAAAAATTACGTTTATTTGCTATAAAATTTTTAGTTTTTGAAGTTTATTTATTATAAATGAATTAATAAATTATAGTTAATGGTAGTTATATGGTAAGGTATTTAGAGGCGAGAATAAAAAATTAAACTGAATAACTTTTTGGATATGCCACAACTTACTATATAGAACAAATCTATAAAACTATAAAAAATATAGTTACTGACCTTCATTATAAAATTTTATCAACTGTTTAGTTGATAATACATATTTCCTTTAAATTATATACACGTTTAGATGTAGATTTTGAAGTCTCAACTCTTCCATTTCTTCAAAAATATTTCTATTGATTTTAGTTTAAGCAATTTTGTAATATTTCCTAATTTATTTGAATATTTAAAAACATCTGAATTTAATTACATGTTAACTAGCAACTCTTCCATTTCTTTAAGAAAGTTTCTATTGATTTATTTTTAATTTTTAAGTAAATTAATAGTAATAAATTTGACAGGAATAATGACTCTAATTGAAATTTAACGTTTTATTGTCAGATTTTACAATATTTCACGAAAAATTATGTTTATTGACGGTAAACAATTGTATTAGAAACATTTTGAAGTTTATTTATTATAAATAGTTTAATAAATAATAGTTAATGGTAGTAATATGGTAAGGTTTTATGAGGAGAACATAAAAAATTAAATGGAAATACCTTTTGGATATACCACAACTTAATCTGTAGAATAAATCCATAAAACTATAAAAAATATGGTTATTGACCTTCATTTTTATAAAATTTTATTAACTGTTTAGTTGGTAACACAAATTTTCTTAAAAAAATGATACACAAGTCGAGGTTTAGAACTTTTCAAGAAGTTTTCTATAAAAATTGACTTTAAAAGTTGGGAATATTACCTAATTTAATTAAAATATTAGAAAACCTTGTTTTAATTTAAAAACACCAGAGCTTAATTGCATGTTAACTGACAATAAATGAAAATGCACACAAACATTAAAAGCATGGCAAAAGACAATAATTTAATTGTTGCAAGTCCTTGAGCCTGATATTTCTAAATCGCACTAATTCATAACGATTGTATTGAATTCGCAATTGTGAAACCACATATCTATTATCATTAAATGGGAATACGCTAGGTCAAAATCATTTTTTTTTTTGTTTTACATGACATACATGTTAAAAAACAAAGTTCTATTTTTAGTCTAAGCCATTCAAAACTATGTACATAGATAGATATACACATAAATGAATCATTTGCAGTCAGGAAGGGTATGCGTGAGAGATACCTATTCTAGAAAGTGTTTTTAATTACTTTCTTATCAATTACTCGAGTTTTCGTTTTATTTTAAGCACAATTTTTATTTTGAGAAACCGCAGACGGACCACACATCAGATGTGTGACTGCACTTTGCAACAATTCGGTGCATAATATTTAAAAATATTATTTATTCAGATAATCTATTTGTATTTTCACCTTGGACATGTTTACTATGTTTTATTACGCACTATCGTGGTTTCGAAAACACGGGATCGACCCATCGAAAGGAAAAAAACGAATGACCGAATTTCTTTCTAGAAATACTCCCACCTGAATGGGTCCAGCAAATAATAGCGTACCGGGAATTCATTATTTACAATACGTGAACGATACTCTCGGATCATGAAACTTTCACGTGAAGACGCGGTGATGCTTGTTACTTTTCTGTTTTATTTCCCGGCTCGGTTGCATGTAGCTACCGAACAGTAAAATTAGTTACACTTAAGTGTAAACAATTCTCAGGCCACGCTTCAACTAGAACACGAGCCGTTCGAACAACAATGGAGATTATAATGTATACCGTGCCGATTGTTTTCCGTTTGAAATTATCAGTATTTGTAATTTTAACCTTCATCACATTTAAAGCGTGTAAACACAACGTTGCTTGCTAATAATAAATCGATCCTCTCTTCATTTTCATTCTTTCTTCATGCATTTTGGCAGTCTAGGTTATTTTTTTTTTTGTAGTGAAATATTTATTGAAGTGCCTTATTATTTACACTTTTAAGAGATAAAAAATACATAAATTTCATTTTAACAGTGTTTTACGATATTTTTCTTTCGAAACACCCGACAGACAATTTTAATCTACTAGTACTGGAAATTTTAGAATTATATTTTTGTATCGTAATGAATATTAAATAACACTAGTTCATGATATATTATAAATAAAATATATTTTTAGTAATATCATTAGACGAAAGTATGATTTTTTCATCAAATAAATTATATATTTTTATTTATTTTCGAAAGGTGAAATAATATTTTAAAAGCTTTTTAAGATAATTTATTTCTTCCGAATTATTTAGTAAAAACTTTGAATCAATTCATTAATTATATTTCTAGTACAGGAAATTCTTGAATTATATTTTTATTAATACAATTAGCTGACAATAGAATGATTTTTTCAGGAAATAAAGAGCAAATAAATTACATATTTCTATTTACTTGTGAAAGTTGAAAGAATATTTTTTAACTATTTTGAGATAATCTTTTTCTTTCAAAATATTTAGTAGTATATTTTAATCAAATCATTAATTATATTTCTAACTCTGGAAATTTTAGAATTATATTTTTATATTATAATCATATTAATAATATTTTATAATATATTACTAATAAAAGCTATTTTTAGTAACACATTTAGCTGACGAAAGTATGATTTTTTTTTAGGAAATTAAAATTACATACATTATATATTTCTATTTATTTTTGAATGGTGAAAGAATATTTTAAAAGCTTTTTAAGATACTTTATTTCTTTCAAAATATTCAGTAGAAACTTTTAATCAAATCATTAATTATATTTCTAACAGTAGAAATTTTATAATTATATTTTTTTGTAATTCATATTGTATAATAATATTTTATAATATATTACTAATAAAAGCTATTTTTAGAAACACATTTAGCTGAAAAAAGTATGATTTTTTTAGGAAAATAAAATCACATAAAGTATATATTTCTATTTTTTTTGAAAGGTGAAAGAATATTTTAAAAGTGTTTTGAGATGATCTTTTTCTTTCAAAATATTCAGTAGGATATTTTAATCAAATCATTAATTATATTTCTAATTTTGGAAATTTTAGAATTATATTTTTATATTGTAATCATATTATATAATAATAATTTATAATATATTACTAATAAAAGCTATTTTTAGTAACACAGTTAGTTGACAAAAGTATGATTTTTTCAGGAAATAAAAATTGAATAAATTATATATTTTTATATATTTTTAAAAGGTGAAAGAATATTTTAAAAGCTTTTTAAGATAATTTATTTCTTTCAACATATTCAGTAGGATATTTTAATCAAATCTTTAATTATATTTCTAATTTTGGAAATTTTAGAATTATATTTTTATATTGTAATCATATTATATAATAATAATTTATAATGTATTACTAATAAAAGCTATTTTTAGTAACACAGTTAGTTGACAAAAGTATGATTTTTTCAGGAAATAAAAATCGAATAAATCATATATTTTTATATATTTTTAAAAGGTGAAAGAATATTTTAAAAGCTTTTTAAGATAATTTATTTCTTTCAACATATTCAGTAGGATATTTTAATCAAATCATTAATTATATTTCTAATTCTAGAAATTTTAGAATTATATTTTTATATTATAATCATATTATATAATAATATTTTATAATATATTACTAATAAAAGCTATTTTTAGAAACACATTTAGCTGAAAAAAGTATGATTTTTTTAGGAAAATAAAATCACATAAAGTATATATTTCTATTTTTTTTGAAAGGTGAAAGAATATTTTAAAAGTGTTTTGACATGATCTTTTTCTTTCAAAATATTCAGTAGGATATTTTAATCAAATCATTAATTATATTTCTAATTTTGGAAATTTTAGAATTATATTTTTATATTGTAATCATATTATATAATAATAATTTATAATATATTACTAATAAAAGCTATTTTTAGTAACACAGTTAGTTGACAAAAGTATGATTTTTTCAGGAAATAAAAATCGAATAAATCATATATTTTTATATATTTTTAAAAGGTGAAAGAATATTTTAAAAGCTTTTTAAGATAATTTATTTCTTTCAAAATATTCAGTAGGATATTTTAATCAAATCATTAATTATATTTCTAATTTTGGAAATTTTAGAATTATATTTTTATATTGTAATCATATTATATAATAATAATTTATAATGTATTACTAATAAAAGCTATTTTTAGTAACACAGTTAGTTGACAAAAGTATGATTTTTTCAGGAAATAAAAATCGAATAAATCATATATTTTTATATATTTTTAAAAGGTGAAAGAATATTTTAAAAGCTTTTTAAGATAATTTATTTTTTTCAACATATTCAGTAGGATATTTTAATCAAATCATTAATTATATTTCTAATTCTAGAAATTTTAGAATTATATTTTTATATTATAATCATATTATATAATAATATTTTATAATATATTACTAATAAAAGCTATTTTTAGTAACACATTTAGCTGACAAAAGTATGATTTTTTAGGAAAATAAAATCACATAAATAATATATTTCTATTTTTTTGAAAGGTGAAAGAATATTTTAAAAGTGTTTTGAGATGATCTTTTTCTTTCAAAATATTCAGTAGGATATTTTAATCAAATCATTAATTATATTTCTAATTTTGGAAATTTTAGAATAATATTTTTATATTGTAATCATATTATATAATAATAATTTATAATATATTACTAATAAAAGCTATTTTTAGAAACACAATTAGTTGACAAAAGTATGATTTTTTCAGGAAATAAAAATCGAATAAATTATATATTTCTATTTATTTTTAAAAGGTGAAAGAATATTTTAAAAGCTTTTTAAGATAATTTATTTCTTTCAAAATATTCAGTAGAGACTTTTAATCAAATCATTAATTATATTTCTAACAGTGGAAATTTTATAATTATATTTTTTGTAATTCACATTGTAAGCTATTTTTAGTAACATAATTAGCTGACAAAAGTATGATTTTTTAGGAAAATAAAATCACATAAATAATATATTTTTATTTTTTTGAAAGGTGAAAGAATATTTTAAAAGTGTTTTGAGATTATCTTTTTCTTTCAAAATATTCAGTAGGATATTTTAATCAAATCATTAATTATATTTCTAATTTTGGAAATTTTAGAATAATATTTTTATATTGTAATCATATTATATAATAATAATTTATAATATATTACTAATAAAAGCTATTTTTAGAAACACATTTAGCTGACAAAAGTATGATTTTTTTAGGAAAATTAAATCACATAAATAATATATTTCTATTTTTTTTGAAAGGTGAAAGAATATTTTAAAAGTGTTTTGAGATAATCTTTTTCTTTCAAAATATTCAGTAGGATATTTTAATCAAATCATTAATTATATTTCTAATTTTGGAAATTTTAGAATTATATTTTTATATTGGAATCATATTATATAATAATATTTTATAATATATTACTAATAAAATCTATTTTTAGTAACACAATTAGTTGACAAAAGTATGATTTTTTCAGGAAATAAAAATCGAATAAATTATATATTTCTATTTATTTTTAAAAGGTGAAAGAATATTTTAAAAGCTTTTTAAGATAATTTATTTCTTTCAAAATATTCAGTAGAGACTTTTAATCAAATCATTAATTATATTTCTAACAGTGAAAATTTTATAATTATATTTTTTGTAATTCACATTGTAAGCTATTTTTAGTAACATAATTAGCTGACAAAAGTATGATTTTTTCAGGAAATAAAAATCAAATAAATTATATATTTCTATTTATTTTTGAAAGATGAAAGGATATTTTAAAAGTGTTTTGAGATTTTCTTTCAAAATAATCAGTAGAATATTAATACAATTATTAATTGTATTTCTAGTACAGGAAATTCTAGATTTATATTTTTATATTGTAATTTCTATTAAATATTAATATTTTACATTATATTACTAATAAAAACTATTTTTAGTAATACAATTTTTAGTAACAAAAGAATGATTTTTTCAGGAAATAAAAATCAAATAAATTATATATTTCTATTTATTTTTGAAAGGTGAAAGAATATTTTAAAATTGTTTTAAGATAACCTTTTTCTTTAAAAATATTCAGTAGTATATTTTAAACAAATTATTAATTATATTTTTAGTACTGGAAATCTTATTTTATAAGTAAATAAATTATATATTTCTGTTTAATTTTCAAAGGTGAAAGAATATTTTAAAAATGTTTTGAGATAATTTTCTTTTTTGAAAATATGCAGTAGAAACTTTTAATCAAATTATTAATTATATTTCTAGTACAAAAAATTCAGGAATTATATGTTTATACTGTAATTTATAATAAATAATAATAAAAACTATTTTTAGTAACACAATGAGCTGAAAAAAGTATGTTTTTTTCAGGAAATTAAAAAAACAAATAAATTATATATTTTTGTTTAATTTTCAAAAGTGAAAGAATATTTTAAAATTTCTACTTCTGGAAATTTTAGAATTATATTTTTATATTAAATAATATTTTAATTTTATATTACAAATAAAAAATATTTTGAGTAATAGCATTTTTTAAAGGTGAAAAATATTTTAAAAATGTTTTACGATAACTTTCAATATTTAGTAGAAAATTATAATCAACCCATTAATTATAAATATTGGGAATTTTAGAATTAAATTTTTATATCATAATGTGAATGAACTGATACTATTTTATATAGTTAATAAAAATTATTTCTAGTAATATCATTAGCTGACAAAAATATAATTTTTCCATTGAACATAGGAAAAAATAAATTTTATTTTCATAATGTTTTACGATATTTATGATATTTTTAATTATATGTCAGTACTGAGAATTTTCGAATTACATTTTTATATCGTGATGCGTATTACATAGTATTATTTTATAACGTATTGCTAATAAAAAGTATTTTTAGTAATACCATTAGATGTCAAAAAAATAAATTTTTTCAGGGAATTAAAAGCATATAAATTGCCCAATCAAATGTCTATTTATAATTATGTTACCAAAGCTAAAAAATCCTGCTGTTTTTTAGGTGAATTAATAATGAAAAAAATATTGTTAAATATCATATAATTTACATTCTTGTTGGGAATTTTTTTGAAAAAACCATCCTTGGGAATTTACTGCATATTTATATGTATATAAATTTATGCCCTGTTTGCTATTTTTGCTCCTGCAATTTCCTGTTTGTACGTAACTAAACCACACGTCGAAGTACGTGCTATTATATAAATAAGCTCGTGCATTTCTAGCAATATAGATTAAATTTCTTAGAATTGTAAATAATTTTATTAATCGATAATGACGGCGGCATGAACGGACGATGATGTTGATGATGATTCACGGTGCCGCACGAAAGACGGCCAAAGCCCAGAACGCATTCGCCTGGAAACAGACAAAGTAACAGTAATTTTTAAAATAGAAACTCGACGGCCGAATAAAAAGGCCATAGCCAGATGCTATATAAAATACAACGACCGCAATTTAAAAGAAGGAATCACGTGAACAGGTGATGCGAGCCTTAATACCCACCCGATAATCGTGTCGCCTCGACGTTTTCGAAAAAATGTTTCTACAATTATTGCCGCAACCACGGTACGGACGATAATTGACGCGAATGAATGGAATCGGTCGCGGAATAATCGATGGTACGGCATATCATCGATAAAGAGGAATCCGTCGGTGCACGCCACCATTTCCCCTGCGTACAGCAGGAATCACGGACGGAGCACGTGGACAGCGGTGCCGATGTAAACAAGGGTTTCAATAAAAGTGGAGGCCTGCCTTGCCCGCATTCAGTTGTTACTAGTGTTTTATCGCGGCTGAACTTATTGTTTATAATAATACATATACATATATATTCGGGAACGTTGCTGCAATGTTAACCGAAACTTGTGTTGATTATCACGACAAGAGGTGAGCACTAATGTTGTAATTTAAATCAATTACTGTGTTGGCTTGCCTTTGTGTAGTGTAATTTATTTACTTAATTGCTAATATAAATTATCATTTCCCACGTTATATTTTGGATATTAAATGCATTCATTCAAAAATTAGTGCTTAATTTGTGAAGGCAATGCATTTCTAGAATTATTAAATGTATTAAATGCTTCTAAGGAATTATTGATTACATTTTTATTAAAAATTTATTAATCGCCCTCAATTGTTGTAAATTGTTACTTTTTTATTCTGAATGAAATACTAAAACACAAATTAATAAATAAGACATTTATTATTTTTTTCATGTTATGTTTTGGAAATTCAGTGGCTTTGTTCAACAAGTAGTGATGCATTTCATTTGAATACTTCTAGAATTATTAAATATTTTAGATGCTCTAGTTAAATTTATCAAAAATTAATTATATTCTTCTATTTTTGTATTGTGTATCTAAACCTTTTTATTTTTTTAATATTATAATACAAAATGACAAAGAAGACAATTATTTGTTCCCACGTTATGTTTTGGAAATTCTATGGCTTTGTTCCAGAAGCAATGGTGATACATTTCATTTAAATACTTCTAGAATTATTAAATATATTATTAGGTGCTTCAAAGAAGTTGTAATTTATTACTTATAATTTTTTTATTGTGACTGGAATTACTATACATTTATTATTTTTAGTGATGCATTTCATATAAATACTTCTAGGATTATTAAAAGGCTTCTAAGGAACCGTTAATTAAATTTTTATTAAACATTAATTATATGCTTTTACTTTTTTTTTGGAATTTATTAGCTATGACTTCTTTATTGTGGTTGGAAAGTTCTTTTTTTTTGATATATTAACACAAAGTAACAAAGAAGACATTTATTATTTGTTTCCACGTTATGCTTTTAGAAATTTAATGACTTTGTTTAACAAGTAGTACCAAATTAGTTGTGATGCATTTCATTGAAACACTTCTAGAATTATTAAGTATATTGGGTGCTTCTAAGAAACTATTGATTAAATTTTCATTAAAAAATATATTAAACCCTCCTAATTTTTTGTAATTTATTGTTTAAAACTTTTATTGTGGATCTTTTTTTTGAAATACAATAAAATAAAAACAAAAAAGAAATTTATTTTTTTTTTCATTCTATGTTTTGAAAATTGAGTGACTTTGTTAGTACCAAATTACTTGTGATGCATATATTTTAGATGCTCTTGTTAAATTGATTAAATATTTATCAAAAATTAATTATATGCTCCTATTTTTGTAATGTATTATATAAACTCTTTTATTTTTTTATTATTATAATACAAAATGACAAAGAAAATTATTTTTTCCCACTTTATGTTTTGGAAATTCTATGGCTTTGTTCCTGAAGAAAAATGGTGATACATTTCACTTAAATACTTCTAGAATTATTAAATATATTAGGTACTTCAAAGAAGTTATACTTTATTACCTATAATTTTTTTATTGTGGCTGGAAATACTATAACACAAAAAAACAAAGAAGACATTTATTATTTTTAGTGATGCATTTCATATAAATATTTTTTAGGATTATTAAATAAATTAAAAGGCTTCTAAGGAACCGTTAATTAATTTTTTATTAAACATTAATTATATGCTTTTACTTTTTTTGGAATGCATTAGCTATGACTTTTTTATTGTGGTTGGAAAGTTCTTTTTTTTGATATATTAACACAAAGTAACAAAGAAGACATTTATTATTTCCCACGTTACGCTTTTAGAAATTTAATGACTTTGTTTAACAAGTAGTACCAAATTAGTTCTGATGCATTTCATTTAAACACTTCTAGAATTATAATATATATAATATAAAATATTGGGTGCTTCTAAGAAACTATTGATTAAATTTTCATTAAAAAATATTTTAAACCCTCCTATTTTTTTTAATTTATTGTTTAAATCTTTTTTATTGTGTATTTTGAGCTCTTTTTTGAAATACAATAAAATAAAATCAAAAAGATGACATTTATTTTTTTTTTCATTCTATGTGTTGAAAATTTAGTGACTTTGTTAGTACCAAATTAATTGTGATGCATTTAATTTAAATACTTCTAGAATTATTATTCTGTAATAATAGTTATCTATTTTGAATTAATTAAATGCTCTTATTTTTGTAATTTATCTAAAACTTTTATATTGTGAATGGAAAGCTCTCTTTTTGAAATACAAAAAAAGAAAATTATAAAGAAGACATTTATTATTTTTTCCCACGTTATGATCTGAGGTTTGTTAAACAAGTGATACCAGATTAGTAGTGATGCATTTAATTTAAATATTTCTAGAATTATTATGTATATTACGAACTTTTAAATTTTTATTAAAAAAGAACATAAAATTCTCCTATTTTTATATAATTTATTGTGTAAAACATTTTTATTTTTAAATTTTTATTAAAAAAGAACAAAATTTTCCTATTTTTTTAATAATTTATTGTGTAAAACATTTTTATTTTGGATGAAAAGTTCTTATATTTTGCAATACAATAAAAATATTTCCATGTTAAATAATCAATAAACTTTACAAATATTATTTTAATTTTTATTTTTAATCAGTTAAGCTTTAAATATTTAATATATAATATTAATAATAAATTTATGTATTTGTTTTGAGTAATAAATAAAATTTAAATGTATATTTATATTTAATTATATATTTATTAATACAACTTGTGATATAATGATCAATAAATTAATAATTAATTTAATTTTAGTTAAACCAAAATGTTTATTTATAATTTTGTACCTGACAATTTAGGAAAATATTTAAATAATTTTATTATTTATGCTTTATAAAATATCATATATAAAATTGAAATTACAATTTAATTACCATATAATAAATTAATTTGATATATTAAAATAAATACGTTTTAAATAATAACAAATTCAATTTTAATTACGAAAAGTTAAATTAATACATTCATAATATTATTTTATAAAATGGTTATTAACCTAATTTAATTAAAAAAACAATGTTTTTTATGTTTTTATTCAATGAAAATAAAATTTTCATTTTATTGACATTTTAATTAAATTGTCATAGTTTTATAGATATAAATTTTGTTATATTTTTCCATATAAAAAATTGCTGTGAACACATTGTTTGTATTTTAATTTAAAGTCTGTTAATATTTAATCAACTTATTAAATATTGATGTGTTTCGTTTCCATGCTTGTTTTAAATATTTTCAATGACGAATACAACAAATAAAACTTGCAAGAAGGAATTATACCAAATAAAACGGTTTTGTTAATTAATTTGTATTTCAGAATTACATATGGCATTAATTACATTAGTGTCGTCGGTGCTACAATTCTTTTCTGTGGGCCTAAGTTATTTTTAGACTCTGAACAGAAAAGGTTGTTTTGTACATTTTACCAGCGGGTTTATTGCTCCCTTAAAAGTCGGTTCTGGGGTGTAATTTGATACGCCTCAATTTTACCTAGTCTGCAAAAACTAACGGGACAGATACACAAAAGGACTAATATATCTTCAGCCATCATCTCTGACCGCCTTTCTTAAAATAATTTTAAAGATGCTGTTGGAGTCTGCCTTTAAAACTATCTGTGACCTAAATGTTTTCAACCCGACTAACAAACACAATGATATACTACTCGGTTCTTTGTGCAGATAAACAAGTAAATTTAAATTCAGCATTTAATTAACATATCTCCAAGATAGGTTCTTCATATTTGACATGGTGTCTAAAAATAAATTTTGTATTATTCCAAAGCCAACGTCCTCGGGGTCCAACATAAAAATCGCTATCAATTATGTAATATCTATTATACGAATGAGATAAGGCATTGATCTGTTTGAACTAATCGCTGTTGTATCTATTATTTGTAAATAATGGCGTTTAATTGATTAATTGACCTTTAAATATTTACGAAAATAAGCGTGTTAACTAAACGATTATACGGCCTATTAATTTTAGTATACATAACTACACAAAATGATTTATGAATCTATTTATAGGCTCCATACATGTAGTTTATGGAAACATTTGGGTCAATTCTTATACTACGACTTGGAGCAATTTAGTTTATTAGCTCTAATAAAGCCACACTCCTCACAATATCACCACAACAGCAAACCTAAAACCGTCCAATTTGATTCCAGGTCGAACATGAATAAGTTGTGTCGTCAAGTATCCATAGAGTCCCCCGGACCATCCATCAAAGACTGCGTCTTCAGCTTCGAAGTACCAGTCCCCGATGTGCCGGCCAAGGGGGCCCGCATCCGCGTCGTCTGCGCCGGAGCCTGCTACCGCATGAGGAACAGGTCCCCATCCACGTCCAGCGTCTCGTCCGTGTCCAGCACCATGTCCGTCGAGGACTCCGGCTACAGCCCGGCCTTCTACGGCGTCCGAGATGGTGCCCTGTTCCCCGGCTACGAGGTCTCCGGAGTCATCGACGAACTGGGCTCCGACGTCGTCCAGACCGACGAACTAAAGGTCGGCTCCAGAGTCGTCTTGTACCCGTACGACGGTATACCCCACGGCTACGCTGAGTACATCGTCGTTCCGGAGATGTCCTACTTGGTACCCATCCCCGACAGTCTGCCGTTGGGCGTCGCCGCCATGTTGCCCACAGGTGCTCTATTGGCCAAGAACGCGGTCGTCACAGCTCACCGTCACGTCACCGAACTGCTTAAGGATCGCGCCTCCGATCACATCGTGAGGATCTTGATCGTCGGCACCGGTGGCCTGGCATTGTGGGCCCTGAGGATCGCCGAGCACCATTTCCAAACTCCCGAATACAAAAACCGAGTCAATATCACAGTTGCTACCTTAAAGGACGAGTGGTTCTTGCTTGTTGGATCTGAGTTGAAGACCGTCAACTTCGTACAATGGAACGAGGACGTTTACGAGAAGCAGCTCATTGAAAGAACCAAGGACGCGTGCAATGGCTTGGTCGACATTGTCATCGACTTTGGCACCACCTCAAGATCTCTTCATCGATCTCTTCAATGCCTCAACACTGTAAGTCCACACTTTCATCCATTAAATACCTGACGTTAACTCATTCTCCTGTTATTTATGCAGGGAGGAGTGGTGTTAGTGAGCGAAGACGTGGCCGAACGTCTCTTGCCCAAGTTCTCGAGACGTAGCCAGGAGAGAAATCAAAAAATTGAACCCGTAGCTACTGGTTCCATCGAACAGTTGAAGCAGCTCGTCAAGTACGTGGCTTCTGGAGAGGTAAGCCTTATTCAACACCCACCCACACTTTAACGTTACTAACTGGATTAATTGTTGCAGATCATCCCTCCGCCTCACACAGAATTCTCACCTGACGAAGCACCGGCAGTAATCCAGAAGTTGTGCATGTCTGAAATACCCGGCAGGGCCATTCTGCGTTTTCATGATATTCAGTAGTTTTTTTTTTATCGTAGTCATAAAACATATATCTGTATGTCCTGAAATGGATTTATTATGCTCTCCATTTTGTATTGATGATCTTTTTTTTCACCAAATGATTTCTTTGTGATTTTTGTATTATTAGAGGTTAAGTTGAACTACTGTTATTTTTAGGTATTCAATGTATCTAAATGTGTATGAATGTATGTCCAAATGAATAAGGACAATTACACAGTATTGTGATAAGCTTTATTTACAGTTTTAAATAATATAGATTTAGTTCATTCTTTGTATATTTATATTCTTGATTTTATGTAAATACAAATATAAAGCATGTTATATGTTATCAAAATGGCTGTTTCATTTTATTCTACATCCACCCTACTACATAGTATATTTATGTTCAGTATATATTGGAATATTTAATGTAATAAAAATATAACACCCGAAAAATTCATAAAATGTATGCAAAAATAAATGAGCACTCTTATTTTATCCAAAGGGCACATACAGCTGCTATAATTTACGATTATGTTAGATGAAACTTGAAATTGATGTTAATATTTAACATAGGTCTTATTTATTTTATTATACCATATTAAATAAAGTTTATTTTACGATGGAAACTGTCGTTTATTATTTTACGGTTAAATTTAATTTAAAATAAATTTCGGCGTCAATGTAGATCATTTTAATTAAATAATTTTAAATTTATTTAATAATATTCTAAAAGAAAATTTGATGTATAAGTTTTTCTAATTTTAATTCAGCTAAAATTATAATAATTATCAAATAAAATAACATTTTAATATAGATAAAAACATAAATGAAATTTGCAATGAAATCTAATTTAGGTAAAATAATTATAATATATATTGAATAAAATAAATAAATTTATATATAAAAATAGATGAAATGTATAGAAATAAACTAATAAAATTTATAAAAATCATCAAATAATCGATTAATTGTTTTCGAAATTTAATTTAAAAATAATATTACATTTCTTAAATAAATTAAAAGAATAAAATGTAAGTAAAAATAGATGAAACTTACAGAAATAAACTAAAAAAAAGTTACCAAATAATCAATTACTTTTTTTCTAAATTTAATTCACATAAATTTAGTATAATAATTATTAAATAAAATAAATATATTAATAGATAAAAATATAAATTAAAATAGATGAACTACATACAAAATAAACTAATTAAATTTATAGAAATTATTAAATAATCGATGAATTTATTAGAAATTTAATTAAGAAAAAATTATTATAATATTTATTAAATAAAATAAATAAATTAATAGATAAAAATGTAAATAAAAATAGATGAAATTTACAGAAATAAAGTAATAAAAATTGCCAAATAATAATTACTAAATAAAATAAATAAATTAAAATACAAAAATAAACTAATAAAATTTATTAAATAAATTATTTATTTTTCGAAATTTATTTCAGAAAAAATTATAATATTTATTAAATAAAATGAAATATAAAAATATAAATAAAAATAGATAAAATTTACAAAAATAAACTAATAAAATTTATAAAAACTATCAAATACTCGATAATTTTTATCGACATTTGATTCAGAAAAAATTATTATAATAATTAAATAAAATAAATAAAAATGCATTAAATTTACAGAAATATATTAATAAAATGTATAAAAATTACTAAATAATCAATTTATTAAATTATTATTGAATATTAAATAAAATAAATAACAGTTAACAATTTTAAAATATTATATTCTAATGAACTAAAATATAAACAATAAAATAATTGCCTTTATTAAAAATAAAATAATAAATAAATAAAGTAGTATAAAATATTTTAAAAATTCTGTTATATATATTCAAGCTTAATTATATTATTCTCAGAAACAAAAGTTCCACAAAAAACTTCTCAATTATGTCAGTTTAAATTGCCTTTAAATTAACAATGGACGTACTTCAAATTAGAAATGAAATAAAATAACTCAGCGTCGAAAAAAAGCATGAGTAAAGCTTTCAGTGAATCAAGAGAGTGCGAATGAATTATTTTCAGGGCAGCTAACTTCAGAATGGTTTGTATTTAGGTAGGCCTTTTCAGCACTTTCAGGTCACTTCAGTTTCAGTTGTGTTGAATAGATATGGCGACGCTGTGCTTTAGGAGGTGACCGAGACAGTGCTTGTATGAAAAACAATAAAGTGCATGTTCATAACATGACATAAGTGGTTAAATTGTTTGTGATGGAGTTTAAATGTTTCATTTTCACAATTTTTCTGCTGCTGAAACTATGTTCAACGATAGACCAAGGTTAGAAACTGGTTTTGTTTAGTAAGTTTGGGGGTGATTTGATGTTTTTAATTTTTGGGTTTTCTGTTGCAGCATCATTTTACGGAAACAGCTACATTTCGGTGCCGTTCAAAGAGGCGAAAAGTTCGACGGACATCACCTTCAAATTTCGCACGTACTTGTCGAATACGTTGATTTTGTTGGTTGCTGGAACGACGGATTATTGCATGGTGCAACTTGAAAACAGTCGGATTAAAGTTATTATCAATTTAGGTGCTGGTGAATCTGAGTTATTATCGCCGGCTAATGCCAAATTTAGCGACTATAAATGGCATGAGGTTGTTATTGAAAGGAGGGAGGCAAATTTGTCTCTGATGGTTGACAAAATTCATAAAGCACGGTAAGTAATATTTAGTTTCTATTATGCACGGACACATTTAGCACGTTCATTTTAAACACGTTTCACGCCAGATTAAATTTTGAACTCTATTGTTTGGTGTCAATAATCTATAGGTTTAAAATAGATAATTTATGGGGTGTACTGTTATCTTCTCCAGTGCTATTTATAGAACTGAATTCACATTAAAACCAAACACAAAATTGGCTTAGTCTACGTTTCCACCGACACTTGCTGTTTCCAAAGAAAAATTAAGGGACTATTTTTAGATTCGTGTATCTCGATTATCTCTAGATGACATCGGTGAGAAATTCGTTATTAATAACCAAGAAACGGGGAAATGACGGGGGAATTTGGATAACTTTAATTTTTGAATGTTGATCTTCGGTTAAGATTGTTCACTCACTTTCCGCTGATAAATTGTTTACATTTTCGAGTGGAAGGCGGATAAATTAATATACAGGAAGAAGTTGGGGGAGTTGGGGATCTAAAGAAGTTATTTTTTAGACGGCTTTAAAATGTTTTATGTGATTCCACTCAATTCAACGAAATCCTCTTGTTATATGTGATATTTTTCATACTTCTCGCACTTTCTTTAAAAAACAATTTTTATACGAACCTCATCTCTTATTTATAATTATAAATATTTATTTACATTAGAAATGTTTATTGGAAATAAAATTTTATTAACAACTGATAATAAATTAAAAATATATTCAAACAAATTGTACAAAACAATATTTACAAATAAATGCAATATTTTTGATAATTTGTAAATTATTTATTTATTGCTTAAAATTAGGGTTTATTATGTTTTATTTTTTAGAACAAATATTTACCCATATTAAAAGTAATCATTAAAAATAAATTGTTATGGATATCTAATAATAATATTTATTTTATAATTAATTTACGAAACAATATTTGTAAATAATAAATATTTTCCGTAATTTATCAAATATTTATTTCTTGTATGGTTCACAACTGTTTTTTTTTTACTTATTTTACATTTTTATGATATATTTACTCATATTGGAAGTAACATTATTATATTTATTCCACATTTTTTGGATTTCATTATTATTAATATTACTAAGAAAACATTGTTTTATTATTATAATACAAGGTGTTTCTAAAATGAGTGGTCAAATTTTGGGAACAATAATGAAGATAATCTATAGTAAATATTTTTTGCTGAAGTACCCCCGGAAGAAAATACAGCCTCTCAAATTTAAATTTCAAAAATTGTTTTTTACTCATATTTCCGTAACCTTAGATTCTGGGGATTCCATTCTTTTTCTGGCCCTATTTTCTACGTCACTGAATATTTTTTAAAACTATTAAGTTTTTCATAATCTTTCCACAATTTAGAAAAAAGGTGCTGTTGATTAATTTTGATTAACACAGTCGTTTTTGAGATATTTTTTGATTTAATGTTTGAAGAAAATTAAAGTGAACCTTAAATCTGAAATATCTCAAAAACGGTTGTGATAATCAAAATTAATCAAGAGTACCTTTTCTTTTCCAAATTGTGCAAAGCGTATGAAAAGCGTAGTAGTTCTAAAAAAAATCAGTGGTGTAGAAAATGACGAGAAAAAAGATATTAAAGTAGATTCTGGGGATTCCATTCTTTTACTGGCACTGGTTTCTAAGTCACTGAATATTTTTTAAAACTATTAAGTTTTTCATAATCTTTGCTCAATTTAAAAAAAAAGGTGCTGTTGATTAATTTTGATTAACAAAGTTATTTTTGAGATATTTTAGATTTAATGTTTGAAGAAAATTAAAGTGAACTTTAAATCTGAAATATCTCAAAAACGGTTGTGATAATCAGAATTAATAAAGAGTGTCTTATCTTTTCCAAATTGTGCAAAGAGTATGAAAAGGGTAATAGCTCTAAAAAAATTCAGTGGTGTAGAAAATGACGAGAAAAATGATATTAGAGTAGATTCTGGGGATTCCATTCTTTTACTGGCCCTATTTTCTACGTCACTAAATATTTTTTAAAATTATTAAGATTTTCATAATCTTTGTACAATTTAGAAAAAAGGTACTGTTGATTAATTTTGAATAACACAGTCGTTTTTGAGATATTTTAGATTTAATGTTTGAAGAAAACTAAAGTGAACATTAAATCTGAAATATCTCAAAAACAGTTGTGATAATCAAAATTAATCAAGAGTATCTTTTTCTAAAATGTACAAAGAATATAAAAATCGTAATAATTTTAAAAAATATTCAGTGGCATAGAAAACAGAGCGAGAAAAACTGATTAAAGTAAATTCTGCCGGAATCCCCTATTTTTCTCGACCTATTGTCTACGCCATTGAATATTTTTAAAAACTATTAAGCTTGTCACATTCTTGGCACAATTTAGAAGAAAAAAGGTACTCTTAATAAAATTAAATATCACAGCCGTTTTTGAGATATTTCAGTTTTAAGGTTTGAAGAAAATTAAAGTGAACATTATATCTGAAATATCTCAAAGAAAAATTAAATGAAAATAAAATTGTTTCGAAATTAATTTAAATATATGTACGAAATAAATATTATTTGTATGTTTGGCTACCAATTAGTATTTTTTTAAATTATTTTATATTTATTTGCTGTTCCATTATTAACATTACATTTTGTATTTTATCTATCATTACAAATATGTTTTATTTACATTACAAATATTTACTTATATTAAAAGTATTTATTGAATATAAATTCTTGTTTAATAATAATATTTATTTCATAATTAATTTAAATATTCATATAATAATGTAACGTATTTGCAAAATATTGATTAACTGTTTGACTTTCAATCTATTTTACATTTCATTTTAATAAAACAGTTAATCATTAACAATAAATCTATTAGGAAATCACATTGAAAATATAAATTTATGATGTGTTGAAGCTTTTTATTTAACATGTAAATAATATTTTTAAAGTAACAAAGTAAATTTTATAAAAATGTTCCAGCCAGTTTCTAAATTGGAATAATATTAGTTTTATCCATGCCCTTTAGCCATTTCGGAAATATAATATTATGAACGATAAACTTTGAGAAAATCAATATTTCAACATATTAAATAAAAGTATACAGTTTGTCGATAGTTTTTTTGTAAATATATTGTACAAAATACCCTCATAAATATACATAGTCAAACTCGTTTATAACAACAAGTAATTGTTTTATTATCGCCGTTTCCATTTTATTAATTCCTTTGAGTTTTATTTTAGAATATTTATACAGGGATTTACCTTCATTATATTTTCCGGATTATTTTAAACAGCTGCAGTTATTCATCGGATTTATGAAGTTATTCATTTTTTAATGTATTTGAAATGAGCCAATTTAACTTAATTGGATGGACGAAAAAGTTTTATTATTAAATTATATATTTTTTTTATTTCCAACTGTGTAATTAATATTCAGTTTGTAATAAGAGTAACTGAGTGTTTTATTTAATAACCAAATATAGATTAAATCAAATATATTTTACTAATGCAAGTATTCGTAATTTCTAGCTTGTTTGCTAATATTTCTTCGGCGCAAATTATATTAATTGCCAGTGAGATAAATTGTAATAATATTAGCTTTACCTATACCTCGTAATCTGTATAGAATTTTAAGCGGACATTATAACGATAAACTTTGAGAAAATCAATATTTCATCATTTTAAAGTAATATCTTATAAAAACTTGGAGCCATAATTTTTATATTAAATTCAGTTTTTTATTCCACTTAAACCTCATGTCGCTCATAATTACAATTTAATTGTAAAAAATGAAGCTTGAATATCTTTAGTATTGATTCGGCGTCTTCAACATCTGCATTTACCCATCGGACTTATGAATTTGTTATTCAGTTTTTAATGGACGTGAAATTATCCAATTTATATGCTTGAATACTTAGAACTGCTTTATTTTAGTATTCACAGTTTATGAATGCGAGTGCAACTTGTAAATTACTATTTAGTTCTTGATTGTAAATATCTCCGTTGTTCCAAGTGATACAGGGTGTTCCTGACTTATTTTACCTTAGTACAAAAACTGACAACTCTGGAGATACTGGGCGTTAAAGTTAATAATTTATTTTCAATATTTTTATGGGGTTTTCTAAAATCAATGGTCTACTCTAGACCCATAAATACCGAAGAGGAATTATGGAGACATATTCAAGGCTCAGTTAACATTTTAATTTTATTCGTCTTATTAATCTCTGTAGACACGAAAACGTTGGTTACTTTGAACACCCACACTAAATTGTTTTTGCATAATTAATAAAAGTCACAGCTCTTAGCGACAAGTACCTGGTTTAACCCTATACAGACGAATAAATATTGCCATTTCAGATATATGTACAATGAATGGCAAACAAGTTAGGACGGTTTGCAAACGCTCTAGATGCTGTACGTGGTGCCCTCTACATCACACATGTCAACATTTGTTAACATATTTCAATTGTACACCCTAAAAAGTTTATGTACACAAGTTTTATAACGTTGATAAGTTCGTATCAATAAAAAAAGAACAAAATTGAAAATATATTATTGATTTTGACGCCCTGTATATCTGTAACTGACAAATTTTGTACAAAGGGAAGATGAGACAAATCGATTTATTTTCACTTCGAGAATTGGTGGTAGAATTCTGTACACCCCTTTCGGGGACATCTTGTATTACAACTTAATTTTCACAATAATAATACACTTAATATTTATTAATTTTTTATGACTGTAATTTGTTTAAAATAAAAATTTATTAAATATAGGTAAATCAATGATGATCAATATTTATTCTGTTGTATACAATTGACATATTCCAATTTTCTTTCCAATATAAATAACAAGGTTAATAATTAGTTTTGTTTAAATTATATCTGACTGACAATAGGTCAAATTGAAATAATAGCTTTACACATGCACCCTAGGCTAGACAGATACACAAATAATAAACGATAAACGTTAATAAAATCAATATCTCATCATATTAAAATAATATTAAATATGTATCAAACATATTTGCTTTACTAATGTTTACATAATACTTCATATGAAAGGACTTATTTGGTATTTCCATTCCATTTTCAATTATATTAATTTGAAATGAAACTTAATGCGCCGTAAATCTAATGCTGTTTGTGCAAACGATATCCAATTTTATTTAATAATATTAATTTAGAGATTTTGTGAAATTTTATACTCGTGTTTACCGTATATTTCGAAAATGTTAATGGCTTCTAAAACTTTTTGAAATAACGCAATAAAATTAATGTTGGGCAGTATTTTTTATGGGAATATGCCCTAGATATTTTTAAATTATAGAGGGAACATAAACATTTTAAACCTGTGTATGGCTTCATAAATATATTAATTTGGTGAAAATTGAATGTACAGATACATTTTACATTTTTAAATTAAAATATTTGTTCAAAAAAATTTCAGTTATGGTCACTGTTTAGAGAAATGTATTATATATATATATATATATATATATATATATATATATATATATATATAGCACCTATCATGTCCTGTTTCTAATAATCCTTATAACCTAATCTAACCTAACCTAACCTCACCTTATATAATCTAACCTGACATAATCTAATTTAAACTTATTTTCACAGTAAACGTTTATTTTCATCATCTGCCTGATAATATAACCTAACCAACTTAATTTAACCTTATTTTCGTTTCCTAAATTAAGAGGAAAGTAATTTAGATGACAGGCCATAATTCACCCATAATATAGAAGTTATATAAATAGTAAATTTTCTTATTTAGGATAATCCTGATAACCTAACCTAACCTAATCTAACCGAAGTTAACCTCACCTAACCTAAGTTAACCTAAATTCATCACCTAGTATGTTCTATCTCTAATAATTCTGATAACTTAACCTAACCTAATCTCACTTAACCTACCCTAACCTAATTTAACCTTATTTTTACAGTAATTATGTTTTGGTGAAAATGTTCACCTTTTTCGGTTCCTAAATTAGGAGGAAAGTAATCCCGATGACCATATTGTCATCAATTACTATGTTAGGATGTTTATCTGTGATTTGTCTACAATTTAAAAAGAAAATTAAACTAAAATACAATAAATTAATAATTACCCATAATATAGAAGTTATATAAATAGTAAATTTTCTTATTTAGGATAATCCTGATAACCTAACCTAACCTAACCTATTCTAACCGAAGTTAACCTCACCTAACCTAACTTAACCTAAATTCATCTTATTTTCATATTAATTATGTTTTGGTGTAAATGTTCATTTTTAACATCATTTTCGGTTCCTAAATTAAGAGGAAAATAATTTAGATGACAGGCCATATGCAGTTACAGTTACAGTTAAGAGAAATGTATTATTATATATATATATATATATATATATATATATATATATATATATATATATATATATCACCTAGTATATCCTATTTCTAATAATCTTGATAACGTAACCTAACCTAATCTCACTTAACCTACCCTAATTTAACCTTATTTTTACAGTAATTATGTTTTGGTGAAAATGTTCACCTTTTTCGGTTCCTAAATTAGAAGGAAAGTAATCCAGATGACTAAATTGTCATCAATTACTATGTTAGGATGTTTATCTATGGTTTGCCTACAATTTAAAAAGAAAATTAAACTAAAATAGAATAAATTATATCACTTTTAAAGTACATGTGTCACCATGTACTCCAATGTTAAAAAATACGACTTTTTTTACAAACTAGTCGTGATTCATCCAACGTTTAACCTCACAAAGGGCATTTGTTCCAGCAAACATCTTCCAGGCAAATTTTTCGAACTGAACATCTTCTATGGCCTCTTCATCGGAGACCACAGCCGCAGGAACAATACTGACATGTTCTTCGGCCATGTCAGGAAGTTCAGAGGCTGTCTGTCCGAGGTGAGCGACTTAACAATTTTAATTAAAAATTTCGGTATTATTTGGACACAACTGGCACAACATCAATGTAACTTTGGCCATAACACTTTTAACTTCTTTATGTAGCTTAAATACAACGGCATGGCGGTATTGGAGCAGGCGAGACGTCGACAATCACAGGCGAACGTACAGGGTGTTACATGGAATTGCGCCGCCGAATTTGAGGCGGGTCACGACCGTGCCATAAGCTTTGTGGAGGACGATTCGTATATGATAATACCTCAGGCCAAAACCCAAAAGGACGTTAGGATACAGTTCGAAATTAGGACGGTCAGTCGTGATGGGTTGTTGTTTTACAACACGGGGATGAAGCAGGACTACTTGTCCATTAGGCTGGACGACTACGCCGTGACGGCGACGATAAAAATCAACGACAAGTCGGTGAAGCTCACCAACCAGGAAGAAGTATCGGACGGAGAGTGGCACAAAATTATTTTTCGCACAACATCAAACAACGTACAACTGATAGTAGACGATAGAGTAACCGAAACGAATAACTTACGACACAACTTTCAATTCGCCGATAGTTCCTACTTAGGGGGTCTGGAAGTCAACAAGCGATTCAGGGCGTCACAGAAAGGTTGTAGCAAATGTGATATTAGTTTTAAAGGTTGTGTGCGGCACTTCAGTTCGCTGGACACAAGAAGGGGATTACCCGACGCCCACGTCACGGAAGGGATACTTCCGGGATGTATGTGGCATTATCCCTGCCTACAAAATCCCTGCAAGGATAACGGCACGTGCGTCCAACAGGGTCTGGACTCGTTTCAGTGTCACTGCAAGGAGGACCTGTGCGTAAAATCCAACTACACCGAAGGCTACAAAGTGTTCTCCAAGAACAGCCTGGCCACCGAACTGGAACTCCTTGCCGTGGAGCCTCTCGAAGTCGTGGAGGGCCAGAACCAGAAAATAACAACGGGCAACCTGCACATGATACTCGACTATCAAAAATACGGAATCAAGGACTCGGGAATTAATTTTTTTATTGTCGAAGGACCGGAACATGGAAGCATCACGATCGATATATGGCCCCGCGAGAAAAATGCCTTCTCTTTATCCGACATAGCGAGGGATAAAATATTTTACGTTCACGACGGCTCCGAAAATACGCACGACACTCTGGTCCTGGAAGTCGAGTTCTCTCCCGCGGACAGTTTCATTTTGCCGGTCTATTTGCAGGGCAAGTTCAGGTTTAGCTTGTCGGCCAATATTTTGCCCAAAAATGATCCGCCTTTACTCGAAATTAACGAAAACGTCGTCCTCAGAATTGTCCAGGTAATTTTACTCATTTTACTTATTTTAATGAATGTTTACTGTATTGATTGGATGCTTATTAAATAATTAATATAATAATTTAAATGATCGAGTTAGTTTTACATTCATAATACATAGTTCAAAACAGGAATTGAGACCTTCAGCTTTCTTATAATAATTTGAAATGAAGTAACAAACCTGAAACCTTATACCTTTAACTAATTTTGCTTGTTAGTAAACAAATTGTTATTGGAAAGCTGAAATACTTTAACACTTTGTTTAGAATAAACTGGAAATGGAGTAAACAAAACATTTCATAGCAGGCAAACAATAAATCCTAGTTTTAACTGCTCGTTAGTCTTGCATCTAATCCAGCTCAGTCTTTTGTTAATTATTATGGCTAAAATAATGTCAGCATAAGTTTCGTTTAGTCCGTTTTATTTACGATTTGTTAAATTGTAGGACGTAGACTAACTGTTAAAATTTATTTTATGTGTTTTACGTTTTGATTTACATGAAACATTGAAGGTAGATTTATATAGGAATGGCTAAAATTTATTTTTCTTAATTTTTGTTTAAGACGAATGTGCTCTAATTATGGCATGACTAGCAATAAATCTGGTGAGTTATTAATTGTTTTTTGTTAATATTGTGTTGTAAAATAATAGTTATTTTGAAATTAGTTGTTGTTGCAATCGAAAATGTAATTTTCCGATTGCCAATGCGAAGGAAAGATAAAACAAACGATGAAATTGCAGGGAACGAAAAAAGTTGTATCATCTGAAGTGTTAAATGCACTGGATCCAGATAATCCTCCATCACATTTGGTGTACACCATCCTGAAAACGGAGTCGGGGCATTTCGAAAACGCCAATAAACCAGGCACAAAGACCACCTCGTTTACTCAAGAAGATGTCGACAAAGAAAAAATAATTTATTTTGATAGGACCCCTTCTGGGATAAACGACTCGTACATATCGTTGCAAATCTCCGACGGCATAGAGACCAGTCCCGTGTACAAAGTGAGGGTGTCGATTTCGCCGCAATATTGGCGATTGGAGAACAACACCGGTCTAATTGTGCTGCACCAGACGTCATCGATCATAACACCTCAGAATTTGAGTTTCACATCGAACGTGGGGAATGTGGATTATCGCGCTCAATTTAACATCGTAAAAAAGCCCCACTATGGAGTTATTGAAGTGGAAAGAAACGTAAACTCCTGGGAAGTTTCTGATATATTTAATACGAACGACCTTAAACAACATCAAGTCAGATACCGACACATACATTCCAAGCCGGAATTCGACGAGTTTCAAGTAAGTACAAGAACTACCTTGTAGGTTCAGGCTTTAAACATGTCGGGAAATTTCTGAATAGTTTTGGTAATTGGTCTTGTATAACTTTTAAGTTGTGTTTGGTTCCAACTACACGATAACTTCTGAAACGACAAAATCATTAGAATATTTCCCATATGCTCAGATTCAGCTTGAAATTTTAATTGACTTCATAATTTGTCTAATTTAATTTCATAACTGCAATTCTGCCTCTGCCTTTTCTGTTATTATTCACAACATGTAGTTAAAATATATAGAAAAATAGCTTTTGAAAGGAAAAAATAGTATATTAATTTAATTGAATTATGCCATTGTTTTTTCCAGTTTCTAAGAATAAAAACTTCAGAATACTTCACATACACACTAACTTAACTAGAAAATTTGCTAGGATTAATTAAATCGACTAAATTAATTTCATAATTGTAATTATGCCTTTGTTTTTTCCCTATTAGATATATTTTCAAGTAAAAATTTACGGAGAAATGTGTAAATAAAAACATATTTAAAAATAAAAACTTCAGAATATTTGACATACACACTAATTTAACTAGAAATTTTGATGGAATTAATAAAATCGTCTAAATTAATTTAATAATTGAATTATACCTTGTTTTTTCCTGTTAGATATATTTTCAACTAAAAATATATTGAAAATGTATGAATACAAACATTTCTAAGGATAAAAGCTTCAGAATATTTCACGTATACACTAATTTAACTAGAAATTTTGCTGAAATTAATTAAATTGTGTAAATTAATTTCATAATTGTAATTATACCTTTATTTATTCCTGTTAGATATATTTTCAAGTAAAAATATATTGAAAAATGTGTGAATTCAAATATTTCTATGGATACAAGCTTCAGATGTTTCACGTATACACTAATTTAACTAAAAATTTTGCTGGAATTAAATCGTCTAAATTAATTTCATAATTGTAATTATGCCTTTGTTTTTTCCTGTTAGATATATTTTCAAGTAAAAATATGTGGAAAAATGTGTAAATACAAACATTTCTAAGGATAAAAGCTTCATAATATTTCACATACACACTAATTTAACTAGAAATTTTGATGGAATTAATAAAATTGTCTAAATTAATTTAATAATTGAAATATACCTTGTTTTTTCCCTATTAGATATATTTTCAAGTAAAAATTTACGGAGAAATGTGTAAATAAAAACATATTTAAAAATAAAAACTTCAGAATATTTGACATACACAGTAATTTAACTAGAAATTTTGATGGAATTAATAAAATCGTCTAAATTAATTTAATAATTGAATTATACATTGTTTTTTCCTCTTAGATATATTTTCAAGTAAAAATATATGGAAAATGTGTAAATACAAACATTTCTAAGGATAAAAGCTTCAGAATATTTCACGTATACACTAATTTAACCAGAAATTTTGCTGAAATTAATTAAATCATCTAAATTAATTTCATAATTGTAATTATACCTTTGTTTCTTCCTGTTACATATATTTTCAAGTAAAAATATATTGAAAAATGTGTGAATTCAAATATTTCTAAGGATAAAAGCTTCAAAATGTTTCACGTATACACTAATTTAACTAAAAATTTTGCTGGAATTAAATCGTCTAAATTAATTTCATAATTGTAATTATGCCTTTGTTTTTTCCTGTTAGATATATTTTCAAGTAAAAATATGTGGAAAAATGTGTAAATACAAACATTTCTAAGGATAAAAGCTTCATAATATTTCACATACACACTAATTTAACTAGAAATTTTGATGGAATTAATTAAATCATCTAAATTAATTTCATAATTGTAATTATACCTTTGTTTCTTCCTGTTACATATATTTTCAAGTAAAAATATATTGAAAAATGTGTGAATTCAAATATTTCTAAGGATAAAAGCTTCAAAATGTTTCACGTATACACTAATTTAACTAAAAATTTTGCTGGAATTAAATCGTCTAAATTAATTTCATAATTGTAATTATGCCTTTGTTTTTTCCTGTTAGATATATTTTCAAGTAAAAATATGTGGAAAAATGTGTAAATACAAACATTTCTAAGGATAAAAGCTTCAGAATATTTCACATGCACACTAATTTAAGTAGAAATTTTGCTGGAATTAATTAAATCGTCTAAATTAATTTCATAATTGTAATTATACCTTTGTTTCTTCCTGTTAGATATATTTTCAAGTAAAAATATATTGAAAAATGTGTAAATCCAAATATTTCTAAGGATAAAAGCTTCAGAATATTCCACGTATACACTAATTTAACTAGAAATTTTGCTGGAATCGTCTAAATTAATTTCATAATGGTAATTATGCCTTTGTTTCTTTCTGTTAGATATATTTTCATGTAAAAATATATTGAAAAATGTGTAAATACAAACATTTCTAAGGATAAAACCTTCAGAATATTTCACACACACACTAATTTAACTTGAAATTTTACTGAAATTAATTAAATTGTCTAAATTAATTTAATAATTGAAATATACCTTGTTTTTTCCTGTTAGATATATTTTCAAGTAAAAATATATGGAAAATGTGTAAATACAAACATTTCTAAGGATAAAAGCTTCAGAATATTCCACGTATACACTAATTTAACTAGAAATTTTGCTGGAATTAATTAAATCGTCTAAATTAATTTCAAAATGGTAATTATGCCTTTGTTTCTTTCTGTTAGATATCATGTAAAAATATATTGAAAAATGTGTGAATACAAACATTTCTAAGGATAAAAACTTCAGAATATTCCACGTATACACTAATTTAACTAGAAATTTTGCTGGAATTAATTAAATCGTCTAAATTAATTTCATAATGGTAATTATGCCTTTGTTTCTTTCTGTTAGATATATTTTCATGTAAAAATATATTGAAAAATGTGTAAATACAAACATTTCTAAGGATAAAAGCTTCAGAATATTCCACGTATACACTAATTTAACTAGAAATTTTGTTGGAATTAATTAAATCGTCTAAATTAATTTCATACTTATGATAATTATGCCTTTACTTTTTCCTATTACATACATTTTCAAGAAAAAGTATATGAAAAAATGTGTAAATAAAAACATTTATGAAAATAAAAGCTTCAGAATATTTCCCATGTGCTTAAATTCATTTTCAAGTAAATATATATAAATTTTTCAAATTGGACAGTTAAAAGTAATCTAATTTGACTTTTATAATAAAGAATTATGTAAAATTTAAACTCGATTTTAAAATTATTAACAGATGCCTCTTTTTTTCATATATCATTATTTCACAGTTCAAGATTTTGGTCTAATAAATTCATTGTTCATAATCTTTTCAGTCGAAAGTTTAATTCTAAAACTATCAGAAAATCCACTGGGCGTATTATAAGCTTTTTTGCCACAACTCGTTTCAGCGTTCAAATTCTCATAACTGAATAATTAAAATTAATTTTAGTTCAAGACATCATTCGACAAGAATTCGGTGTACACATTCAGGCTAACGTTCGCAAAATGCACTCTACACAAGATAAACATCAAGCCAATAATGTTGAATGAAATCTGGGAGACCTCCATATCGACGAAGCACTTGTCTTTTGAGACGCAACCCCTAAAAACATTAGCATCCATAGATTACGTTATAGTAAAGCCCCCAATTTATGGATATTTATTTTCCGCTGTATCAAAATATCGATTACGTTCGTGCGATATGTTCAAGCAAGAGGACTTGGCCTCGGAAAATATAAAATATAAATTACATCAAAAAGGGTATTCATACGTTGAAGACAGTTTTTCATTTGTGGTTTTATCTCCGGGCTGTAACAATGTGACTGGAAATTTGACGATTAAATATTTGCCATCAGACGACGTAAAATCAAAAGTGAGGGTGAATCTGAGACCATTAAACGTGGAGGAGGGTTCCACCGCCCTAATAGATGCTAACCATCTTTACCTCCAGGCTGATTTCATAAACGACGTACTTTTTAATATAACAGAAAAGCCTGCGAACGGTATCCTCCAGGTTAAAAGAGGAGACGTTATTAAAAACGATACGTCCTACTTTACGATCAACGAAATCGCAAATAACATGCTGTCTTATGCCCATGACGGGTCGGAAACCATAAAAGATAAATTTAAATTCTTCGCTTTGTCAGCAAATGAACAGAACTTCGAGTATGTCGAGACGTTTCATATAAACGTGGAATTGAAAAATGACAATAGTCCGACAAGAGCAATAGACAAAATATTCCACATTGTCGTAGGAGGTGACAGGCTGGTAACTGGAAATGACCTCAAATACGTTGATGCAGATCTAAACACATCACCTGCATCCATCATTTACACTTGCAGAGAGTCTCCAAACGGCAACTTCTACAATATCAAAAATCAAAGTACAAAATTAAACGAGTTTTCTCAAGAAGATTTGGACAATAATAAAATTCTATTCAGGCATAAGGGACCCGAATATGGCAAGGTGAGACTTTGGGTGACGGACGGTAAATTCCACGTGAATGGTGTACTGGAAATTCAAGCTTCAGCACCTTTCATACACGCAGTTATGAACAGGAAGATCATTGTAGAACAGAACAAATTGGCTGTGATCACAAATGAACAACTTTCTTATTCTACAAATCTGTTCGCTGACGACGAAGACGTTTCTTACGAAGTCGTCGAGAAACCACATTCAGGGAAGATTGTCTACACCAACACGTTGCAGGTATATTTATTGCCCAATGTCACTTCAGAAGCATTTCTCAAATATTCCAATTTATTTTTAGAATGTGGTGAATTTCACTCAGGAGGACGTCAATTCAAGGCGTGTGGGCTACTTGAACGAAAACTCGAGGAATAATGACAACGCCGATGAAATATACATTAAAATTCGTTGTAAAGATGCTGTTAACCTTGCTCAATTAGGTGTTTGGATATTACCACCTGCATATTGGGAACCACTGCAGGTTAAGAGCGTTAGAAGATTGTTGGTTGAAGAGTCAACAAGCGGATTGATAACGAAGAAGATTTTGGAAGTAAGTATCATTAGTGAGTGATGTTCAAGGATTAATTCCATGTTTTTGCTTTGTAGGTATCTCAGCCAACAGTCCCCGCAACATCAATAGTGTATCACATGAATGAAATGCCCGATTATGGCTACATAACAATCTTATCCGACATGAAGAACAGTGAGCCAATGAATGTGATAACATTCACCCAAGACATGATCAACGAAAACAAAATCCTTTACATTCAATCAGTCAGCAATCAAACAAAAGACAATATTGTGTTCAACGTGACCAACGGCATAGTGTGGCACACAAACTTAAAGCTCAACATTGAAATAATCCCTGAAAGACTGTACATGGGTACTAATAATCTAATAGTCAACGAAAATGGCATATCCGCCATAACTACAACGCATATATACGTTCTTACTGACTACTATAAATCAAAAATAACTTCCTACATTATATCAAAAGGTCCACAGTTCGGCTGTATTCAAGTGCACAAGCATTGCATCAAAACCAACATGTTTTCTCAAAAGGAGCTGAATGCTGGTATGGTCAAATATCAACATCATGGCAGTGAAAACCACGAAGACGAAATAGAACTAATAGCTAAAACTGATCAAAAGAGTAGTATACCAGCAGTACTTAAAATTACAGTGGTGCCCGTCAACAATCAAAAACCTAAGCTAATCAACAACACTGGACTGACCATGTGGGAAGGAGGTGTCGCAGTTATCACCAATGATATGCTTGGTGAGATTTATGCAATGTTTTTTGGTTAAGTTAGTACTACTCATGACGTTTCAGCTGCTATTGATGAAGACAGACCTCCGGACACATTGAAGTACCAGGTGCAAAGTTGTTGGTGGGGAAACGTAGCTCTATTATCTGATACTGGCACCACACTAAACTATTTTACTCAAGACTCTATAAACAAAGGAATGATTGTCTTTAGACACCAAAGTAGGTATAATTTACTTTAATAATAACAAAGTAACAAGTTGTTTTTGTAGACGGAACTGAGGCAAGATTTAAATTCAACGTCAGTGATGGCCTTCATACTACCAAGGACTACCTATTTCACATAAAAACTAAACCGGTCGAAGTAAAAATTCGAAGCAGACCTCTCCACATATTCCCCCTTCAACGAAAATATTTGACATCATCACATTTACTGACGTCTATATCTGACCCTGATAGAGTCGTGTATTACGAAGTTGTAGTACCTCCATCGCTTGGTAGACTAATGATGGACAACTCAGGTGTTATTAAAGTGGTGTCGAACTTCACACAACAGGATTTGAACAATACTAGGGTATATTACGAACACACTCACCAATTTTCTGATTTATACGCCAATGACTCTTTCGTATTTAATGTTAAAGCTCACCTAGCACCAACCCTAACCAACCAGGTATAAAAACTCAAAATATCCTTAGTTATATTGTATTACAAATTAATTTGTAGGTGCTAAAAATTGACATATCAGTGTCTTCAGGCGGGTTGGACGCCTACGTCAACATACCAAAGATAACAGTGGACGAAGGAGCAATGACAAACATAGTTCTGAATTTATCTGGAGTGGTGTCCTTTTTGGAGAGTCACGCCGGCCTGAGGGCTCCGATAATTCACGCTTCCGCCAGTCCAACGCAGCACGGACAAGTTTTCTTACAGAATAATCAATCATTCACCACATTCACTCAACAGCAATTAGAATCCGGACAAGTTTACTACGAACATGACCATTCCGATTCGTTAGGCGACAACATACATTTTTCATTATATCTTCTTCCTGGTTATGTAATCCTATGCAATATCACAGTGCCTGTGATCGTTAATCCTATAAATGATCAGCCGTTTAACCTGATCACACCAGTTCCAAGTTTAACCGTTGTGCAAGGAGAGAATCACACCATCACCAAAAATGAGTTGGCTACGGAAGATGCGGACACACCTCCATCTAAGTTGAAGTATATTATAATATCCGGGCCATCCCACGGCAAGTTGGTGTTAGTGCCGGAGACAGAACCCACCATGTACTTCACCCAGGAAGATATTGATGACAATAAATTGGTTTACGTACATCAAGGTTCCGTTTTGATGGACTCTTTCCACTTCAGGGTGTCGGACGGAAAATTCAGGCCCGAGTTTAAGGTGTTTAATATAATGGTCACGCCAATAAATATAACTATAAGTGCTGGCTTACCCGTGTTTTTGCAACAAGGCTCTGACGTCGCCAACTTGTATGAAAAACAATTTTTCATTGAAACTAACGCCGACAAATATAAAGTTAAATATACAGTGAAGCAACCTCCAAAACACGGCAACATATACATGAACGACAAGCCTCAAATGACGTTCACCCAAGAAGACCTCAGAGATGAACGTGTAATGTATTTGCAGACGGATATGACCACCGCTAACGACACCCTTACGGTCCTCGGAGAAATTCAGTCCGGCAACGTATCGTACGGCGGTGAAGTTGACGTGTTCATTAAAGTGCAACCTCTGATGCAAATTAATAATTTCACGGCGATAGCCGGCGAACTCAACAAAATCACTTTGAACACATTGGACGCCACTCCTCTAACGAAACTTGCTCCTAATCCGCGGTACACTATCTTAAATCTACCTCAGTACGGACAAATTAGAAAAATCATACGAAGCTCAGGTGAAAAACGGAACGTTTTGAATACTGTAGTGACTAGTTTTTCACACGAAGAAGTTCAGAGCGGGTTAATTTACTTGGACGTCAAAGATATCGAAGTTCCTTGGAATGGTTTGCAAGACAGAATAGTTTTTATGCTAGCTGCTAGTATATTCCAACCGGCCATTGGTGAATTGAAAATTAATATAAGATCTTCTCTAAATAACGACATTTACTCAACATTAGCTGGACCTAGTGATCCGGCTGGACATGAAGGTGGACTACATTTAGCCAGTCCCAACATGACAAGAGATTACTTATTGATTGGTAAGCCACACTAAGTTAGTTTTTGGGTTATTTTTAATTGTACATTGATTTCAGTGAGCATGGTAGTGGGTGTGATAATACTTGGAATTGCAGTGATAATAATAATCAAATGTAGATCATTAGAAGTGGAGGAGCTGAACAAAGAAGAACAATGTATGCAACCAATACCGTTACCCAGACCTCCAGATAGACTGATGACATCTTCGCCACCTTTAAAGCAACATTTGGATGGGTACAGTACCCCTCTTTCCACAGCATTGCCGCAGTGCAAAGTCACACCTTTAAGTAGAAGTGACTTAGACTCTCATGCATGTTATCCGTATGGTGTCGACGAACAGCCAGACGACTGGAGCAGCTGTGACGCATCTGAACCCCATTGCCCTAGCAAAAACATAATGCTACGTAGGAATCAGTATTGGGTCTGATGAATAGACAGTTCTATACATACCAGTGTATGTATATGTGTGAAATTTCTTTTATAATCTTTTTAATATAGACAATTTTTATACAAATTAGTTTTCTAGTGAAGAAGGAACAAGTCATACCAAGTCATGACTCATTTCAAAACTATAAGCTAAGTTTCTGTTATAAATGGGTGGTTTTATATATAATTTTTGTACAATATTTATAAAACAAATTCAGTTTATAATCTACCCATTGTAAAACACAATTAATAGTACAATTATATTTGTATTGTTAAATAATTGAATCAAAATCTTCAGAAGCAAATTTTATGTACATAAAAGTAATAAATTCGTTTTCAAATTTCCAGTCTTCACATATCACATCCCTTAAATATTTAAACGAAATCAAAGTTGATAGAAATTAAATATGTATATTTTACATCACAAAAGACCAAATACTGTTCATCCGCCTTTCACAAAACTTACAAACATTCTGTATGGCTGGTTCCTAATGTTGTTTTTTAATATAAAGATTATGCTATAGAGATGTATCAAGCACAATATGTTATATGTTTTATCATGTTTGTTTAAGATAAATAAACATACAATTTTTAAAGTAGTTTTAATATTATTCTTATAAACTCTTAAACGTTTGAAGGAGATGGGGTAAATAAAACTACAACTTTTAGGATGGTTTATGATTAAAACAAAATTGACAATTGGTTTTAAAAACAACTTAAGTTCTAAAACTGGGTAAATCATGGAAAACAACATTTTCACTACTTAAAATGAGTCATGTGAGAATTGAAATGAAAAACAATTCCTGAAAAATCATTTATCTGGGAAACAAAAATTATGAAATGTTTCAAAACGACTTACTTTCTAACTGGGCAACTAGTATGTCCAATTCCTTAAGTAATAAATACTAATACGGAATGTAGAAATAAAAATCTACTCTCCATTATATCACATGGCTTAATAAGAGTAAATTACTCATAAAAGATATGGTTATTCTAAACAAATCACAGAACAAAAAAAAAAATAATAATAAAAAGTACACTTATTTGTAAAATGGGGAGAATAAAGTAACTAACAACTAACTAATTCTTCTGCACATAACTGGGTAAATTGTAAAAATACTCCTCTTTATTATATTGTGATTGCTTTTCAAAAGGTGGCTTAGAATGAATTCCTATAGTAGTCAGCCTTTTCGTAGGATCCTTACAAAGCATTTCCTTGAGTATGTTATACTAAAAACCAATTCATTAATTGCTTGTCAAGAACACCTCCCTTTTACATACCTCATTAGGAAATTTTTGTACAAAATCATTTGGATAATTTCCCTCTCTAACCATGGATAAAATTTTAAATCTTTCCATGTCGGTCGAGAAAGGTACCAGTAATTCGAAGAAAACGAGACCCAGAGAAAATATATCTACTTTGTAATCATAGTTCCCGTTTTGAAGTTGTTCCGGACTCATGTACAATTGGGTGCCAACTTCAACAGTGTGCCCACCACCCATGGCACACAGCGTTTTCTTGGTATCGTCCAAGGAGTCTTCCATATCCTTTACCAAGCCAAAGTCACCGACTTTCACTTGACCGTCTAATGCAAAGAATATATTACTAGGCTAAAATCATACAAGGATAATTTTAATCTCAACTACTCTTTAAGATGTTCTTATACCTTCAAGTCTCTGTGTATGAGGCCCCTCAAATGAACATATTCTACAGCATCTAAAATTTGGTCAAAAATACTTAAAGAAAAGTCAGTATTTCTATCCTGATTGCTCATCAACCACTCCTTAAGACTTTCCTTCTTGCACAGTTGCATTTGTATGTAAAGGAATGTGGGCGGTGGTGGAATGTTGCAGCAACCACTATCCCAAGAGTGATGTTTCCTACCAGGTTTCTTCCAATTAATCTTCTTGAGTTGGTGCTCACTCAAAGTGTCAATTCCCGTAGAAATCGTCGAGGTTGAGCAAATCGTTTCGCTGCTGTTTTTCGACGAATCCACAGAGGACTGTTTGTCATCACTTGGTCCATTGGAAGTGTTGAATTCAATGAATGAGTCATCATCGCTCTTGGCGAGATCCAAACTAAGAGATTCATCGTTGTTGTAGCCCGGTATATCTATACTAATTGATAAAGCTTTTTTCCTAGAAACGTAGTTTGAACTCTCCTCAGTCGTTGTTTTTGTTTTGTAAGACTTGGTGACGCTGTATTCACTAAAATAACCGATTTTGGAGTTTGTTCAGTGTTAATTTTAGTCACTAAAACTCACCCTATGTACGATTCATCGTGAAGCTCCCTCCAACCCGGAGGTGGCTTCTCAACCCAAGAACAAAAATACCTAACTATATTTTGGTGTTCCAGTTTCGCCAACGCCTTAACTTCTCTCATAACTCTGTCCTTAGACTTGGCGCTTAAATTAATAGTTATAAAATAAAACACAACAAGTTTTTTGATGCACTTACTCATTTGGTAATGTGATTCTTTTTAAAGCGTAGGAGCACTCATCGATTTTCGCCCTAACTTCGAAAACAACTCCAAACCCACCTTTGCCTAAACACCTCAAGGTTTCGAAGTCGTTTTCGTACCGGCTTTGGAATGTTTCTGGCTCAGATTCCCTTTCTGACACTCTTCTTTCAATTGTTGGTAGTGTCACTGGTCTCTCAACGTATATAATTTCCTGTGTTGGTATCCGAGACCAATATTTAATGTACATTAAGTTGATCATTATTAATGTGATGATCAAAAGCAAAATTTCCATTCTGAAATGCTGTGTTTTAGTGAACTTTGTATATAATTGTATGCTGGTACTTACTGCCATGACACAACGTATTCTATGAGGTACTCTTGTTCTTCAACTAGATTAAGAGATTCTTCTGTGGAATGGTTTTTATCACAAATTACATTATTTTTCTTATTAAAGTCCTCTTTAGTGTACAGATAATAACCATTTCCTACAAATAGATTATTTTAAAATGCGTTTTTTGTTTATTTCCTTGGTGCATACCATCAACGTATCCAGAGCTGTTCAACACGGAAATAGCTGTTAAATTCGCCTGAGTGTCGTAATCAAGTGCAGGCACCGGCTCCCAGGGAATTTTCGCCACTTCCCGGGAGTTCACAACCATAATATCAGTGTCATCTTTGCCTTGCAATATGTTCTGCATGACTACCGACTCGTGAATGTACAACTAAAAATAATCATTTCAATTTATATAATTTTAGATATTGTATAATATTACTTGTTTCTTATGCATTCCGATATAAAGCACAGGTGATATTTCATTGGTGTTAACGCTTTTAGGAGCGAATAAATTGATTTGACTTAATATTTTGCCATCCCATTTCCAGACATTTACGATTGGAGAGGGGAATTTATATTGCCAGTTGTAACCGTTCCCGAAGGATTTCACTATTCCTTCAGGTAATATTGCTGTGATGTTCAAATCTAAGACAGCCCCTGTGTCCACACATGATACTTGGCTTAATTTAATTTTGGTCAAACCCACACTAAAGTTCCATCTTAAATAAAACATTGATTTGTTAATTTAGTTGGATAAGTTTAAATATTCATTTTTTATATCTGATATCTTTTTAGCCACAATAAAATATCAAATATTGTAAAATAAATATTTAGAACTAAGTCACTAGTGTTTGGTCTATATATTTTAAATAATATATTAGTATTACAGGTCAAACTTAAATATATTTTAGTTTTATGTATAAAGTTATCATGAGAGATGTAATGGAACCATTTGCCATTGATAATTTGGCCAGCCCAAACTCCGGATCTAAATCCAATTGAAAACTTATGGAACAAGTCTCGATTAAAATAAAAAAAATATATCAAATTTAGATGAAATGTGGTTAATAATTGAAGTCCCAGAATTTAATTTCAAATAAAATTCAATTCTAAATTTATTACATTTAGTAATTAACATTAAATAGTAATGTGTGCTATTTCCCTGACCACTACTATAATTAAAAATAATTATATAGAATTTAAATACGTTTCAGTCAGGTTATTAGCCATTCTTTGTTCTAGTTTCCTGAATTTTTAATAGAATGCAAGTCAAAGTAAGTTTTTATTGTACAATGTAATAGTTATGTTATTATGTATGGTGACGTTTAGTGTTTGTTCATGTTAAAAAATTAAAATTATGTGTTTATGATAAGAGTACATTCCTACATAATATATTATTGATAAAATAAACTTCATCAATGCACCAAAAAATTGTTTTGTCTAAAAAATTATTATTTAACCCTTTGTAATAGTTTTAATACAATTATTTTACACATTGAAAATTTTAGAACGAAATACGAGGTGGTTAAAAAATTTTAAAAAGTATGAAGCAAAGACAGTTGAATTGTCAACTAGATAAGTGGAATAAATATGTATAAAACACATCTGTTACACGCATTTGACATTTAAAATATTCTATTTCCATTTATAATATAAAATTAACAGTACAAATATTCATATACAATTTGAATGTCTTAAATCTGAGTAAGTTTCCCTTAAAAAATTGGAGAGATGGCGTTTCATAATTTTATCTATAATCAAGAAATTGTTATTTTATTTAAAGTTTATTTTTATTGATATTTTCATTTTACTTTACCATCATATCTCCATAAATCCCAAAATATATTCAGATAATCATGAGATAATTTATTATCTAACAAAGTGTAAACATTATACAGATTAAAGTGAATTAATTATAAAAATAAATAAATGCACTAATGCATTAAATACCAAGTATAATGAATTGATATTAATTAATAAGTTCACAAATATTAATAAATATTTTCCATCATAGATAAACCTTTTCTAATAACTGTAAGTACTGTGGGATATAATAGTGACAAATATAAGCTAAATGTAACAACAAAAGCTTTATCTTAATTTGAGGTGATAATAATTGTTTGATTGATTACTCACCTTTCATTACCAGTTTTTGGTTCAACAGCTCTAATAATTTGTGTATTCCTTTCCACTAATAACACATCTTCAGTATCAGTCCTAGGATCCTTTTCACATTTATGTGGACTGCACTCATATAATATTTTTCCACTATCGAAGCCAACTCCATATGTCCTTACTTCATAGCCACCTAAAAATGTTAGATTGTAATTAATATTTCGAGCCAGTAATAATTAATATGGACCTGCTAGTACTAGATCTTCTGCATATCGAAAAGATGACTTAAGTAGGTTTTCGGCATTAATGGGAATTGGGTCTATAGTTTTGCCATCAAATTTATACAAAGTGCCTGACAAAGATGGTATTATTCTTATGTATTCGCCACTATTTGTAAGCTAAAAAACAGGGGAAAATTAAAAATTAAATTTTCAGACAAGTCACAACATGTACCTCGAGGTTGTGGATGTGCGAAACAAGCAAAGGACCTGGACCGGTTGGTATGTCCCACACCAAGTTTCCAGACTTATCCAAAACCGACAGCTTTCCGTCTAGTGTGCTAACTATAACATTCCTAAAAGCCTTGGTTAGATAAACACAACAAATAATATTTCATAATTTACCCCGCTGATAATTTTTCGGTACAGTGAGGCAGCTCTTGATAGGCTTGACCGAAAATAAGACTAATTGAGTAGAAAATAACGACTAATAGGGCTAAGATTTTTTCCATTTTAATACAATAAACACTACATTTTTCGTGTGAATATTTGGTGTTACACTTCAGCTAAACCAAAACATCAGATTTCATCAACCAACAAATCCCGAAACACGTTACCAAATGGCACATGCGCATTTGAATGGCGTTTTTGTGAGATACGTGTCGTAGCAACAGGTGATCCACATTTGATTTTATGATTGGAATATGAATTTTAGCATTCTTGTAGATTATCGGAATGTTCTAATTGGACATTGAATTATAAAATAATTATGCGTGCGATAATTAAAAAAAAAAATTACGTCCATCTGTTGGTCTACTAGGGAACTCGCGATTGCAGAAATCTTCTAGCATTCAGCGCCACAGTCTATAGTTCTTGTTTTGGGAACAAACACTATATAATGGACTGTTCTCTAATTTTACGATGAAAGATACAAAACGGAAAATTTTATTTGTTTAACATTAAAAAAACATAAAGATTCCGTATTTTTACCCTTAGACGGTCACCGACTTATAAAACTGTAGGTACTCACCGTTAGATGTCGCATAAGTACAACAATACTTACGCTAGAAATAATAAAGTTACAAATGTAAGATAAAATTATATTTACAATAAACTAAACAAGTTTATTAATCTGACACAACAATTATTGGGAACAAGTCCACTGGTTGATTCAGCATTAGAATTAATAGGATATTTATATGTAAGTTTTTTATTTTAATTGTAATTTAAATTTAATCTGAGTATAATGTAGATGTAAGATGTTAAAATGTATCTTCTGAGAAAATAAATTGGTGGAGTAAAATGCACATTTATAAACAACGAATTAACATTTTTTAAAAATCAATTGGATTTAGATATTAAGTTTAAGCTGGCCAATCGAAACCTCAACATGATTAACTTTTAATTAATTCTCAACAACTTTGGACGCATGTTACGGATCATTATTATTCATAAAAATCCATATAACTTATAAATTATTGGCAAATGGTTCCATTACATGTCTCATTATATCTATATCATATTATGCTAAGGAAAGGAACCCCAAAACACAACGTTTCTTCCACCCTGTTTTTATAGTGTATCAAGGGTCCAAACTTTTATTTGGAGTGCAATGTTTCCTTATTCATACTTATAGTGAAAAATAAAAAATAATTTAAATCTTACTAAGAACAAATTCTTTTTATAAAGAGTATTGTTAAATTGTGGCCAACCAAATCAGACAAATATGTGTGTTTAAAATAATATCACCGCTGTTTTAGATGTGTGATAAAAAAAGCAAAAAAAAACGTATAAATTATGAAATATATTTTTTACATTGACAGGACAAAATTTGAATTAAATCCTTTTATGAAATATAATGATTGTGTATGTCATTCTAACAGAAATAACGAATTTATTGTTAACCTTCATGGTTTCTTGTAAATAAAAGTTCTCACCGATTGGAAACACTGGATGGATCTCCCAAAAAATCTGGTCAAAGTTTTTTTTTATTACAACGAAAGGGCGCACGTAAAAGGGAAGACAGATTTGATAACATTAAAATTCATGTTGCTTACTTGGTTGTCAGTTATGTGACATTTGCGACGCAAAACAGACAAGGGTGGCCAATAAAATGTGGTATGTTGTGCAGTCGACGTGGAAAAAAGAGTCTTGATGTTTTCATTGCATCATTTACTCGGCCCCGTATTCAATACGGCCGCCCCACCCTCACAATTAACGCCTATGTTATTAATACGCGAGTTTTTTTTTAACTAAAGTAACTAAAACCTAATTCGATATAATATTATGTTGGAGTAAACGCGGAAATCCCGACGAATCGGCACAGAAAATTTTAATTACAAAAATGTATTTAAAGAAAAAAAACGTATCTTGGTTAGGCTTTAAGTGTTTTTCTGATGTGTACTTGTGGTATATGAAGAACTGCTTTATTTGTAATTAAAATATTCTGCTTGGACGGTTCTCTATGTGCGACAAGCACTGAATTTTTAACGCCAGATACAAGGGGAATGTGAATACAGCATTATCATTTGAGTTGTTTTAATGGTTGTTGGAATGTCTCTTGGACAACACTTTCGTTGGCACAATTTAAAAACAACTTAAAGCTCGCTTAATAACTGTAGATTACAATAATTAATTTAAAGTATAATTTTTGTCATTAAATATTTTAAGGTATGAAAAATACACTGGGAAGTGGATAATTTGAATTTCCTAGATTAAATAAACTTAAAAATGTTTTAAGTATGTTTTATTTTGTCCCGCAATATTATTTGAATATTTGTAGCTCTAGACCTTCAGTATTTGACTTTTATTTTACTTGTTATATATTTAGTAGCCATAAAAATAAATAAAATTCTATTTTTTATAAAATTTTTATCTCCAAAAAACGCATTTTGTGGATTTGAACACATTTTGTTCGGTTTGTTCTTAGTTTATCTGTTGTTTAGCACTGCTCATAGAAGACTTTCTTCTGAAAATTTTGGAACATAGCAATCTGAGTATAATATCTGATAAAATGTATAAGTTCAACGAGCTACGACTTGATTATTTTTGCTAGATAAAATTGTACATTCTCTACTTCCAGGTTTCGTGCAAACGTTGGAATCACTGTAAGTTTGTCTACCATCAGAAGAAGGTGCATAAAGCTGGTTATAGAGCCAGAAGACGTTTCTGACAGTGAGTATCAGGTTGCTACAGTGCATGGTCCAAAGATAACCTGAACTGCAGCTGAATGACCTAATTGTTTTGTCACAAATGAGTCTAGGTACATAATATATCACTTTAATCTGTATTTGGACATGACGAGAACGTGGTGAGAGATATTATGAGCATAACATGACTCCAACTGTTGCTTTTGAGCATGGTACTGTACACAGTGGGATGGAATTTCTTTAGAGACACTCACGGAGTTGCTCATATTAAATTAAGAAACTATGAATGCTTGACAATATCACGATTTGGTTATTAAGCCAATTATTCATCCATTTGTTCAAGAATTTGGACTAGATTTCGTTTTTCTAGACGTTAATACCCGATCTCATTGTGGGGGACATAAATTTGATGTTGCAAACTCATGACATTATTCGGATGTAGTGGCCCTCTGTTTCACCAGATTGCAATCCAATTGAAAATCTTCAAAGACAAATTTCCACTCGAAACCACCAGCCTCAAAATTTGAAGCAACTTGCTAATGATCTTAGAGAAGAATGGTTAGCTATGGATCAAGAATTTATACGTTCACTACTTTTGAGTATGTCATGGAGGGTGAAAAATGTTCATAGAGCAATTTTGTTTCATTAATTTTCTAAGAAATTTCGAGATATTAGTTTTATTAGTGGTTTAAAAGTTTTGTTGTTGGAGCAATTTTGTTTAATGTATGCAATATAGTAATAATAATGTTATAAACAAGGAGTTGGTCCAATTCTAAGAATTGCAAACAAAATTTGTAAAATCTTATGTTGATGCATCTACATTTATTACAATTATCGAAATCAATTTCGTCATAAAATTAAAATGAATTTCCAGTAATGGGTACATTGGGAGTAGAAACGGGAATATCAAGTGGATATCCGGAACGGATATTGATTGGACAATGGACAGTTTAACGCATTAAATTTATGCTAGTTATGGCTGTAATTACCATGCATTTTCCATTAGATCTGGGATATATGACCGTACTAGAAAGCAATGATACATACACACACTAAGCACTAAAAACCAACATTAATTAGGAAGAATATCAACTACGCGTACATCCTGTAATACTTAAGAATTGTTTTACGCACCATACATTGTATTAGGTCATTGTACGTCACAATGTTTCTGACGTTAAAGTTTTTCTCGACGTGGTAGGTGCTATATTTGTTTTGTGGCTTCATCAATTTCTTCGTAATAAACTTGTGCAAGCAATCCATTTATTTTGAACCAACTGAAATTAAAATTATTCAGCTACCTTCAGTAACTAAGTGATCCATCCATGGTACTGGTACACCAATAAATAATTTAATCTAGTTTATTCCTTAATATATATATACAAAGATGAAATGTAATTCAATACAGGCAAATAAATTAGGAGAAATGGATGAGGATTGTGGCCGGTAGCGGAATGGCGGCGAAGTCCTGTAAGAGGATATAAGTTGACAGGTGCGATTTTTGCTGGTATACCTAATCATAGCGAATTCATTACGGTTGCGTCCGGTAGGTGATGGCTGGATAAACACAGTGGGAGAGTAGCTTTACCGAGGCCGTCATCGGACATTAGATATACCCATTAATATAAATTAGGTGGGATACGTCGGTGTAGCTTTAGACATTACTGTCCATCCTCCATCACTTTTTACCTTATTGCTTTGTTTTCACCTATAACCTAATTTACATTTGATGTCGGATATTCTGGGGCCAAATATTAATGCATTCATCAATAATGATTTCAGTAAGAAGATTAATGTAAACGTAATAGCTGTGAAAACCGTGGCAACCTTCACGAAATATATTCTCTTAAACATCAGTTAAGTAGCATAAGAAATCTTTAATAATAAGCTGCTGTCTTCAAGAATATGATTTAAATATACACCAGTGGTCACTATTATGGCATCTTTTTAAAATTTTTAATATTTTAGGTTTTATTTAAAGTGATCTGTTAAAATAATATTAATTTATTATTGTTGTTTTATACAGTATTAAAAAAACTATTCTATAAAATATTTTTCTGAATTGATTGATTGATTTTTAATGATTAAATCTGTATTATTTAATTTAACATTAACACTAACATAACAAATCCATCATAATTTTGGATTTGTGTTTGGGTCGTTTTCATGTTAAAACACATTTATTGAGAGCATCATTTCTTCAATATGTGGAAGTAAATTGATGTCCCATTTCCTCCAGGTTGGCTTTAATTTCAGTTGACAATAAGATTGAATTGTTTAAAAACTCACACAATTTTTTTGTAGCTACCTTTTGATCAGTTTCTTTAAATTTTTGAATAATAAGGAAAACCATTGACTTCTTTAGCCGAAAACTATCAGCCATCTGTTCTTGTTAACTTCGGTCTTTGATTTTCTGAATTATAATTCTTCTTACAGTTTCAATTTGATCAATGATTAAATAATTATAATAAGCGAAAGAATGCTAACAAATAATCAATTTAAATTCACAGTAATGAAAGACCTTAATGTAAAAAGTTGCTATAATTTTGTCCACTACTGTAAGTAAATATAGTAGAAGAATTTAGAGGGGACAAATATTAAAGCATCGAATAAAATGTAAGTAGGATAAAACATCTTGTTTTAAACATTAAAAACGTAAGAAGTCGTTTAAACATAATAAATGAGGAAGTATATGTAAATTCTGCTTAATTTGAATTGAAAACATATATTTTTCTCGTATATTTTACTAACAAGATTAATATAAAGACAAGTTATTTAATTAAACTCAACCTACTATTTTTAACTTGACCTTTAACAGGGTTATCATGATATTTTTAATAATATGATACTTAATTGTAAATCACACCTTACATATTATATATATGCTGGATATTTAAAGGCCAAACGTTAATAAGTCAAAAAAGTAACTTGAGCTATGAAATTAATATAAATGTTATGCTCAAAAATATAAAACTGGTATACACCCAAGAAAATCTGGTAAATGAGAGAATAGAATATATGTACATTCGTTTTATTATTAGTTCCTCACTAAATAAATATTATAAATATGTAAATGAAACAAGTAACATTAAATATCTTAATTATACTCACCTTTATGAGATAAAATTAAAGATACATTTTGCATTCATTATAAAAAACAGTCGTAGAACCGCATTTTTATTTAATATAATGTTTCTGAATGCTTAGAGACCAAATATTAATATATTTTGTAATAATAATTTGTGTAAAAAGGTTAAAGTAAACTTAAAGGTTCCAATGAAATAACATAAATAGGACAGTATGAGCAAATAAATATGCCTTTCATGTTTGCAATAGTTCCGAAGGTAAAACTTTCTCATTAAATAAGTAATATAAATAAATAAAGAAAACAAGTAATATTAAAAAATAAATTTGAAAACTGAACTTTCCGCAGTAATAAATTTATCATCAGCAACTTTTCAAATACTCAATTTCAAGTTGAAATAACTTATGAGATAAAATTGAAGGAATTTTTTAATGAGTTCACACAGAATCTTAATTTTAGAGTGTTTTTATTTTACTGAATTGGTCAAGCCAGTAATTAGATATGTTTCAGGTTTATTAATTATAAATTTCTATTATCAGAAAGTTTAGTATAATACACAAAAATCTGAAAAATAAACATTTACAACCAACTGAAGTAGTTGAAATCAAAATGATCTAAAACTAAATACCAATATTTATACACAGATATTGTTTCAGAGCTGCTTTTTTATATAAATATTGTAGCTGAATATTTAGAGGCCAAACACTAATATATTCAATATAAATAATTCGAGTAAAAAGTTTTCAAGTAAATAACGCAAATAGGAAAGTATGAGGAAATTTAGTTTAATAAATATGGATAAAATTAAAAATAATTGTATTTCATGTTTTTCAACAGTTTCGAATGCAGAGTTTTCTCACTAAATAAACAATATAAATAAATAAAGCAAACAAATGATACATTTTAAAACAAACTTTAATTTAAAATAATTGTACGAAGAAAAAAATTTTTAATTAGTTCACACAGAATCTTAATTTTAGAATATTTTTATTTGATTAAATTAGTCAAGCAATTAATTAAATGGTTCTGGGCTTATTAATTAGAAATATAAAGTTTATATGTACTTTTTGGTATCTGAAAATTTAATTTAATACGAAACATAGTGAAAAATAAACATTTACAGCCTTCTGCAGTAGATGAAATCTAACATCAATTAATAATAAATAACGTAAATATATTAATTACACTTTATGAAATAAAATTAAAGATATTTTTGATATTTATTTATATATGAATAGTGTGTAGAAATATTAGAAATGTGGCTAAAATATTGTAGAAAATACTTTTAAATTCAAGTCCACAAACTTCAGTAGAGCTTTGTCTGATGAACCGTCTTTCAGATTTTTTAAAGGCCTCAGCATATTATTTTTATAGTAAATATCTAAAATTGCCTTTGAATGAAATGGCAAAGTTACTAGATTTATTTCGACCCAAATGTAATATGCTTAATTAAATTTACAAGAAGTTAGTTTGATAGTCTGATCAAATTAAATAAATAAATGAAAAATAAAGTGATGAATGTAAAAAATGTTTCACATACACGTTCCGTAATTCGTGTCGTTCACCTCGGATACGAATGAACAAAACCATTTATCAAATTAAAAATGCAGGTTGTCATCTAGTCATATAAGAATGAAAAATGTATTAACAAAATCTCGTTATATTTTTCTAATCGAATTACAAATAGTTGCGTCGGTATTTAGGTAAAATTTCATTATGCCAATCTAATTATATTCTCTTAAAAGTTTCTATTCCGTTAGTGCAAATTCAATCATGACCCTTATAAAACTGATATCGATTTCCCTTAATTAAAAGGGATGTGTTGAAGGAAATAAACATTCTCTAACTGTTTTGTTCACTTTCATCCTTGTGTTGGGTATTTATTGAAATTATTCAAAAATGAGTAATGCTTTATTGTTTTTGGTTAAATTTTTAGAGACCTCGTTGTGTACAATAAGTATTAATAGCTTGTTGGATTGATGGCACAGTGCATACTATGATTATTTAATATCTTAAATGGTATAGACTTCCCCAGATCTGTCTAAACCATTCAATCTCGGATATACTTAATGAGAACTAATGGAAATAATGCTGGATGATTAAATTTTCATTCTGTAATATTTTACTGCCGACCTTAATATCGATTTCTTTGCATTTCTATTTGGTTTCCAATTATTACTGGTCAGAAACTTAAACTCTCGTTAGTTTTAATTAAGTCTTCAACAATACGGATTATTTTTGCTAAATATTCACAATACAGTTGCGGTGTAACAGGAAGAAGATGCCTTGGTATTGATATTTTCGTAAATTTATTACACATTTCATATTGTGTGAAAAATGTATGTTTTGATAGTAATTTAATTGCTTAAACTGGGCCAATTTGATAAACTCAACGGCCGATATCACAAATTTTACAACTTTTTAAAGCAATAATTTTCAATTTCCATGCGAATGTTTTGGAAGTAGCATGAATCACTATGTGAATTTTAAAATTTCAACAAACTACAAAAATTCATATATGTAATTGCATTTTTAAAATAATTGAAATGTTCGTCGGGTAGTTTTAATTTAAGTATCTTTAATTCAACATTTAGTCCACCGCCGTTATGTCACAGTTAAAACGTTAACAGAATTACAAAGTCTGGAAAATTCACACGAACTACAACATCCTAGATGAACCACAGCACAAATTTAATCTACGTTATTTGACTACATTGTCGCACTTAAGCGATAGCATTAAAATCTTACAAATCATAAAAATAAGTGCATTCTAAGAAAATTGCTTTGCCAAATCGCGAATAGACACATTGTCTTTTAGGTCATTTTGATTTCAACCACTGCAATTGGTTGTAAAGGTTTGTTTTTCACTTTGTTTTGGATTAGATTGAATTTGCAAACAATAAAAAAAAACGAATAAACCCAATATTTATCTGTAAAGTTAAGTCTGAAGTCAATTTAATTAGTAGGTTTACTGATGTAGTCAAATAAAAATACTCCACAATTAAGATTCCGTGTGAACTCATTAAATATACCTTCAATTTTATCCCGTAAAGTTATTTTAACTTAAAATTCAGTATTTGAAAAGTTACTGGGGAGAAAAGTTCTGTTTTAAAATGTATTTTTTATATTATTATTTATTTAGTTGGGAAGCTCTGCGGTCGAAATTGTTGTAAGCATGAAATATGAATATTTTCCTTGAAGATAAACCATTATGTTTATTTATATTATTTATCATCCTTTGTACTAAAATTATTATTTTATTATATTATTTATGTTATTCAATATTTAATATATTTTGGCCTCTTAATATTCAGTTAAAATACATTAAATATAGTGCATCACTAAAACTGTTTCTGTGTAAAGTGGTCAAAGATACCTTTCATTTTATTTTATAAAGTGTAATTAGGATAATTACGTCATTTATTATTACTTTATTTTAGTATTTACTTTTAGATCATTTTAATTTCAAGGACTGTAATTAGTTGTAAATGTTTATTTTTCAGTTTAGAGATTTAGAAGAAACTAAGGAGTATTTACTGAAGATTATTTATTGATATATGGACTTCTATTTAAAAGTATTAAATGTAAAATATTTCAGATAGATTTTTTAACATTTGTATACAAGACATTTTATCTGTTGACGTAATCTTTTAAGATATCATATCATTAGTATCTGTGAAATTTCTTTACTTTTGCTATTTTTGAAAGCTTTAAATATTACCAGATTGTTTCAAGAATGACGAAGTTCAATAATTTTGTGAAGTATTTATCAGAAGGTGTAAATTTTTAATAGATATCACTTATATTGTTTGAAGTAGTTTTTATAAGAGGAGATTTAGAACAAAGTAAGAAGTATTTACTGAAGATTATTTATTAATTTGTGAACCTCAGTTTAAAAGTACTAAATGTAAAATATTTCAGATAGATTTATTAACATTTCTATAAAAGATTTTTCATATGTTGACGTAATCTTTTAAGATATTATGTATAGATATATTTATATAAATGGAAATAATTTTCTTGATACAAAAATCTAGGCTATATCTGTGAAATTTCTGTAATTTAATCTAAATAAACTTTGGTCATTTTCGAAAGCTTTAAATTGTACAAGGTTCTTTCAAAAGTGACTTGAGTTCAATAGTTTTATTAAGTGTTTATTATTGTCAGAAGGTGTGAAATGTTAATAGATATCAGTTATATTATTTGAAATAATTTTTATCAGAGAAATTATAGAACAAAGTAATAAGTATTTACTGAAGATTATTGATTTGTATACTTCAGTTTAATATTATTATTAATTATTTATATGTAAAATATTTCAGATACATATAAACAAATAATTTTCTTGATACAGAAGTCTAGACTATATCTGTGAAATTTTTGGAATTTAATCTAAATAAACTCTGGTCATTTTCGAAAACTTTAAATATTACAAGATTCTTTCAAATATGACTTGAGTTTTATTAAATGTTTATTAATAGATATGTTATTTTGATTGAAGTAATTCCTATAAGAGAAGATTTAGTACAAAGTACTGTAGTAGTATCTACTGAAGATTTTGTGTGTGGGCAGTTTAAAAGTACTACATGTAAAATATTTTCAATATTTTTAAACATTTCTATACAAGACATTTTATCTGGTTAGCTCTTGACATAATCTTCTAGGATTTCATGAATGTATATTTATACAAATAGAAATAAGTTCCTTAATACGAAAATCTACTTTATTGTCAATAAAATTTCAACTTATTCTAAATAAACCTTTACTATTTCCGAAAGCTTTAAATATTACAACGTTATCTGAAGTGAAAGATTTGTAATGCATGAGAGTTTGCTTATTTAAAAACGTTTATTGTTTTCAGAAGGTGTGAAACGTTAATGGGTAACAGTACTGTTGTTTGAAGTAATTTTTATAAGTACAAAGTAAGTGTTTCTCAGCCTTTGTACTTCAGTTTAAAAGTATTGCACGTAAAATTTTTCATATTCTTAATTATTTCCATTCAAGAGACATTCAAGATGAGCACAAATCCTCTTGCATTGTTTTTATTTCGTTTTATTAAAACCACTTTTCATGAAATCAACAGAAGCTTCACAACATGTAAATAAAGCTAATAAACCAACCATGTAAAAAAAACATGAAGTAAAAGATTCGTAAAACTTGCTTGTTTAAGAAACGTTTATTATTTTTGAACGTGCGAAATGTTACTGCATTGCTTTTAAATTTGTTTGAAGTATTTTTTAGAGGGAAAGATTTGAAAGGTTTAAAAGTTTTGCGGAAAGTTGTGTAAGTTGTGTGAAATAACGAGTTATGTTTTTGTATGAGGTGTAAAAAGGAGTATGGGAGAAACGATATCAAAGGATATAATTTGTGGAGTGTGTGGAAAGTTGAAGTAGTGGTAAAGCATTGTGAATACCGTGATAAAGTATAGATTGGCTATTGACTTTTGATCGTTTCAACCGAATTCGTTAAGACAACTTTCTGAATGTCCGGCTGATTTAGAAAATGTCCACGTGATGACTAGCCGGAGAAAACGGCCACATCAACCGACCGACCAACCTAATGATATTAGTTTACTGAAACATGGACTACAAATTTAAAACAGAATATTATTAAGAAAATTGCGAGGACAAAAAGACAATTTAAAAGCTTTCCACAGTAATGAGAACAACTATTAGATTTCGTTCAACTATTTAAACTTAATAATTTGTCGGAGTGATGGAAGATTTTATAAAGTCCCTTAAGGAGTCGATTTTTGAATTGGGCTAATGATGAAAACTTAAAGAAACTGAAATTCGTCTTCCTTCGGGCAATTTATAAAGTTTCCACTAATCTTGAGTATATCTGGACTTTCGTGGGCAATAAAACCTTCTCATCGTTCTAGCAAATTTTAGGCTTATGACATCAAATAAAATATTTTAATGAACGCTACTTTGTAATTACCTACAGATAACAAATATAAATTATTCAATAATTGGTCTCGTAACTTTGTTAAAAAAATTCATTTATCATTCCGAATTTAAATTGCAGATTGTCCGACCGTTTTTACAGCAAAATTAAAATCTAGATATTATTTTTAGTTAGATGGATAATTTACAATTGAGTAAAACGTCCACGATTTCCATATTAAATAGGAACATCAACCATTGATAAAAACACACACAATTGCACAAAGACCACTAATTTATCAGTAATCAAATTTAGTTTTAACATGAATGAAATATTTTTTCCATATACAGTGCGGCTAAAACTGTTAAATCATTAATTATCTCTACCTTTAATCATAATTAACACATAGAAAAATGTATAAGTAAACCTGAAACTTAAAAGGTTAGGATAGGTTCAGAATATTGTGCTAATTATGTGCTAATTACTTGCTCATATTAATTAATATTATAATAATAATCAAAGGAAATATGAGGAAACTGAAGGAAATTCGATATGTACATACGATTATCAGAAATCAAAAATCATCGAAGTTATACGGTTTGTAAATATCAATTTTATATTTAAAATGTATGTGGTTTGTATATATAAATTTGTCTATGGTTTAACGTTAAATAAATATAAAATTTTAATTTTCTGTTTATTAAAATTTGTATTTTATGTGATCATTTAAATAATACGTTAATATTTCATTATTATTTTTAATTATACTTGTTCTTTGTGCTATAACTATATTATTTAAAATTATTGGACAATTAATTAATAACATAAGTTGTATTATTTTTTATAACGTATTAAAGAAATACCAAAGTAATAAATTAATATTAGTTTGTTAAATTATTTTAATAAGTTATTTAAAATTAAATGTATTTAAAATTATTGGATAATTAATTATTTAATTAATAATTTATTTTTTTTTCTAAGTTATAAACTTCTTTTGAAATTATTTTTTTAAGTATTAAAGAAGTAACAGAATAATAAATTAATATTAACTTAATAATTAGATTATTTTATTTAGAACATAAATAGTTTTTTAATATTAAATTAATTAATAAGTTTGTAATTTATTTTTTATAAATAATGAATATTCTTGGCGTTATTTTCTTAACGTGTTAAAGAAATAAAAGATTAATAAATTAATATTATATTATTAAATTATTTATTACATTTAAAATTTAAATAGCTTTAATATTAAATTTATACGAAAATTATTGAACAAATAATAAGTTAATAATTTATTTTTTATAAACTACTGACATAAAGACATAAAAACATAAAAGAAAATAAAGAACAATAAATGAATAAACTATTTTATATAGATTTTAATCAATTCTTTAATATTAAATTAATTAATAAGTTTATAATTTAATTTTTTGTTATTTTCTAAACGTATTAAAGAATGTTAAATTAATATTATATTATTAAATTACATTTAAAATTTTTTATATTAAATTTATATAAAATTATTGAACAATTAATTAATAAATTAATAAATATTTTTTAATAAAGAATAAATATTTTTTGTACATTTCTTTTGTAAAGTATTAATATTAATTTAATAATTAGACTATATTATTTAATATATAAACAATTTAATATTAAGTTAATTAATAAGATTGTAATTTATATTTTTATAAATAATGAATATTTTTGGCGTTATTTTCTAAACGTATTAAAGATATAAAAGAATAAAAAATTTATATTATATTATTAAATTATTTATTACATTTAAATTTTAGTAGTATAGTTTTTAATATTAATTTAACAATTAATAAGTTATTAAAAAAAATAAGGAATAATAAATGAATAAACGATTTTATATAGAATTTAATCAGTTTTTAAAATTAAATTAATTAATAAGTTTATAATTTAATTTTTTCTATATAATATTTTTTGTTATTTTCTAAACGCATTGAAATAAAAAAATTAAATTATTATATTTAAATATAATTAAAATTTATTATTATTTTTTTTAATATTAAATTTATATAAAATTATTGAATAATTAATTAATAAATTAATAAGTATTTTTTAATAAATAATAAATATTTTTTCTACTATTTTTGTAGTATTAAATTATTATATTTAAAACTTAAGAGTTTTTCATTATTAAATATATTTAAAATTATTGGATAATTAATTAATTTGTAAAGAATTGAATTAATTTTAAATAATAAATATTTTTTTTTGTACAATTTTTCTATAACGTATTAAAGAATTAACAATAATAATTTAATTTTAATTAGTATTATTATTAAATTATTATTAAGGAATTTTTTTAATATTACATTTATTTAAAATTTAATGTAAAATGGATGTGAAATTTCGTTTTTCTTCTTTTTATAATTATATTTATAATCTAAAATTGATGGACAATTAATTAACTAGTAAGTAATTATTAATGTTGAATAATAATAATAATATATGTATATATTATTATTATAATAATAATAATATATGTATATATTATTATTATTATAATTGTTGGAAAATTAATTAAGTAAATAATTTATTTTTTTCTAAATTAATATTATTATTCATCAATTATTTATTATTTATTAGTTTTGACTATAACATTTTAATAAAGAAAATGCTTTTTAAAAACGGTACAAAATTAAAGCCTAAAATTTTTTATACGATGTACACGTAATTGGGACATTATTCTTAACTCAATTGTATTCGAAACGCCGAAATGCTAGTATAGTAAAAGCTTTTTAAAATATCAATAAAATTTGTGCACGAAATTTTTTAATTGAGTATAATTACATTAAATCGGAATGAAAAGGGGTGAACCTCGATGGACCTCTTTTTTATCGATTTTTTGTTTGCTCTAATTTTAGTGTTATATTTTGATCTGTATATTAAAGTTGTCGAAAGTCTAATTTTAGTATTTCCTTTTACGTCTCTTTCCAATTGATTTTTCGTTATTTTGAGGCAGCAATAAAAGAAAACAATTAATAAGTAATAAAATTTTTTATTATTTTCAATAAACAAAATGAAAATTTCTAGTCGAAACATATTTATGGTTAGGTCACTTTAGTATGGCAATCATGGTCTTTGATTGTCATAAAAACAATTTTTAATTGATTCCTTGTTTGCTTCAGCTTTATTAAATGTTTAGGAGATTTTTAATGAGAAAAGTCACACTAATACTACTAAAAATTTAGATTTTAATAAAATCTTATATTTTTATTGTTTTCCTTTTGATATTTTAGGACAATAATGTAAGAAAAAAATACAAAGACGTGAGTCAAATCATGTCTAAGAAAAGTTAACTATGTTCTTGTTTTAATAATTGAGAAATAAAATAGATTCATAACATTGACTTTTAAATGGTTAATACAATAACTTTAATAATTTATAGTTTCAATGAGTAATTTTCTATTTAAAGGTTATAAACAAGGTATATTTTGGTAGAAATGATCTTTCATTGCAATAACAAGAGTATTTTCGTCGTCTGCTTGTTTGTACAAATTTTAGTGAGTGAGAAAATGTTAGTGTGACACTGGGAGTTTATATTAATTTTTAAGACATTATTGTTAAAATTACAAACTGGGACACAATGTGTTGTTCAATAATTTATACTTATATTCAACTCACAAAATTATTTTTAAACCAAGAAACATACGAAAGTGAAAATATAAAATTTGTTCGTAGAAGTCAGTTAACATCAGTGTTTGAGTTGTAATTCCGGTCCTGTGCTCACCTGTAATTCCGACGGCCGTTAGACACAAAAAAAAACGAACACAAAATCGGGAACGGTTGCAGTTCTAAAAGTTAACTGACTTTCCTCTCCTCTTATTGCGGTATATGGGCGTTTACAGAATTTTTAAGGATAAGAGTTAGCCTCCGTGTACTGATTCAGGACGGAAATTGGAATGTCCCCAAAGTTGGCAAGTCGTGTGCCTAATCAAGTTGACGCCTGCGATAACTAATAGATGCGTGTCATCTGGTTTTGCCTTCCGCGTTACTTACTGCAGGAAATCAAATATCCACTTCCTGGTTTCAAAATCTTTTGCTGTTTCATTGTGGGAAATCGATTTGTAGGTGAAAATGATGAATTAGTTGCCAACAGCGTTTTGATTCTGTTGGCTAACGGAAAAAGTAATTTGGCCTTTCAACTTTTAACTTTAAAATGTCGTAACCGTTTTTAAAATAAATCTTTTTCAGTAAAATAATCACCTTCTTCTACAAGCATCTTAATGCCAAGAACCTGGAAGTGAAGACCTCACTTTTGACCTTTTCTTTAGAATTAAATAGGTGGTTATATGGTGGATGAGTTAGAACTTTCCACTTAACATTTTGAAGCTTCCTTTCAGTCTCCAAAGTAACATGTGGTCTCTTCTTCACAACTAAGCCTGTTATAGTACATATTAAATTAAAATAAATTGGACTATATCATGGATGGACATGGAGAGATATCTGAATTATATGATAGATCAGGTAGAAAGTTCAGTTTAATATTTTGAATCTTCCTTTGAGGCTCTAAAGCAACATGCGTTCTCTTCTTCAGAATTAAACCTGTTAGTATGTAACAAATTAAAATTAATTATCATAGACAGACATGTAGGGACATCTGGACTAATTTAACATTTTGAAGGTTTTTTTGAATCTCTAAAGGAACTTTGTCATGAAGAAGAATGTATGTAAAACTAAAGAGCAAATTATTTATAAACTTTGGTTAATTTATGAGCATTAGACAGTAAAATTTCATACACAGTCGACCACACAATTTTTAAAATCTGTTTTGTGTTAAGACTGTCTTAAGTACTGCTCCACCAGCTTCAATCCATGATCCAAATCAGTGACAATAGTTTAAATCATTCCATCTTTTGTTATAAAGTAAATTTGAACTCATCATTTCTAACTGAAAAATGTTTCTTTTTTTAATGAAATTTCATTTTTTAATGCAGTAAATGAAAAAAATATTAAATTTTGGTGACATTTGTTTTGTATAATTAATATTAATTATTTAAAATTATTGAAAAATTAATATTTATAATGATTTTTTGTAAAAATCGTCATTTTTCTTATTTTTTGTAAGAAAGCTTAATTTTTCAATGCAGTGAAATAAATATAAATATTTACTTAAAAACTAAATTAATTTTTGACATTTTATATAAAAAAAGCTTTATAATAAGAAATACTAAATTTTGGACACATTTATTTTGTATACGTTTAATTACTTAAAATTATTGAAAAGTTAATTTTTATAAATCTTATTAAAAAATTAATTTCTCTAATTCTTTTTTTTAATGAAACTTCATTTTTTAATGCAGTAAATGAAAAAAAAAAAAAAAAAATAATAAATTTTGGTGACATTTGTTTTGTATACTTAATATTATTGAAAAATTATTGAAAAATTAATATTTACAATGATTTTTTGTAAAAATTTATTTAATTAGAAACTAAATTAATTTTATATAAAAAAAAACTTTATAATAAGAAATACTAAATTTTGGACACATTTATTTTGTATACTTTTAATTAAAATTATTGAAAAGTTAATTTTTATAAATCTTATAAAAATTATTTTTTGTAAGAAAACTTCATTTTTCAATGCATTGAATGAAAAAAATGGAGATGTTTTCTTTTTTCTGTATATATTAAAAATTTTAATTAAAAATTAAATTAATTTTTGACATTTTATTGAAAAAAAACTTTATAATAAGAAATACTATATTTTGGTAAAATTTATTTTGTGTACTTTTAATTACTTAAAATTATTGAAGAATTAATAATATTTATAAATCTTATAAAAACACGTATTCTAAAAATTTTCATTTTCCTTAATTTTTGTAAGAAAACTTCATTTTTCCATCGCAGTGAATAAAAAAATGAGAAAATGTTTTCATTTTTTGACATACTATATATATATATATATATATATATATATATATATATATATATATAGTATGTCAAAAGTATATATAAATATTTTTTTATTAGTTTATTACTGTTTTAGATGTTCATGGTTAAATTAGTAAAATAACAGTTGTATTAGACAAATCAAAAAGTTTGGTTGGTGTTTGTAAATGTGTTGCATAGTTTGTCAGTGTGTGCACAATAAAGACTGGAGATATGCTCTACGTGGGATTAGTAAGGGTGGAAATACAGCTGTGCTATTTCTCCTATACTCAGAAGTCCCCATTGGTTTTCAATTAACTTAAATGTATGTAAATTGATTTAGAACACAATTTCAATTTTGTTTCTCTTCATTGATGAGTACGGGAAGTAGAATACTATATTCAATGCCATTGTTACTTAGATCCAGACTAGCAAACAAGTTTAAGTTAAGTCTCAGTATCTATTCGGTTTTAGTTGGGTTCACTACTTTATTTTCATATTTTTATTTTGCCCGGAATTTAAAGTTCTCTTTGTCGCAGAATCTCCTTTTGTCCTCGGTTTAATTTCCATTACACTTAAATGGCACTGCTTTAATTATTAAGTTATTTGTGAAATCTTTTTATTGGGGACATAACACGTTACGATTTGTTATTAGATCATTGTTAGATACAGCTTTGTGTTGTTTTGTTACGGATTTATATTATAACGTTTGTAAAGCATTTTTAATGCTTTTAATTTATATGAATAGTACAGTGATGTATTATGGATAATAACGCAATTATCTGGAATTTTCAGCACTAACTCTATCCAATATTTTCAGATTATCATATTAACAATTTAGAAAAATTTTAAAAAATACCTTTTAGTTGATTTAGCCAAATTAATAGGTTAAAATACTTTATTTATTTTATCTAATCCATTTTTACAGTCAATTAACAGTTTCATTCAATATAAATATAATAATAAAGCCAAGTTCTCAAATGAGGAAACGTGCTTAAATGTTTGGATTTATTAAATTATTTTAATCAACTGCTGTTTATTATTAAGGTGACTTTTTTGCAATTTTTAAATTAATAAATCGTGTTTACTTACAAAGAACAAGAAAAATGAGGATTTTTACAAATAATAAGTAGTCCTATAAGATTTATAAATATTAATTTTTCAATAATTTATTTACTTAATTAAAAATATGCAAAATAAATGTCACCAAAATTCAGTATTTCTGATTATAATCAAGATTTTATTTTATAAAATGTGTTAAATAAAATACAAGACACAAATTTTTAAATTAAAATTTTTAATATTCACTTCATTGAAAAATGAAGTTTTCTTACAAAAATTAAGAAAAATGAGGATTTTTACAAAAAATAATTGTTCGTCTAGGATTTATAAATATTAATTTTTCAATAATTTTAAGTAATTCAAAGTACAGAAAATAAATGTCACCAAAATTCAGTATTTCTTAAGTTTTTATTTTAAAAAAACACAAGACACAAAACATTTTTTCACTTTTTTTTCATTCATTGCATTAAAAAAATAATTTTCTTATAAAAAAATAAAAAAAATAGGATTTGTACAAAACATAAGTATTCTTATAAGATTTATAAATATTAACTTTTCAATAATTTTAAGTAAATAAAATAGATGTCACCAAAATTCTTATTATAATCAAGTTTTTTTTTATAAAATGTGTCAAAAAACAGAAGACAAAAAAATTTTAAATTTGAATTTCTAATATTTATAGAAAAAAAAGAAATGTTTCTTACAAATAATAAGAAAAAGATCCATACATATTAACTTTTTAGTAATTTTAAGGAATTAAAAGTATACAAAATAAATGTCACCAAAATTTAGCGTATTTTATTATAATTTTTTTTAATAAAATATGTCGAAAAAAAACATTTTCTCATTTTTTTTATTCACTGCATTGAAAAAATGTATTTCCTTACAAAAAATAACAGAAATGATGATTCTTACAAAAAGTGTTCTTATAAGATTTATAGATAATAATTTTTCAAAAATTTTAAGTAATTAAAACTATACAAAATAAATGTCACCAAAATTCAGTATTTCATATTATAAAAAAATTTTTTTTATAAAATGTGTCAAAAAACACGACAAATTTTTAAATGAAAATTTTTAATATTCACAGAAGAAAAGAAAAATAATATGTTATCTCACTTTTTTTTATTCACTGCATTGAAATTGAAGCTCTCTTACAAAAAATAAGAAAAATGAGAATTTTTACAATACATAAGTGTTCTTATAAGATTTATAAATGTTTTGAGTGTTATTTATAAAATGTCAAAAATTAATTTATGATAATTTTTAATTAAAATTTTTAATATGTACATTACAACACACAAAAGCATTTTCTCAATTTTTTTATTCACTGCATTGAAAAATCATGTTTCATTAAGAAAATAAGAAAAATTATGTTGTTTACAAAAGATAAGTATTTTTTAAAAATAATTTTACGTAACTGAAAGTGTATAATATACCCGTCACTGAATTTCAATATTTCTTGTTAAATTGCAAAGAAAATTTGAAAATTGTGCGTTTTTACAAAGTTATTTAAGCCTTAATTAATTAAAGCCAAGAGTTTTTATGATATCTGAAAAGTGAACAGTTCTACGAAATTAAAATAATAATAATAATAAAGTGAGTTTTCTTATAAAATGTGCTAAAAAACAAAAAAAGAATATTAAAAGAAATTTTTCTTATTAATTTTATAAATATTAAATTTTAATATTTATATGAAAGAAATTTATATTTACCATTTTTAAAGAACATAAAGTAAAAACAACGTTGATATTAAGGAATACATGAACATGTTAATTTATTTCTAAATGATAATTATAAAGTCTAATAATTATTTTGCATATAACTAAATATTAATTAATAAGAAAAAATAGACTGTTGAAATATATATACATATATATATATATAAATGTTTCTTACAAATAATAAGAAAAAGATCCATAAATATTAACTTTTTAGTAATTTTAAGGAATTAAAAGTATACAAAATAAATGTCACCAAAATTTAGCGTATTTTATTATAATTTTTATTTAATAAAATATGTCGAAAAAAAACATTTTCTCATTTTTTTTATTCACTGCATTGAAAAAATGTATTTCCTTACAAAAAATAACAGAAATGATGATTCTTACAAAAAGTGTTCTTATAAGATTTATAGATAATAATTTAAGTAATTAAAACTATACAAAATAAATGTCACCAAAATTCAGTATTTCATATTATAAAAATTTTTTTTTTATAAAATGTGTCAAAAATACGACAAATTTTTAAATGAAAATTTTTAATATTCACAGAAGAAAAGAAAAATAATATGTTATCTCACTTTTTTTTATTCACTGCATTGAAATTGAAGCTCTCTTACAAAAAATAAGAAAAATGAGAATTTTTACAATACATAAGTGTTCTTATAAGATTTATAAATGTTTTGAGTGTTATTTATAAAATGTCAAAAATTAATTTATGATAATTTTTAATTAAAATTTTTAATATGTACATTACAACACACAAAAGCATTTTCTCAATTTTTTTATTCACTGCATTGAAAAATCATGTTTCATTAAGAAAATAAGAAAAATTATGTTGTTTACAAAAGATAAGTATTTTTTAAAAATAATTTTACGTAACTGAAAGTGTATAATATACCCGTCACTGAATTTCAATATTTCTTGTTAAATTGCAAAGAAAATTTGAAAATTGTGCGTTTCTACAAAGTTATTTAAGCCTTAATTAATTAAAGCCAAGTAAAAACAACGTTGACATTAAGGAATACATGAACATGTTAATTTATTTCTAAATGATAATTATAAAGTCTAATAATTATTTTGCATATAACTAAATATTAATTAATAAGAAAAAATAGACTGTTGAAATATATATATATATATATATGTATATATATATATATATATATATATATATATATATATATATATATATATATACATACACTGTTAATCAGTTTATTATATTTGTTTGGCTTTACAGATTACTTTAAAAAGATGTGAGCCGTAGAGCCCGTTAAAAAATTTAGTCGGCGACATTAAAAAAATAGAAGTGAAAAACCCCTATTTTTTGATGTTCCGCCGTAATTTGATAGATTCAAGGCGTTCGTGAAGTTGTGATACATTCTTTGTAACTTAGTAATATATCAAAGAGCATGTGGGCTAAAAACCTATTTCAGTGTATCTGCAAAAGTTGTCGCTCCATTGCGGGATGTCCCTTTTTTCGTAACTGAATTATTATCCTTTTTCGTAAAAGTTTCGCCATTTGCTTCTGGCTACTCTTCCCTAACAAGAATGGTCGCGTATATTTTAATTTGTGTCATTTTGCTAGCTCGTTTACAAAATGTCCTGTTTGCCTCCACCTAATCAAAATGTAAATCCGAAAAGTTTTTATCTAAAATTAAAAAAATTTCAATTCTCAGAACTGCTACATTTTTGTTAACAATACGTACAATAAACTATTAATATTATTTATTATTTATACGTGGTCGGCGTCCTGTGACACCAATTTTAGTACACCAATTTATAGTATGCAAATTGCTGACGATGTAATCTTGTTTAAAAACTATAAATAACTAAAGAGATTTGTTATAATTTGGCAAAGTGTCAGCCTATTTACAAGTAATTATTAAACATTATGCATGTTCTCTCTCCCTTTATAATGAAAAAGATTTAAAGCTAGTAATTACCACGGCCAAGACCCGCCATCCTAACTTGCATATCAAAGAGTAAATGGAGAAAGTCTTCAAACGAATATTTCGATATAGGAGTGTTAGCCACATGGGAATAACTCTCTACTTCAACTATATCGATACCAATTTCGTCTTGCATAATTTTAAAGGAAATCATATCATTTCTGCATTTTCCTGATTTATTACGTAATAAGACAATAATAAAAACCAAGATGGGAGGCAATAGTTTAATTAGAACATAACCAACCAGTCCGGACAATTCACTTTTATTAATCCCCTTACATGTACAATTTAGATGCAAATAAGGGGTCTTGTGTAACATTTAATTTGACCGATGCATTTAGAACGGTTCTATGAACATAAAAATACACATCTTAACAACCGATCGTTTTAATTGAATGCAACGAAAATGGGCAATTAACATTTTGTCCAATTTTCTTAAGAACCTTACCAAAGCTCATCACGTACGTGCATACGCATAAATGCATATACATCTGTGATCGGAACAATGCTTTTCAGTTCAGTTGAAACATGTTTGTGTTTAATTTAAAAGCAATTTTCTTAATTGTCCCGCGACATTAATTAGGATCTTTGACGTTTTATTAACGACGAAAACTAGATGGTTTTTGTGATAGTTCAGAGGAAATGTTACATTTGTTCATCCTGTTTCTGTTTTACCTTCTCTGAGTAGACAATTTTTTTGATTATTGTACAGGATATTTATCATTTTTTATTTTAACTATTTTCACTGTGTTTTTTTATAAAGAAAAACTATAAATATTATTTGTTAATAGGTTTTAATAAGAGATAAATAAGTTAATAAACCAAATGTAATAGTTCAATTTTTATTTAAAAAATAGGGGGTTTTATTAATATATTTTTCAATAATTAACCACAAAATTTTAATATTTATTTTACCTTCTGAATTATTACCTATTACATTTATCACATTTATAAACAAATTGGCATGTTCGTGTATCACTTAGTGTAATACTTCTTAACAAATTTTTATTTTATTTTCAAAAGAACTATATATTTTATACGTTATTATACATTATTTTTTAATAGTTTTTAATAGGAGATAAATATGTTACAATAACAAAGTGTAATAGTTATAATTTTATTTTTATTTTAAATAAAGTGGGTTTTATTAATATATTTTTAAATCATAGGTTAATTTATTTTAAAATTTGTGTATCATTTAGTGTAATACTTTTTTTTCAAACATGGGATAATTAAACTTAAAATTTTAATATTTAGTTTATCTTCAGAATAATTATTACACATTACATTTATCATTTTTCAAAAGGAATTAACATGTTCGTGTATCACTTAGTGTAATATTTCTTAACCTTAATTTTATTTTATGTTCGAAAGAAATAAATAAATACACTTGGTAAACCTTGGAACTATAGATAATGTAATTATACTTTATTTGTTAATAGTTTTTAATAAGAGATAAATATGTTAAAATAAAAAAGTGTAATAGTTATAAATTTATTTTTATTTTTAATAATATGGGCTTTATTAATATATTTCTCAAACATAGGATAATTAAACTTAAATTTTTAATATTTAGTTTATCTTCAGAATAATTATTATACAATATATTTATCATTTTTTGAAAGAAATTAACATGTTCGTGTATCATTTAGTGTAATACTTCTTAACCTAATTTTATTTTACATTCAAAAGAAATCAACACATTTTGTTAAACCTTAGAACTATAAATATATGTTGTTATACTTTATTTGTTAATAATTTTTAATAAGAGATAAATATGTTACAATAAAGAAGTTTTAAATTTACTTTTATTTTAAATAAAGTGGGTTTTATTAATATATTTTTAAAACATAAGATAATTTACCTTAAAATTTTTAAAATTTAGTTTGTCTTGAGAATATTTATTATCATTATATTTATCATTTTTATAAAGAAATTAACATGTTCCTGTGTCATTCAGTGTAATACTTCCTAACTTAATTTTATTTTATATATAAAAGAAATTAATACATTTTGTTAAACGATAAAATTATAAAAATAGGCTATTATACATTATTTGTTAATATTTTTTAATAAGAGATAAATATGTCAACATAACAAAGTTTTAAATTAAGTTTTATTTTAAATAATGTGGCTTTTATTAATATATTTTTAAATTATAGGATTACCTTAAAATTTCAATATTTAGTTTATCTTCAAAATAATTATTACATATTACATTTAGTGTAATACTTCTTAACTAAAGTTTATATTAAAAAAATCAATACATTTTGTTAATCCTTAAATATACATTGTTTTTTAATATTTTTTAATAAGAGATAAGATATGAGATAAATAACGGAGCGTAATAGTTTTAAATTAATTTTTATTGTAAGTAAGGTGGATTTTATTAACATATTTTTCAAACATAAGATAATTTACCTTAAAATTTTAATATTTAGTTTATCTTCAGAATATTTATTACACATTATATTTATTATGTTTCGAAAGAAATTAATATGCACTTAGTGTAATACTTCTTAACTTAAATTTATTTCACATTCAAAAGAAATCAATATATTTTATTAAACCATACAACTATAAATATATGTTATTATACATTATTTGTTAATATTTTTAATAAGAGATAAGATAAAAGATAAATAACAAAACGTAATAGTTTTAAATTTATTTTTATTTTAAAAAAGTGGGTTTTATTAATATATTTTCCAAGCATTGGATATTAACCTTAAAATCTTAATATTTACTTATTATTACTTATTTTATGATACTTTATTTGTTAATAGTTTGTAATATGGTATAAATATTTTAAAACAATAGTTGTTAATTTATATTTAAATAAAGTGGATTTTAGTATGTATGTTAGCCATAAGATGATTAATTAAAAATATTCAGTTTTATTTTAAAATAGTGAATTTTATTAAATTACCGACATATAAAATAAAAGTTTAAAACATTTTTAAAAAATTAATATATGTATAATAATATATTTTTATTGAAAGTATATTGAGTTTATAAAATACACTGGTTTAATGTCATTGACCTTTATATAATAATAAAATCAAACCTCTCATTTAATTACGCAATTTTCTGCCCCTGTATATTTGTAATAATTATTTTTTACTTTCAGATATATATATATATATATATATATATATATATATATATATATATTAGCCTTAGCCTAATTTAAAATAACGCCATTTCATTGAAATAATAACATCACTTGTAAGGTAGGATTATTAAATAAAACATTTTATTATGATTTGAAATAATTAAAAAAGGCGTCAGAATTTTTATCTGACACATAATTATTTCATTAGCAACCCCTTGTGTATAATATTTTAACATGTTTTCTCCGCGTTCAGATTCCGTGCCAGAAAGTTTTTGATGATAGGTAAAACTGCTCACCCTTTTACAAAGATGTCTGTATGGGCCTTTCAGTAATGAGATTTGAAAATGCCCTTTGAATATAAACCACTAGTACGCAATTAAAAGCCATACGGACGGCCATAATTACTTCCCCGCGATCTCTTGCCTTCGCAGCATAACTATTATTTTTGCATTAAACTGGAATTTAAGAAGGCACTAGAGATTTGACTCTCTTAATTAAGGTTACGCCATCGTACATTGATTAATATTGTCAATTGCATGAATAAGTAATAACAAAGTTTCATTGTACTAATTGCATTTAATTTTAAAGCTGTCAATAAAATTATACCGTCTCCGGGTGTTCGTCGCATCTCTCCAGATTAAATCCGGCCGTCGTCAAAATTCCGTGGGTGTGTAACAAAAATATCGCACTGTATGCGCATTTACATTACGCCGGAATTAAATTAAAGTAGTTAAAGGGCAGATTAGTTTTACTATCGTGCGGAAGCGTTAAGATTTGTTCCTTAACAGAAAGAATAATATGTTGTCGAAACTATATCCAATTGAAATAGATTTATAGTGATGAAATCCTGGACAAAATTAAACTTCTTGGTCCTTTTTTGTGTCATTAGTTTTGTTCCTTCTCTCACACCGATAAGGTTTACAAGTTTTTACTCCGGGTTTTATCTGATGGGTTACGTAATAAATTTATAGAAGATCAAATATTTTGTATTAGCCCACGATTGGACCGCTATTTATTATCCTAATTTCCCAAAACTTATTTCGCTAAACAGCCGTATATATAAAAAAAGTTCGAGGTACTTATAATCATTTTTATTAAATGGTCCGTGAAATTACCTTCATTCCTTAAAACACATTACGATTTCATTTTAGATAACTGTTTCCATAAATTACAAATCATACTGTTTCATCCATTTAAACCCATTCAAATATGAACCAAGTTTGTTCCTGTCAAAGCGGTTTAATAACAAAACAGGCTGAACGTAAACTTTTGTCCATATTAATTCACTCAATAATTCGTCACAAACCATGCGGAATAACCTACACAAAAGTTGGAGAATGTTTGAAGGTATTATGAATATGTATATTAACAACAAAAATCTGTCGGTCTTAAGTAGTTAACAATAATTAAGTAGAACGTAGTTTGATCAGCGTGAAACGTGCATTTTGCAATTTTGCTATGCTGAGATGAGAAAATAGGTAGATGAGATGGTCTTTCTTTGATGCTGTTTTCTATTTAATTATTATTATGTTTTAAGTAACAATGAGTCTTCTACAAAAGCAAAACGATAAAGGGCATCTTTGACACAATATTTAATTAAAAAAATATGTATACTAATTTGTTTTTAATTTGGTACTAGATAAGAAATATTTTTAAACACAGAGAAATATTAAATCTTAGAAACAACATTATTTATAAAATTTAAAATCGTTACCTAATTGAGTATTGGGTTTTGACAATTATAAGAATATCAATTTACTGTGACAATTACAATTATTACTATTTTCTACACCATTTTTAATCAGAAATAGTGTTAAATAGTTAATAATACAGTAGGACGAAAGTAGAACGTTACATTTAGAAATTTTACTATACAGAGATAATAAATCAGATATATTATATACAGAGTGGTTCTTTTAAATATTTATATTTAATTAATTTACACTTCAACTAAAAATAAGCCTTCTTGAGGCCTACTGGGAAAATGATAAAAAACAACTTTAACACAATGTTTAATTGAAAAAATTAAGAATAATAATTTGTTTTTAACTGAGTATTAGATAAAAAATATTTTTAAAGACAGGGATTTCTTAAATCTTAGAGACCACGTAGGTTTTTATTTATAAAGTTAAAATCATTACTTAAATGAGTATTAAGTTTTGATAATTGCAACAATATCATTTTATTGTGTTTTTAATTAAATACTAGATTACAATTATTACTATTTTCTACATTATTTTTTAACCAGAAATAGTCTTAAATAGTTAATAATAAATAAAATGAATACAGAAGGATAAAAGTGGAATGTTACATTTAGAAATTTTTCTATACTGAGATAATAAATCAGATATATTATATACAGAGTGGGGTCTTTTAAATATTTATATTTAATTAATTTACACTTCAACTAACAATAACCCTTCTTCAGGCATAAAGGGGAAATGATAAAAAACAACTTTAACACAATGTATAATTAAAAAATTAAGAATAATAATTTGTTTTTTAATTGAGTATTAGATAAAAAATATTTGTAAACACAGAGAATTCTTAAATCTTAGAGACAACGTAGGTTTTTATTTATAAAGTTAAAATCATTACTTAAATGAGTATTAAGTTTTGTTAATTAAAACAATATCAATTTACTGTGTTTTTAATTTAATACTAGATTACAATTATTATTATTTTCTACATTATTTTTAACCTGAAATAGTCTTAAATAGTTAATAATAAATAAGCTGAATACAGAAGGATAAAAGTGGAACGTTACATTTAGAAATTTTACTATACCGAGATAATAAATCAGATATATTATATACAAAGTGGGTCTTTTTAATTTTTTATTTAATTAATTTACATTTCAACTAAAAATAAGCCTTCTTCAGGCATACTTGGAAAATGATAAAAAACAACTTTAACACAATGTTTAATTAAAAAATTAAGAATAATAATTTGTTTTTAATTGAGTATTAGATTAAAAATGTTTTTAAACCCAAAGAATTCTTAAATCTTAGAGACGACGTAGATTTTTATTTATATAGTTAAAATCATTACTTAAATGAGTATTAAGTTTTGATAATTACAACAATATCAATTTACTGTGTTTTTAATCTAATATTAGATTACAATTATTACTATTTACTACATTATTTTTAACCAGAAATTGTCTTAAATAGTTAATAATAAATAAGTTGAATACAGAAGGATAAAAGTGGAACGTTATATTTAGAAATTTTACTATACTGAGATAATAAATCAGATATATTATATACAAAGTGGGTCTTTTTAATTTTTTATTTAATTAATTTACACTTCAACTAAAAATAAGCCTTCTTCAGGCATACTTGGAAAATGATAAAAAACAACTTTAACACAATGTTTAATTAAAAAATTAAGAATAGTAATTTGTTTTTAATTGAGTATTAGATAAAAAATATTTTTAAACATAAAGAATTCTTAAATCTTAGAGACAACGTAGGTTTTTATTTATAAAGTTAAAATCATTACTTAAATGAGTATTAAGTTTTGATAATTACAACAATATCAATTTACTGTGTTTTTAATTTAATACTAGATTACAATTATTACTATTTTCTACATTATTTTTAACCAGAAATAGTCTTAAATAGTTAATAATAAATAAGTTGAATACAGAAGGATAAAAGTGGAACGTTACATTTAGAAATTTTACTATACAGAGATAATAAATCAGATATATTATATACAGAGTGGGTCTTTTAAATATTTATATTTAATTAATTTACACTTCAACTAAAAATAAGCCTTCTTCAGGCATAAAGGGGAAATGATAAAAAATAACTTTAACACAATGTTTAATTAAAAAATTAAGAATAATAATTTGTTTTTAATTGAGTGTTAGATTAAAAATGTTTTTCAACCCAAAGAATTCTTAAATCTTAGAGACGACGTAGATTTTTATTTATATAGTTAAAATCATTACTTAAATGAGTATTAAGTTTTGATAATTACAACAATATCAATTTACTGTGTTATTAATTTAATACTAGATTGCAATAATTACTATTTTCTACATTATTTTTAACCAGAAATTGTCTTAAATAGTTAATAATAAATAAGCTGAATACAGAAGGATAAAAGTGGAACGTTACATTTAGAAATTTTACTATTCTGAGATAATAAATCAGATATATTATATACAGAGTGGGTCTTTTAAATATTTATATTTAATTAATTTACACTGCAACTAAAAATAAGCCTTCTTCAGGCATACTGGGAAAATGATAAAAAACAACTTTAACACAATGTTTAATTGTAAAAATTAAGAATAATAATTTGTTTTTAACTGAGTATTAGATAAAAAATATTTTTAAACACAGGTATTTCTTAAATCTTAGAGACAACGTAGGTTTTTATTTATAAAGTTAAAATCATTACTTAAATGAGTATTAAGATTTGATAATTACAACAATATCAATTTACTGTGTTTTTAATTTAATACTAGATTACAATTATTACTATTTTCTACATTATTTTTAACCAGAAATAGTCTTAAATAGTTAATAATAAATTAGCTGTATACAGAAGGATAAAAGTGGAACGTTATATTTAGAAAGTTTACTATACTGAGATAATAAGTCAGGTATATTATATACAGAGTGGGTCTTTTAAATATTTATATTTAATTAATTTACACTTCAACTAAAAATAAGCCTTCTCCATTCATAAAGGGGAAATGATAAAAAACAACTTTAACACAATGTTTAATTGAAAAAATTAAGAATAATAATTTGTTTGAGTATCAAATAAAAAATATTTTTAAACACAGAGAATTCTTAAATCTTAGAGACAATATAGATTTTTATCGATAAAGTTTAAATTCATTAGGTAAATGAGAATTAAGTTTTAACAATTACAACAATATCAATTTACTGTGTTTTTAATTTTATAATAGATTACAATTATTACTATTTTTTACTTTATTTTTAATCAGAAATAGTAAAAAGTAATTTTACTTTACTGAGATAATAAATCAGATATATTATAAACAGAGTAAGTCTTTTAAATATTTATATTTAACTAATCTTACATTTCAATTAAAAATTAGCTTTCTTCAGGTATAAAAGGAAACGATAAAGAACAACTTTAACACAATATTTAATTAAAAAATTGAATATATTAATTTGTTTTTATTGGGTACTAGATAAAAAATATTTTTAAATACAGAGAATTCTTAAATCTTAGAGACAAAATAGATTTTTATTTAAAAAGTTTAAATTCATTACCTAAATGACTTCAACTAAAAATAAGCCTTCTTCAGGCATAAAAGAAAAACGATAAAGAACTGAGAATTTTTAAATCTTAGAAACAATATAGATTTTTATTTATAAAGTTAAATTCATTAATTAAATGAGTATTAGGTTTTGACAATTACAACAATATCAATTTACTGTGTTTTTAATTTGGTAATAAATTATAATTATTACTATTTTTACATTATTTTTAATCAGAAATAGTCTTAAATAGTTATTAAAAAATAAGCTGAATACAGTAGGACAAAAGTGGAAGGTTACATTAAGGAATTTTATTATATTGAAATGATAAATCAGATATATTATATGCAGAGTAGGCCTTTTAAATATTTTTTATCTTATTTTTCAACTAAAAGTAAGCATTTATTAGACATAAATCGGAAACAATAAATGATAACTTTAACACAATCATTAAAAAATTAAGTATATTAATTTGTTTTTAATCGAGTACTAGATAACATTATTTTAAGACAGAAAATTCTTAAATCTTAGAGATAACGTAGTAAAATTATAAATCAGATAGATACAAAGTATGCTATATATATGAAAGTAGTTTTTTGTGAGATACTGTGGATGATTATATATATTTCCTGCAAGACGTCTTAATTCAAATCAAAGGATATTTCCATATTATGTGTGGGATGTTCGAATACGTAAAAACGAAATAGAAAGAAACTAGTCACGGTGCCGACTGTTCCTTTATACATCCTGCAGGACGAAAAAATAAACCATTTGGCTTCTTTTTAATAAAACCCGTAGATATGTACATTTTGTTGTGTAAGTAATAAAAAATCTATTACTGATAAAAATGGTCAAAGGGACTCTGGTCATATGGTAAGTAAACTTCCACTCTGACGATTTTCATTTTGTCGTGCTGCCCCTGTTTAGTATGCTACAGTCACTACACCAATCGCGGATCACCACAAATACTGCTGATAACCGGACTGACAAGACAAGTGTCGTTCTCGGCCACCGAAATGATGAACATCCCCCAAAATGCACTTCCGATCAATTTGTGCTTCAATCCCAAACCACTGAATCTGAATGGATCCCAATTTAATACACGTTTGGATCTATGATTCATGTACAATATAATCCAATATCTATTATTAATATGCTTCCTGCAATTTGGTTCTATAGAAAATACAAATTTTATGCATGGCTTGATTATAATCTACGTGTGGGCACTTCTTAATTCATTGAGTCTGTTTTAAACTAAGAAGTGGGAACACTACAACTACAGACCATTTAAATAAAAATCATTTTTCAGATAAATAATCTAAAGAAATTTAAACTAGACTGTCCAAGAAGCATTCTCCTACAATCTTCTTTATGTATTTTCTTGAACAATTTCTTTTTATTTTCTCGTGGATACTTATTATATTATATTATGATCCTGAAATACATTAAAGGCAAATATTATTTCTTACCTGGTGAAATCTGTCGACATCGAGTATGTAAAATGACGTTACTTTTCAACAACCGCAAATAAATATTTCAATAAAATAAAAATAGCAGGAACGACGTCTGGTTCATTACTATGCATAGACGTAGGGTCCAATATTAATCGGCAGGGCACGTCCATGAAGCTGTATTAGTATATGCCACAGACTTCTGGTTTACTGTAAAATTCGATTTTTAAAGATTAGCCTATTTGATAATTCATATATTACGAGATTTTTGCAGTTCGACTTAATGCCAACCTTTTACCATGATCATCGTAAATTCATCAGGGTTTATTGGTGCAACAGTATTTACCTGAAAATCACGGAGGGATGTGATGAAAAGACTGGAAGTTGATTTAAAAGTTTATATACTCTGCTTTAATATCTCATAGTGGCTTTAATATATCATATTATCCTTTATTTTTTTTAAATTTATATATAAATAGATGATTTTTCAAGAAACTGTAATTATTAGTGGCTTTAATATATCATATAATCCTTTAATTTTTTTAAATTTATATATAAATAGATGATTTTTCAAGAAACTGTGATTATTTGGTCTGTATATTACTCTCAGTTATCTTTTTATTACCTGTTTTTATATAAATACAATAAATATTTTAGTTTTTATATGACACTTTATTTTTTTATTAATTTATTTTTTTTAGAATAATTTATATTTAACATTTTGAATATTATTTTGATTCCAACATTTTGTTGCTAATGTACATATTTTTAATGAATATAATTATGATAATTTTTTAATCAAAGTTATTAAGGATAAAATCATTTGTATTAAATATTTTGAACAATATTTTGATTTCAATATCTAATTTTTTGTTTTAATTATATTAATCTGTTTCTTGTGTTCTCTGTCTATATTGAATAAATAATATTAAAAACATATTTAAGTATTTAAAATTGTTTATATTATCTTATAAAGATGTGTAGATAAAAATACATTAATATTGGAATCAATATAAATACAATTGATTTCATCCTTAACAAATTGAATTACAAAAATTGTCATAATTATATTCATTAATAATACTCATAAAAACAGTAGAAACATTATATCAATTTCTTAAACATAATACTATAAAACTATATAAAAGAGTACTATAAAATAAAATAAAGTCAACAATTTAAAATAATTATTTAAATATAGTATTATAAAATATGTTACATCAGTGTACTTCCGAGAATATGAGATAATATAAATAATTTTAAATATTTTAAACTTATATTATCATATTTTTAAAATTATTTATTTAATTTAGACAGAGGACACAAAAAACAGATAAATATAACTAAAATAAGAAATTGAATATTGGAGTATTATACAAAATATTTAATACAAATGATTTTTTATCCTTAATTACTTTGATTAAATGAACAGTATAATATTATACAGATATAAAAAATAATTAAAGTTAATGATTATTTTCGTTAATTCGTTATTTTTTCTAACAATTTTCTACAAAAACAGCCACTAATACTTAAAAATAAAAAGAATCATGACATACTTTTATAAATAGTAATTTATTATTGTTATTAGTAATAATAATATGAAGTGATATAATTTTTTAATCAAAATAATTAAGGATAAAATCATTTATATTAAATATTTTGAATAATATTTTGATTTCAATATCTAATTTATTGTTTTAATTATATAGATCTGTTTCTTGTTTTCTGAAGTATACAAATTTGTGTTGATTTTATCCTTAACAAATTGAATTACAAAAATTGTCATAATTATATTCATTAATAATACTCATAAAAAACAGTAGAAACATTATATCCTTATTTTTTATGTTTAATTACTTTGATTAAATGAACAGTATAATATTCTAAAGATATAAAAAATAATTAAAGTTAATGATTATTTTCGTTATTTTTTCTAACAATTTTCTAAAAAAACAGCCATTAATACTTAAAAATAAAAATAATCATGACATACTTTCATTAATAATACTTATACAATAAAACAGTAGAAATATTATATCAATTTCTTAAACACAATACTATAAAACTATATAAAAGAGTACTATAAAATAAAATAAAGTCAACAATTTAAAATAATTATTTAAATATAGTATTATAAAATATGTCACATCAGTGTACTTCCGAGAATATGAGATAATATAAATAATTTTAAAAATTTTAAACTTATATTATCATATTTTTAAAATTATTTATTTAATTTAGACAGAGGACACAAAAAACAGTTAAATATAACTAAAACAAGAAATTGAATATTGGAATATATATATATATATATATATATTTAATACTAATTATTTTTTTATCTTCAATTACTTTGATTAAATGAACAGTATAATATTTTAAAGATATAAAAAATAATTAAAGTTAATGATTATTTTCGATAATTCTAACAATTTTCTAAAAAAACAGACACTAATACTAAAAATAAAAAGAATCATGACATACTTTAATAAATAATAATTTATTATTGTTATTATTAATAATAATGTGAAGTGGGTAAAAATTTTGTGCAAAATTGATTTAAAACAAATTTTTGTGAACTAAGAATTGGAACAAAAAAAAAGTGTGGTATCTTCGAGAGTGCACTTTTTAAAGCATTTCACTTCAACTCTTTGAGAGACTGAAATCGATTGACTGAAATCTTATTATACACTTAAGAATATTAATTTAAATGGAGTTTAAATTTAAAGAATATCTTACAGTGACGATTGGGAAAGTGAGTGAAATTAACATATCAAAGGATGTTGTTAATCGATACTGCTCTTATTGAAGTAAGAATAAGGAAACTGCGAAGTTTCCCTCGGAAAAGTGGATGTGTTATTATACCCCAGTTCGAATGAATAATGTCAATTACCGTTCATTATATTTTACAGTCTTTATGTCGGATTAAATTAAATATCCATTGTTCATTAATACTTAGAACATGTGTTCCTGTAATATGGTCTCATCACTATTCATGAAAAACGCGGTGGGGCTTTTCTATTTGCAAAATATCGGTAAATTTATTGGAAGAGTTTGCGGAAGAAAAATATTTGTATGGGTGGTTGGTGTAATTATGTCTATGATTTTATGAAGTTAATAAGAAACTTTTGTATAAAGAGCCTTATATTAATCAGTTTGTTGCAGATATAAAGTTTGGTTGCAGGTGTGAGATAGTTATGGAGCTTGAATTATTATACTTTTTTTTCAGGAATAATTAAAGATGTTGAGTGAGATTTAAGGAAACGGCCTTACGTGTCAGCGGATTAAGGAAAATATAAAATAACCGTTTTTTTCACGAAGTTAAACTAAGACACATTGCATTCTTACGAAAATTAATTAAAACCAGAATTTTAAATTTTATCATAAATCTTTTTATAATTTATTGTTCTTTATTTACCTGAAGCTGGGGATTCTTTCCAAACAGTTGCTGAACAGTTGTAATAGTTAAAAGTTCCTTTCTTTTATAAGAATATTTCTTTGATTTGAGCAAGTTTAATAGACATTCCTTTTCAAATCACTTAAGAGGAAATTTAATTAAATTACATCCAGGTATGTAAAGCGGTTTTCAACAATTTCTCAAACAAAAATTACACACTTTCAAAAACGAAAAGCTAAACTTCCCTTTTCTTCCTTACATAAATTTAATATTAAATTTCTATTGTGATTGTATCTACTTACAAATTATTCATTTTTTGTCAGTTGTCTTTATACAGTCACTAGTTTATATTTCTTAAAAGAAATTCTTTACTTATCTTTATATCATTTATTATAAATACATACAATATAAATTAAAATTAAAAAATAACTGTTTATGAAGAGGCAGATATACTATATTTAAATAATTATTTTAAATTCTTGACTATTTTATTTTATAGTACTCTTTTATATAGTTTTATAGTATTGTGTTTAAGAAATTGATATAATATTTCTACTGTTTTATAAGTATTATTAATGAATATAATTATGACAATTTTTGTAATTCAATTTGTTAAGGATTAAACCATTTGTATTTATATTGATTCCAATATTAGTGTTTTTTTTTATCTACATGGTTATAAATCTAAATAAAAGATTAATATTAGAATCAAAATTAATATCAATGATTTTATCCTTAATTTTAATTACAAAATAAAACAGAAGAATCACATTAATCTCTTAAGCAACAATAATCACTGTACTTCAGAAAATATGAGATAATATAAACAATTTTAAGTACTTAACTATATTTTTAATATTATTTATTCAATATAAACAGAGAACACAAGAAACATATCAATATAATTAAAACAAAAAATTAGATATTGAATTTTTTATTTTTAATTACTTTGATTAAAAAATTATCATAATTCTATTCATTAAAAATATGTACCTTAGCAACAATTTCTCAAACAAAAATTACACATTTTCAAAAATGAAAAGCTAAACTTTCTCTTTCTTCCTTACATAAATTTAATATTAAATTTCTATTGAGATTTTATCTACTTACAAGTTATTCATTTTGTGTTAATTGTCTTTATACAGTCACTAGTCTATATTTCTTAAAAGAAATTCTTTACTTATCTTTATATAAATAAATAAATTAAAAAAAAAATAACTGTTTATGAAGAGGTTATTATTTTTTAAATGTATTTTTATTAAACACATATTCTGGGTAATTTAAAATATATAATAAGTAATATTAAAAATATAAGTGTAAAATATTTAAAATTATTTATATTATCTCATATTCTCTGAAGTACACTGATGTGACGTATTTTGTAATACTGTATTTAAATAATTATATTAAATTCTTGACTTTATTTTATTTTATAGTACTCTTTTATACAGTACGAAAAATGCTCTTCGTGTCTGGATGTTGTAAGAGATGGATGCACGACAAAGAGAGTAAAGTTTTGCCCGGTAGTAAGAATCCCTACTCTCAGAGACAATGTGCCGTGCTGGTGCGCGCCGGCGCACAATGTAAATTTATCTTTGCGAATGCATTTAGTAACTCTCCATATGCGTAGGGATGTAGTTCGAGTTCTTCGGATGCTCCATTTAAATTCCGTAACTTTGTATAATTTTCAATCTGTAAAATGAAATATTTTTTGAGGGTATATCAAAAACAAAAATAAGTATTCTAAAAATAAACTACTTTTTTCAAAATAAAAATGTATCCCAAAAATTAAATTAAATAAATAAATGCATAAGTAAAAAAAACTAAAAATAATTAAATAATGTGTTCAAAGACACCGACTCGTCTGCGGAGACGAACCGCATGTTAAACGCAGCAAAACCAAATGATCCCCTCCAGTCAGTTCGGCCCGCCCACATAATTGCATGTATATCTTTCCTTTTTGTTTACAAAGGGGTATTGATGTTCCGTCTCAATATGCGAGTAGACACGTTCATCATTTTTGATACGGTATAGTTTTATAGTATTATGTTTAAGAAATTGATATAATGTTTCTACTGTTTTTATGAGTATTATTAATGAATATAATTATGACAATTTTTGTAATTCAATTTGTTAAGGATAAAATCATTTATATTTATATTGATTCCAATATTAATGTATTTTTATCTACACATCTTTATAAGATAATATAAACAATTTTAAATACTTAAATATATTTTTAATATTATTTATTCAATATAGACAGAGAACACAACAAACAAATTTATATAATTAAAACAAAAAATTAGATACTGAAATCAAAATATTGTTCAAAATATTTAATACAAATGATTTTATCCTTAATTACTTTGATTAAAAAATTATCATAATTATATTCATTAAAAATATGTACATTAGGAACAAAATGTTGGAATCAAAATAATATTCAAAATGTTAAATATAAATTATTCTAAAAGAAAATAAATTAATAAAAAAATAAAGTGTCATATAAAAACTAAAATATTTATTGTATTTATATAAAAACAGGTAACAAAAAGATAACTGAGAGTAATATACAGATCAAATAATCACATTTTCTTGAAAAATCATCTATTTATATATAAACTTGATGTGACATATTTCGTAATACTATATTTATATAATTATTTTAAATTCTTGACTTTATTTTATTTTACAGTACTCATTTATATAGTTTTATAGTATTGTGTTTTAGAAATTGATATAATGTTTCTACTGTTTTTTATGAGTATTATTACTGAATATAATGAATATATAAAACATATACATCTAAATAAAACATTAATATTGGAATCAAAATTAATACCAATGATTTTATCTTTAATTTAAATTACAAAATAAAACAGAAGAATCATATTAATCTCTTAAACAACAATAATCACTGTACTTCCGAAAATATGAGATAATATAAACAATTTTAAGTATTTAAATATATTTTTAATATTATTTATTCAATATAAACAGAGAACACAAGAAACAGATCAATATAATTAAAACAAAAAATTCGATATTGAAATCAAAATATTATTCAAAATATTTAATACAAATGATTTATGATGATCCTTTATTATAAATCATATAATATATATATTAAAATTAAAAAAATCACTGTTTATGAAGAGGCAGATATCAAAAGAGAAATTATTTTTAGGGATAATATTAAATAAAATTCTACTATTAATTATTTTTATTTTTTTAATATTTTAAAGATAAATACTTATTTTATTTCATAAAAAAATGATTTGTGAGGTTCTCCACTTAAAAAATTAAGTGCTTAATTTTAATTAGTGAAAAAATTATATATAGAGAGATTTTTAATTAAATAAACCAAGAACCCTACCAAAGTATTTAATTTGTGGATATGATTTAACAGATATTATTTATGTTTCTGTTTTCTTAGTTTAACGGAATTGTCCCAATTTAGCAGAAAGCATTAAAAATCCGACATTTATCCCAAATTGGATTTGGGCTAACTGGAATTTAACTAAAATGTATGTTAGACTTGTTTCATAAATTTAAAATGTTACACCTCTATTCGTTATGAGGAAATATGAGAGTCAGTCTAATGACACACTATTTGTTTTGCACCCCCTCTGTAACCCTTTTTCAGTTTGAGTTTGTAAATTTCATAGCGTCCATTTAGGTAATTGATGATTCACTATTGCAATTTTTACATACTCTCTTGTTTACATCTCTCCTTTGACAAATAACATACTAAAGTGTAAACATGCATTAATTTAATGAGTTTGAAAAGATATTTCGCACTTTTAAAGGTCTAATTTAGTCAAACGTTTCCGTTTGGTATGGAGTGTGTTTAATTAGTCTATTTTTATTGGACTCGTTGACGTTTATCTGAATATTGTGAACAGTTTCTAACAATGTATTTGTGACATTTTATAAATCGAGCTTTAAGTTGACCTAATAGAACAAATTAATATAAATTAAGAACACATGTCACTAACTTTCATTGGAAGGGTTATTTATAATCTTTTAATAACCCTATAGTTTTAAATATAAACGGCTTCTCTGTTATGTTTTAGTTCGATTGTATTTTTAGAACAAACAGGTGCATAAAAAGAAAGAATTCATAATAATTTATATGCCACGAATTAAACATAAGCCGGCGGCAAAAATTAAAGGATATCATTTTCTTAATCAAAAAAAAACTTGTTAAACATTAAATATAAATGAAATTAAAAGGTTTGAATGCAACTCACTTGAATTATACGTACTGAATGTGCTTTTTATATACAAGAAAGGCCGCATAATTAATATGTACCGAGGAAAAAACTGAAATTTAAAAAAATATTTATGAAGATAGAATTTTTAAGTGTACTTAGCAGGACAAAATATTTTAATGTATTGCTGTGTGCTTTATCGTGAATTGTTTCTAATTAATTAAGCCACAGGGAAGGAGGTTGGGATTTTCCTGCTGCGATATCTGTCTTACATCGCTTCGCAAAATTAAGAATAAAGCATATTTTAAACATTTTCTAATTTTAAGTAAATCCTTATAATTGCTAACACTTAGATGTAATGCTTTGAGGCATAATAGTAACTGTAAATTGTTTTTCGCAAAAGTGTGTGTTGAGAAGTTCTTTAATATCTTTTAAAGCACACACTTTAAGTTCGTTGATTCAAATTTTTTTATATTTATTTAGAGGGATAAAAATTTATGTTTTGATCAAGATTTACTATTTTTAAATTGCATCACAATTGAAAACGATAACAATTGACTATTTTGTGTTTGAAGGAGTACTGAAAACTTTAGTGGCAATGAGCTTAACAAGTATTTCATGAATTTCCCTTTAACTTTCTCGCCTTACTATTTCATAACGACGAAAATATTGAGTTGTATAAAACAATTATTGAAAGCTGAACTTCTCCTTGGATTATGTGTAAAGAATGTGCCTTTTACTACACAAGAAAAGCTGCAGAATTAACAGGTGCAAAGGTAAATACAAAAATTTAAAAAATACTTATGAAATGGAATTTATTAAGTATACTTAACAGGACAAAATATTTTAAAATTTAGTTGGGCGCTTTATCAGGAATTGTTTCTAATTAATTAAATCACAGGGAAGGAGGTGGGAATTTCTTGCTGCAATATCTGCCTTACATCTCTTCACAAAATTGAGAATAAAGCATATTTTAAACATTTTATAATTTCAAATAAATTCTTATAATTTAAATGTTATTCTTTGAGGCATAATCGTAATTGTAAATTGTATTTTGCAAAAGTGTATGTTGAGAAGTTCTTTAATATCTTTTAAAGCACACACTTTATGTTCGTTGATTCAAATTTTTTTATATTAATTTAGGGTGATAACAATTTAAGTTTTGATCAAGATTTACTAGTTTTTAATTCCATCACAATTGAAAACGATAACAATTGACTATTTTGTGTTTGAAGTAGTAATGAAAGCTTTACTGGGAATCAGCTTAACAAGTATTTAATGAATTTTCGTCTAACTTTCTCGCCTTACTATTTCATAACGACGAAAATGTTGAGTTGTATAAAACAATTACTGAAAGCTGTACTGCTCCTTGGATTATGTGTAAAGAATGTGCCTTTTTCTATACAAGAAAAGCTGCAGAATTAAAAGGTGCAAAGGTAAATACTAAAATTGAAAAAATACTTATGAAATGGAATTTCTTACGTATACTTAACAGAACAAAATATTTTAAAATATAGTTGAGTGCTTTATCAGGAATTGTTTCTAATTAAGTAAGTCACAGGGAAGGACGTGAGAGTTTCTTGCTGCAATATCTGCCTTTCATCTCTTCACAAAATTAAGAATAAAGCATATTTTAAACATTTTATAATTTCAAATAAATCCTTATAATTGCTTACATTTAAATGTAATTCTTTGAGGCATAATCGTAACTGTAAATTGTTTTCTGCAAAAGTGTATGTTGAGAAGTTCTTTAATATCTTTTAAAGCACACACTTTATGTTCGTTGATTCAAATTTTTTTATATTAGTTTAGGGTGATAACAATTTAAGTTTTGATCAAGATTTACTAGCTTTTAATTCCATCACAATTGAAAACGATAACATTTGACTATTTTGTGTTTGAAGTAGTACTGATAGCTTTACTGGGAATCAGCTTAACAAGTATTTAATGAATTTTCGTCTAACTTTCTCGCCTTACTATTTTATAACGACGAAAATGTTGAGTTGTATAAAACAATTACTGAAAGCTGTATTGTTTCTTGGATTATGTGTAAAGAATGTGTCTTTTTCTATACAAGAAAAGCTGCAGAATTAAAAGGTGCAAAGGTAAATACTAAAATTTAAAAAATACTTATGAAATGGAATTTCTTAAGGATACTTAACAGAACAAAATATTTTAAAATATAGTTGGGTGCTTTATCAAGAATTGTTTCTAATTAATTAAATCACAGGGAAGGAAGTAGGAGATTCTTGCTGCAATATCTGCCTTACATCTCTTCACAAAATTAAGAATAAAGCATATTTTAAACATTTTATAATTCCACATAAATCCTTATAATTGCTTACATTTAAATGTAATTCTTTGAGGAATAATTGTAACTGTAAATTGTTTCTTGCAAAAGTGTATGTTGAGAAGTTCTTTAATATCTTTTAAAGCACACACTTTATGTTCGTTGATTCAAATTTTTTTATATTAGTTTAGGGTGATAACAATTTAAGTTTTGATCAAGATTTACTAATTTTTAATTCCATCACAATTGAAAACGATAACATTTGACTATTTTGTGTTTGAAGTAGTACTGATAGCTTTACTGGGAATCAGCTTAACAAGTATTTAATGAATTTTCGTCTAACTTTCTCGCCTTACTATTTCATAACGACGAAAATGTTGAGTTGTATAAAACAATTACTGAAAGCTGTACTGCTCCTTGGATTATGTGTAAAGATTGTGCCTTTTTCTATACAAGAAAAGCTGCAGAATTAAAAGGTGCAAAGGTAAATACTAAAATTGAAAAAATACTTATGAAATGGAATTTCTTACGTATACTTAACAGAACAAAATATTTTAAAATATAGTTGAGTGCTTTATCAGGAATTGTTTCTAATTAAGTAAGTCACAGGGAAGGACGTGAGAGTTTCTTGCTGCAATATCTGCCTTTCATCTCTTCACAAAATTAAGAATAAAGCATATTTTAAACATTTTATAATTTCAAATAAATCCTTATAATTGCTAACATTTAAATGTAATTCTTTGAGGAATAATCGTAACTGTAAATTGTTTTTTGCAAATGTGTATGTTCTTTAATATCTTTTGAAGCACACACTTTATGTTCGTTGATTCAAATTTTTTTATATTTATTTAGAGGGATAAAAATTTATGTTTTGATCAAGATTTACTATTTTTAAATTGCATCACAATTGAAAACGATAACAATTGACTATTTTGTGTTTGAAGGAGTACTGAAAACTTTAGTGGCAATGAGCTTAACAAGTATTTCATGAATTTTCCTTTAACTTTCTCGCCTTACTATTTCATAACGACGAAAATGTTGAGTTGTATAAAACAATTATTGAAAGCTGAACTGCTCCTTGGATTATGTGTAAAGAATGTGCCTTTTACTACACAAGAAAAGCTGCAGAATTAAAAGGTGCAAAGGTAAATACAAAAATTTAAAAAATACTTATGAAATGGTATTTATTAACTATACTTAACAGGACAAAATATTTTAAAATTTAGTTGGGCGCTTTATCAGGAATTGTGTCTAATTAATTAAATGACAGGGAAGGAGGTGGGAATTTCTTGCTGCAATATCTGCCTTACATCTCTTCACAAAATTGAGAATAAAGCATATTTTAAACATTTTATAATTTCAAATAAATTCTTATAATTTAAATGTAATTCTTTGAGGCATAATCGTAATTGTAAATTGTTTTTTGCAAAAGTGTATGTTGAGAAGTTCTTTAATATCTTTTAAAGCACACACTTTATGTTCGTTGATTCAAATTTTTTTATATTAGTTTAGGGTGATAACAATTTAAGTTTTGATCAAGATTTACTAGTTTTTAATTCCATCACAATTGAAAACGATAACATTTGACTATTTTGTGTTTGAAGTAGTACTGATAGCTTTACTGGGAATCAGCTTAACAAGTATTTAATGAATTTTCGTCTAACGTTTTCGCCTTACTATTTCATAACGACGAAACTGTTGAGTTTTATAAAACAATTACTGAAAGCTGTACTGCTGCTTGGATTATGTGTAAAGAATGTGCCTTTTTCTATACAAGAAAAGGTGCAGAATTAAAAGGTGCAAAGGTAAATACAAAAATTTAAAAAATACTTATGAAATGGAATTTATTAAGTATACTTAACAGGACAAAATATTTTAAAATTTAGTTGGGCGCTTTATCAGGAGTTGTTTCTAATTAATTAAATCACAGGGAAGGAGGTGGGAATTTCTTGCTGCAATATCTGCCTTACATCTCTTCACAAAATTGAAAATAAAGCATATTTTAAACATTTTATAATTTCAAATAAATTCTTATAATTTAAATGTTATTCTTTGAGGCATAATCGTAATTGTAAATTGTATTTTGCAAAAGTGTATGTTGAGAAGTTCTTTAATATCTTTTAAAGCACACACTTTATGTTCGTTGATTCAAATTTTTTTATATTAGTTTAGGGTGATAACAATTTAAGTTTTGATCAAGATTTACTAGTTTTTAATTCCATCACAATTGAAAACGATAACATTTGACTATTTTGTGTTTGAAGTAGTACTGATAGCTTTACTGGGAATCAGCTTAACAAGTATTTAATGAATTTTCGTCTAACGTTTTCGCCTTACTATTTCATAACGACGAAGCTGTTGAGTTTTATAAAACAATTACTGAAAGCTGTACTGCTGCTTGGATTATGTGTAAAGAATGTGCCTTTTTCTATACAAGAAAAGCTGCAGAATTAAAAGGTGCAAAGGTAAATACTAAAATTTAAAAAATACTTATGAAATTGAATTTCTTAAGTATACTTAACAGAACAAAATATTTTAAAATACAGTTGGGCGCTTTATCAGGAATTGTGTCTAATTAATTAAATGACAGGGAAGGAGGTGGAAGTTTCTTGCTACAATATCTGCCATAAATCTCTTCACAAAATTAAGAATAAAGCATATTTTAAACATTTTAAAATTTCAAATAAATCCTTATAATTGCTTACATTTAAATGTAATTCTTTGAGGCATAATCGTAACTGTAAATTGTTTTCTGCAAAAGTGTATGTTGAGAAGTTCTTTAATATCTTTTGAAGCATACACTTTATGTTCGTTGATTCAAATTTTTTTATATTTATTTAGGGGGATAACAATTTAAGTTTTGATCAAGATTTACTAGTTTTTAATTCCATCACAATTGAAAACGATAACAATTGACTATTTTGTGTTTGAAGTTGTACTGAAAGCTTTAGTGGGAATCAGCTTAACAAGTATTTCATGAATTTCCCTTTAACTGTCCCGCCTTACTATTTCATAACGACGAAAATGTTGAGTTGTATAAAACAATTACTGAAAGCTGTACTGCTGCTTGGATTATGTGCAAAGAATGTGCCTTTTTCTATACAAGAAAAGCTGCAGAATTAACAGGTGCAAAGGTAAATACAAAAATTTAAAAACTACTTATGAAATGGAATTAACTTAACTGAACAAAATATTTTAAAATATAGTTGGATGCTTTATCAGGAATTGTTTCTAATTAATTAAATCACAGGGAAGGAGGAAATTAAGAATAAAGCATATTTTAAACATTGTAAATAAATCCTTAACACTTAAATTTAATACTTTGAAGCATAATCGTAATTATCAATTGTTTTTTACAAAAGAGTGTGTAGAGAAGTTCATTAAAATCTTTTAAAGCACACACTTCACATTCGTTGGTTCAGTTTTGTTATTATTCATGAAGGGGGATAAAAATTCAAGTTTTGATCAAGATTTACTAGTTTGCAATTCTATCACAATTAGAAACCATAAAAATTAATTACTTTGTGTTTGAAATAGTACTGAAAGTATTATTGGGAATCAGGTTAAAAAGTGTATCGTAAAATTTCCTTCCATTTTCGCGCCTTGCTCTTTCATAATGATGCAAATGTTGAGTGGTATAAAACAGCTACTGAAAGCTATACTGCAGTCAGTATATTCAAGATAAGAACCACTCCCAAGGTATAAAAAGGTGTTTATCAGTTTCCTTCAGATAATCTGGAAATTTAATATATTTCCACAAGTAGATACACAAAAATTGGAACATGCTACTGAATATTTTAAAAATAATTAGATCAGTTATTATCATTTATGCGGCACCTTTAAGGAAAGCTCCACTGAAAGAATACGCTCTTTTACAGCCATTCTCGTAACACAATCTGCTATTAAATGATATTTAGTAAAGACAAACATTATTTCGGCATCACATTAAAACAGTGCCATAAATTGTACAATCTCAAACAATTGTATGTAATACGATTGTTTTATGTTTATTGTTTGATCCTGTCAAAAAAAAAAAAAACTATTGTGTTTAAGCCACTTTATGTATGTAAATGTTTATTTTGGCCACCGTACGGATTATACAAAGAAAAGTAAAAGTTTTATAACAAGGAAACAAACTCAATTTACAAACTTGATATGAAAATATACTATATATTGTATCATATCAAGAGTAGTAAAATAAACAAAAGCAAACAAACGGTCGGGACGTGTCATTCTGTGTCTTTCAACGTAACGGGACTGGATGTAACACGCGTGGCCACAGCTGTCCCCCAGTAATTTTCTAACTTTGACTTCCCAAATCAATTCTAATATTGGGGAACGTTATTTGATTCCCTCTTTCATTATAAAATAGAACACGATTTATGGCTGTACAATGCGAAAAAAATGCAACAATTATTCGAAAAATGCAGAATTATATAATTGGTTAATAATGGAATTTAAAAAAAAATTGTACTTAAATTTGGGCAACAATTAAATCGAAATAAACATATAAATAATTGTGGACTTCCTGCAGCAAGCATTAAAAACTTTTGATTCAAAATAACGAAATAAGCAACGAAAACATGGGAGTAAATTAAATTTTCGATTAAATGAAAGACATTTAAGTGAGCTCAAGTTGTACAAAACTAAAAAGGGATATGGCATTGCTTAAATTTTGAAAGCTTTACAAATTATATAAGCATTAGATGAAAGGACAATTTGTAAAGTGTTCAGTGTTTCACTTATTTATTGGGAAATAGGATAGAAACAAAATCTTGAAGTGACTTGATAAATAAAACTCCTCCTCCTTCTCCAAATAAATTAAAGTCCTTTATTGCAATGGAGCTTACTTTTGACTTGATCATTACTTATTTATTTTAGTCGCGTCACTTGTATCCGTATATAATCTATTTAATTCTTAACCGAATTATATGTAGAGTGAAATTTTTGACTTTGTAATTTATAATTTACCATAATATTTATATGTTTCTTTTTTATTTCGACAGTAATTTGTCACAGAAATTAATGAAATACAAATTTTAGTCGTGCATTTCTGTTAAAAAGTAAAAGGTAATATTAGTTTAGTGAAATTACTATACAGGGTGATTCTCCAAACTTATTAGGGGTTTATACAGAACTAAGAGAAATGTTAATTTCTGTTATCTATTTCTATATTTTTAATAAACTGCAGAGAAATAACATTCATTGTTAATTATGAAATGCACTCAGTGTTTTTTATTTTATTTAAAATAATTACACTATAGTCTTTCTACAATTCTTCATTTTGAATCTAAATTAAAATAATTTCTATTTAAATTAAATCTTAAACAAATGTTTCATGTTAATTGCTATTTCCTTTTTTCTGGTGTGCAATGTTACTTTAAATTGGACAAAGTATGTTTATCAAAATTATTTAATATCTGTTTATTGTCATTAAAATATTATGTAAACAACAGTAAATGTGGGCAATATTTCTCTAAAGTAAGTAAAGTGTTGTTAAAATGTTTGAAAATAAACTTATTATTAACCAACCATTAATATTACCTACAGGATAGTTTGGTTTCCATATTTTGTTCACAATTTCGTTAATGTTAATTATTATTTCTCTCTTCTCTGGAGTACAATGTGTCTTTCTTCACACTAAAAGTGAGTTATTCAATAAAATAATATAAACTCTACAAAGAATAAATTCTTACTATTAAGAGTATTGATAAATAGTGACACAAAACGTAAATAAATATGTTTGAATGTGGTATTTCTTTGGCCAACCAAATCAGATTAATATATACGTTTAAAATCATTTTTAAGATGTGTGACAAAGAAAAAAAAACAAAACAAAAAAAAACAATAATAATGAAATATATTTTTAATTTTTGGTTGAACAAAATTTGAGTTAAATCCTTTAATAAAATATCTTACAAAATTTCTAATTTTAAAATTTGTACTATCTTTCACAACCATGTTATGTGAATTATTTTTTATTTAAAAGATAAATGATAAAAAGTTTATATTTATTGCTTTTTCACCTCTTTTAAAAACATATTCATCCATCAAATTTATTAACAAAATATTAATTCGAATTATAATTAGTTTTTATTTATATTTAATTAGACAATTAAATGTATAAAATAATATTTATAATGGAAAATTAGAATAAATTTCATTTATTTACGGATATTTCGAAGTTTCTACTGAAAATTTTCATTATTTCATAACAAGTAATACTTAAAAAATGTAGGAATTTTAAATTTATTTTTATATTATTATATGCATTTAAAAAATAAATCTAAACAAAATATCTTAGAAAATGTATTTATTAGTAAATTCTTATGTATAGAGTGTCCTAATTTGTCTGACTGGTACGAGTATTTCTAGACCAGACAGAAAAAAAAACTGATTTAATATCCAGACATATTATTATTTTAATTAACTTACTTAAATGTTTCATCGTTTCTGAAATATATACGAAAACTAACATTTAACAGCTTATAAGAAACAACTTGAAACACCCTGTACAGCTAATACTATATAAATTTTAAACATGTGTGAAAAATTGTCAGTTAGAAACTAATACAAATATAAAATCCTAATTTGGGCTTTATATTTATATTAAAATGTAATTGGATTGATTAATCTGTTGTGTTTGTAGCAAAAATTTCATTGTTTTACATTTACAAACACACATATTATCAAAACATTTTAAACTCAATCCATTAAAGATTTAAATATGGGGATTAAATTATAATCAATGTTTTACATAAAAGCAATAAAACATAGAAAATATTGAAATATGATTTCTATGTATTCTGGCTGAACAAAATTTGAATTAAATCCTTTTATGAAATATCTTACAAAATTTTGTACTATTTTTATGGCAACTATTTTATGTGATTTATTTTATATTTAAAAGGTAAATGATAAAAAGTTAATATTATTGCTTTTTCGCCTCTTTTAAAAACATATTCATCCATCAAATTTATTAACAAAACATTAATTCGAATTATATTATTTATAATGTCAGTTTGAAATAAATCATAATTTAAATGTATAAAACAATATTTATGATGGAAAATTAGAATAAATTTCATTTAACTACGGATATTTGGACGTTTCTATTGAAAATTTTCATGAGAAATTATTTCATAAATAATATCTGCGAAAAATGACATTTAACAGTTAATAACAACCAACTTGAAACACCCTGTACAACTAATACTACATAAATTTTATACATTACATTTTTTAAATATATTTGAATCTGGTATTTCTTTGGCCACCCAAATCAGATTAATATGTACGTTTAAAGAAATATCTCCTTCTTTTTTAAGATGTGTGACAAAAAACCAATAAAACATATACAATATTGAAATATATTTTCTCTAGGCTGAATAAAATTTGAATTAAATCCTTTAATGAAATATCTTTCAAAATATCTAATTTTAAATTTTGTATTATTTCTCTAACAACCATTTTATGTGGATAATTTTTTATTTAAAAGGTAAATGATAAAAAGTTAAACATTTTAATGCTTTTTCACCTCGTTTAAAAACATATTCATGCATCAAATTTATTAACAAAACATTAATTTGAATTATATTATTTATAAAGTCAATTTGAAATAAATCATAATTTAAATGTATAAATTAATATTTATTATAATGGAAAATTGAAATAAATTTCATTTAACTTCGGATATTTCGAAGTTTCTATTGAAAATTTGCCTAGAAGACAAGAAAGGATTTCTTTTACTGATTCTTCCATTTGTCTGTCTATAAAAGGAGTTGGTTTTTTGTTATTACATTTTCTTCCAATTGACTGTGTTGTTTTATAATTGTTAATAACTAATTTTCGAGATCATCACGTTTTTAACGATGTCAACAATAATTAGACCTTGATGTTTTATGTTAATTATTATTTCCCTCTTCTCTGGAGTGCAGTGTTACTTTAAATTGGATAATTAGTATGTTTATCAAAATTATTTAATATCAGTTTATTGTCATTGAAATATTATGTAAACAAAAGTAAATGTGGGCAATATTTCTCTGTAGTATTATGTTGTTAAAATGTTTGTAGATAAACTATTATTAACCAACCATTAATATTACCTACAGAATAGTTTGGTTTCAATATTTTGTTCACAATTGAATTTCGTTGAGTTAATTATAACTTGATTGACAAATTTGTAATTACCTATTTGTAATATTGTTATTGGATATACATACTATTACTAAATATTTTCAATTTTATCTCTGTGGTTAACAAGTTTGGATTCTAGTAATGAGATAATAGTATTTTTTATTTTCTTTATTTCTATAATAAAATGTATTATAATTCAAAGAGAAAGTCTTAGAATTTTGAAACTGAAGAAAAAATTATCGTCATATTTTAAAAGATGGGTGATGTACTTACCAAAGCTTTGTGAAGCTTTCTTTGTAAAGCTTTGATTTGACCCAATTAATTAACAGGTATTTTATATTCAACAGACCGTCTAGACAGTTTTCCAAAACAAAAAATAAAAAACAAAACAAAAAAAAAAAAAAATGAGTTTACGTCATTGTGACTTTATTTATAGTTCCGTTCAACAAAAAAAAAATCCCCCATAAAATTTAAATAAATACATAAGATCGTGACGTGATGCGAATGAGTGAAGCCGTCGGCGTGAAGAATATCCGTACTTGAACATGCTATTACCAATCGAGATTAACATTCGCAGGTTCATTGGAATGGAGGCTGCAGAGATGCTCGGGACGTCCCACGGGTGCGTCTGGATGATCTGTCAACGTGCGTCAGGTCTCATCTACTGTTCCTTGCCGCACTGTCAACTCTTATTTCACAGATGCCTCAACTCAACTAACTCCTATCACCATACTTCTCGTTTTCTTTCACGTCCAAACAATGGGGGTCACGCACCACTATTCCGCTAAAGATATTCCGGTCGCGATTGCCGCTAGTTCTACAGGGTACATAAATATAATAATACTACCCGATAGACATAATCACGACGACGATGGGAAATAATAAACAAACGGTTCATTGAATTCGTTCTGAATTGTTCAATTTCAGAATTTTCTGGTGCAATTTCATTTTGTCTACGAATATTAAATGAGTGTTGTAAAAGGAGTAACTGAATCCAATTCATTAAGTAAACATTTTACAAGTTTTTCAAGGTTTTTTGTAATTTACTGATGTAATATTCTTCAGAAAATTTATCGTCATATTTCTGTCATCCCTGAAACAAGCAAGATAAATAATTAAAACAGAATTCCTACAAATTTAACTAATCCTATGTACTAAATATTTTATATTTTAAAACTATTATAATATGTTCTTTCTACAATTATTTATTTTATACCTAAATAGAGATTATTTCTACTCAAATTATATCTTAAATAAAATAAAACAGCAATGTGGATGCTCACAGAAATAGCACACAATTAAAAATGTATATTTATTAAATAATTTATACATAACTTATAAAAATTGTTATTTGTTATTTTGTTCGTTACAACCCCTGTAAACAACGAGACATAAATTCAACGAGATATTGGCAAAGATCGTTTGAAAGTAAATTCCACAACTCACAATTAATAATCTCAATTCATCTAAATTTGATGGTTTTTGGTGTTTTAATCGAGACTTCATGTTGTTCCATAAGTTTTCAATTGCATTTAGATCCGGACTTTGCACTGGCTAATCAAGAACCTCAACTTGATTATCTTTTAATCAATTTTGAATAACACGCTTCGGATCATTATCATGCATAAAAATCCATGTAACAGATAAATTATCGTTGGCAAATGGTTCCAGTACATCTCTCATGATATTTCTGTACATGAAACGGTCCGTTTTACCAATAACTTTCTGCAATTATCCTATACCATGCCCAGAAGAGGAACCCCAAACCATAACGTTACCTCCACCGTGTTTCAAAGTTCTTGTAGTGTATCTAAGGTCCAAACTTTTATTTGGAGGACGACGTATTGTTTACCAACTGATCCTATTTTATTGAACTTGAATTCATCACCCCAAAGTACTCTTCGCCAAAATTATGAAGGATAATTAATATATATATATATATATATATATATATATATATATATATATATATATATATATATTTGTGCCAACTTTAGTCTTATTCGAATATTCTTTACTGAAATATATCCTTGCAAGTTTTATTCATTCAGTCGACGTCTGATTCTTCCACTAGACACTGTTATTGTATGACTCAATTAATTTATTTTTTATTTGCCTAGAAGACAAGAAATAATTTCTTTTACTGATTGTTCCAATTTGTTTGCCTATAAAAGGAGTTGCTTTTTGTTAGGACGTTTTCTCATTGTATTTTCAATTGAGTGTGTTGTTTCATATTTGTTAATAACATTGTAAACCATTTGATGTTTCATTTTAATTATTATTTCCCTCTTCTTTTAAGTACAGTGTCTCTTTCTTCCCTCTAAAAGTGAGTTATTCAATAAAATAACTCTACAAAGAATTAATTTTTGTTGTTAAGAGTATTGATAACTATTTCTCCTTCATTTTTAAGATGTGTGACAAAAAACAATAAAACATATAGAATACTGAAATATATTTTCTATTCTGGTTGTTTAATTAATTAAATACAAAATGTCTAATTTTAAATTTTGTACTATTTCTCTGAAAACCATTTTATGTGAATTATTTTTTATTTAAAAGGTAAATGATAAAAGTTATTGCTTTACCACCTCATTTAAAAACATATTCGTCCATCAAATTTATTAACAAAATATTAATTCGACTTATAATTAGTTTTTATTTGTATATAATTAATCAATTAAATGTATAAAATAATATTTATAATGGAAAATTTGAATAAATTTCATTTAACTACGCATATTTCAAAGTTTCTACTGAAAATTTTCATAAAAAATTACAAATAATAACAAATAAATACAAAAAATGTAGGAATTTTAAATATATTTTTATATTATAATCATTTATATGCATTTATAAAATAAATTTAAACAAAAAAATCTTAGAAAATGTTTTTATTTGAAAAAGTAATTTCTTGTGTATATACGGTGTCCTAATTTGTTTGACTGGTACGAGTATTTCCAGACCAGATAAAACAAAAACTGAAATAATAATATAATTACAATATAATATAATTTTACACATGTGTGAAAAATTGTCAGTTAGAAACTAATACATATAAAAAATCCTAATTTGGGCTTTATATTTGTATTAAAATGTAATTGGATTGATTAATCTGTTATGTTTGAAGCAAAAATTTCATTGTTTTACATTTACAAGCACAAATATCACGTTTTAAACTCAATCCATTAAAGATTTAAATATAGGGATTAAATTATGATCAGTGTTTGACATAAAAGCAATAAAACATATAGAATATTGAAATATATTATCTATTCTGGCTGAACAAAATTTGAATTAAATCCTTTTATGAAATATCTTACAAAATGTATAATTTTAAATTTTGTACTATTTTTCTGGCAATCATTTTATGTGCATTATTTTTTTATTTAAAAGGAATGATAAAAAGTTAATATTAGTCAATTTGAAATAAATCATAATTTAAATGTAAAAAATAATATTTGTAATAGAAAATTAGAATAAATTTCATTTAACTATGGATATTTCGAAGTTTCTGTTGAAAATTTTCATGAAAAATTATTTGATAACAAATAATACCCAAAAAATTTAGAAATTTTAAATTCATTCTTATATTATAATAATTAATAGGCGTTTATAAAATAAATTTAAACAAAAAATCTTAGAAAATATATTTATTTAATAAAGTAAATTCTTGTATATAGGGTGTCTTAATTTGTCTGACTGGTACGAGTATTTCCAGACCAGATAGAACAAAAAACCGATTTAATATCCAAACTTGAATGATTTTACTTAATTTACTTAAATGTTTCATTGTTTCTGAAATATTTACGAAAACTGACATTTAACAGTTTATAACAAACAACTTGAAACACCCTGTAAAACTAATACTACCTAAAATTTAAACATTCCTTTTTTATTAACAATTAACGATTTGAATTTGTAATTTGTATGAAAAATTGTCGATTAAAAGGTAATACAAACAAAAATCCTAATTTGGGCTTTATATTAAAATGTAATTAATCTATTATGTTTCTACTAAAAATTTCATTGTCTTACATTTACAAACACACATTATCACAACATTTTAAACTCAATCCATTAAAGATTTAATATATAATCAATAATTTTAAAAACAAAATGAAAAACGATGTTTTGTTGATTAAAGTATAGTGTATTGCTATTATATGTGTTACATAGGAATTCTTTGGATATGTAGACTTTTTCCCCCATATAAGTATTTATTATTTCGTAATCATAACTCAGATTTGTATTATTACCTAGACACGTTTTTGAGGGTTCACGTAGACCACGAATTGCAGACATATTAATCAAACAAAAAAACAACAAAAAGCAAAACAAACGACTGATATAAATATAAAGCGTCCCAGGGGAATCGCCAAGAAATATTAACTAGACGTCGTGCGTCACTTTTTATTGAAAAAAAATCTCGTGAACAATTTATTTAATTGCAGACACTGCGAATCGTACTAAACATAAGCGAAATATATTGTGGTAAGGCTCCCTTCTAGTTTGCGGCATTTCTCTCGCCTTTTATTCCTGCCTGCCGATTATTATTCCGCTTTAGATTAAAATTTAAGCATTCCTTTGCCGAAATCATTCGTCTAATTTTCAAGTTTTTTCCTTATTAAACGAAATTCTTACATTCAATCGTCCCCTACTCAGTTAAAGTGCGTGTACAAATTTAGTTTTGCGGGTGTCGAAAATCGTTCACCCCGCGAAAGTCGTTAAATCGAAAAAAAAAAAAAATGGTGCAAGTTATTAAGTTTCATGACCGAAAGTCTTAGGTTTGAAAGAGCATGGATGACGAGTACATTAGACTGGAGTCTTCTTTACAGACGACGCAAATTAATCATGGGGTTAAGAGAATATTATCGGAAAATTGGTGCCGCTTTCTTGGGAAAATGGAATCATCCTTCCTACTCATAATTAACTTTTTACTGTGCCTTAACGATTTATGACCTCCCGGAAGAAAAAAAAAAAACTTATAAACCATAATGTCTGAGCACAATTTTAACTTTGTTATTAGTTAGGATTTTTCCTATTTATGTTAACTTAATTATGCCATTAGGCTCGATTAAAAAAGATTTTTTACGAGACGTCTTTGTTTTAAACGAAATAATTAGTCGGGCATAAGTAGTCGCCATTTTACAAATTAATTTTTGCCCTTGTAATCTTTCTTTTATTTCCGCGGGAAATCAACGTTGTTTTTTACGTGTTTTAACGTTCCGTTTAACTGTGAAATTTTAGTAAATTGTATGTGCTTTAAGTCAGATTTGATCGTGTAATTTGTTTACACAATCTTAAGTAGCTCTTTCTAAACTATTAACTCATTTATTTTATTATCTAATAGGATTATTAAGGAAATTACTGTAATTAATGAATTTCATATTTTTAAAGTTTGTTGAATAATTCTTTCTAAAGCCAACTTTGTTTGAGCATATTTAAATTATATACAAGCAACATATTTACATCAGTTCAAAAACGTTTTATTGAATTAATAATACATTTGACTTAGAAATTCCATTTGGAATTGAATCTCAGTTTGATACTATTAAAATATTATTTTTAAAATTTATGACTTTCAAGTCATATCTTTACAATATTTTTATAACAGATATTATTTCATGCAATAAAAGACATTGTTCAGGAAAACGACTGTAAACTGTAAAATCATATTTTTGAAGATTTAATTGTTAAAGTTTAATGGATGTAATTTTAATTTAAATTTGATTCTATGATTTGAAAACACAAACACTAACTTTATTCATTGTACTATTTTTAATATCATTTTTAAGAGGATTTTGTGTTACATACAAGAAAACATATATTTATAACTTGAAAAATATTTTAAACATATAATTCTTTCTACATTATTAATTCAAGTAAGAAATGTCTTGTTAACCTGTTAGAGACGTTTGATAACTACAACTTACAGTCTTCATTTTACTAATTTATACATCTATTTTAAGAGGAATGACTTTTTTATAAATCCTATTTAAATAATTCGTTCCATATTATTAATTAAAAAAAATGGCTTGTTAACCTGTTACGTATATTTCATGTAACTACAATTTACAGTTTTCATTGTACTATTTTAGACATCTATTTTAAGAGGGGTGACTTGTAGTATATTTAAATTTTATACAAGAAAATATATAACTACATATATTTATCACTTGAAAAACATTTTACACATTTTAAATTTTATAAATCCTTTTTATATAATTCTTTCTCAATTATTAATTCATGTAAAAATATCTTGTTAACCTGTTACAGACATTTCATGTACTTACAACTTACAGTCTTCATTTTAATAATTTAGACATCTATTTTAAGAGGGGTGACTTGCAGTAAATTTATATTTTATACAAGAAAAAACATATAACTACATATATTTATCACTTGAAAAACATTTTACACATTTTAAATTATATAAATCCTTTTTAAATAATTCTTTCACAATTATTAATTCATGTAAAAAAATGTCTTGTTAACCTGTTACAGACATTTCATGTAACTTCAACTTACAGTCTTTATCGTACTATTTTAGACATCTATTTTACGGGGGGTGATTTGTAGTATATTTAAATTTTATACAAAAAACATATAACTACATATATTTATCACTTGAAAAACATTTTACACATTTTAAATTTTATAAATCCTTTTTATATATTTTTTTCTCAATTATTAATTCACGGAAAAAATATCTTTTTAACCTGTTACAGACATTTCACGTAACTACAACTTACAGTCTTCATTTTAATAATTTAGACGTCTATTTTAAGAAGGATGACTTGTAGTAAATTTAAATATTATACAAGAAAACATATAACTACATATATTTATCACTTGAAAAGTATTTTACACATTTTAATTTATATAAATCCTTTTTAAATAATTCTTTCTCAATTATTAATTCATGTAAAAAAATATGTTGTTAACTTGTTACAGACATTTCATGTAGCTTCAACTTACAGTCTTTATCATACTATTTTAGACATCTATTTTACGTGAGGTGATAAACCACATATAACTACATATATTTATCACTTGAAAAACATTTTAAACATTTTAAAATTTATAAATCTTTTTTATATAATTCTTTCTCAATTATTAATTCATGTAAAAAAATATCTTGTTAACCTGTTACAGACATTTCATGTAACTTCAACTTGCAGTCTTTATCATACTATTTTAGACATCTATTTTAAGAGGGGTGACTTGTAGTAAATTTAAATTTTAAACAAGAAAACATATAACTACATATATTTATCACTTGAAAAATATTTTACACATTTTAAATTTTATAAATCCTTTTTAAATAATTCTTTCTCAATTATTAATTCATGTAAAAAAATATCTTGTTAACTTGTTACAGACATTTCATGTAGCTTCAACAGTCTACTATTTTAGACATCTATTTTATGAGAGGTGATTTGTAGTATATTTAAATTTTATACAAAAAAGATATAACCACATATATTTATCACTTGAAAAACATTTTAGGCATTTTACAAATTTTAAATTACATAAATCTTTTTTAAATAATTCTTTCTCAATTATTAATTCATGTAAAAAATATCTTGTTAACCTGTTACAGACATTTCAAATAACTTCAACTTACAGTCTTTATCATACTATTTTAGACATCTATTTTACGAGAGGTGATTTGTAGTATATTTAAATTTTATACAAAAAAAAACATATAACTACATATATTTATCACTTGAAAAACATTTTACACATTTTAAATTTTATAAATCCTTTTTAAATAATTCTTTCTCAATTATTAATTCAAGTAAAAAATATCTTGTTAACCTGTTACAGACATTTCATGTAATTACAACTTACAGTCTTTATCATACTATTTTAGACATCTATTTTAAGAGGGGTGACTTGTAGTAAATTTAAATTTTAAACAAGAAAACATATAATTACATATATTTATCACTTGAAAAACATTTTACACATTTTAAATTTTATAAATCCTTTTTAAATAATTCTTTCTCAATTATTAATTCAAGAAAAAATTATCTTGTTAACCTATTACAGACATTTCATGTAACTACAACATACAAACTTCATTTTAATAATTTAGACATATATTTTAAGAGGAGTGACTTGTAGTAAATTTAAATTTTATACAAGAAAACATACAACTACATATATTTATCACTTGAAAAATATTTTACACATTTTAAATTTTGTACATCCTTTTTAAATAATTCTTTTTCAACTATTAATTCAAGGAAAAAATACCTTAGTAACCTGTTACAGACATTTCAAGTAACTTCAACTTACAGTCTGTATCATACTATTTTAGACATCTATTTTACGGGAGGTGATTTGTAGTATATTTAAATTTTATAAAAAAAAACATATAACTATATATATTTATCACTTGAAAAACATTTTAAATTTTATATAACCTTTTTAAATATGCTTTCTCAACTATTAATTTAAGTAAACTTACTAATTTAGACATCTTTTTTAAGAGGGGTGACTTGTAGTATATTTAAATTTTATACAAGAAAACATATCTTGTTAACCTGTTACCAGACATTTCATGAAACTACTTAAGTCTGTATTGTTTTGACATTGAATATTTAAATTTTATACTAGAAGACATATAAATACATATATTTATTACTTGAAAAACATTTTAAACATTTTAAATTTTATATATCCTTTTTAAATAAGCTTTCTTAACTATTAATTCAAGTAAAAAATGTCTTCTTAACATGTAATTACTACTTACTGAGTTCATTAGTTTGACTTTAAATTTGTACAAGCAGACATAACATATTTGTATCATTTGAAAAATATTTTATTCAGTTATTTATACAACAATAAAATGTATCAGACATTTCAAAACTTATTAAAAAATGTTACATTGTTGGCACAGAATGCTTAAACGGAAAGTTTCTAAACTGGATCAATCTTTTAGCCCCTGTTACATTATTAATTCAAATAAAATGTGTTACAACAAAAACTTTATTAATTAAATCAATTATATTATGTTTGACCGATTCCAAGTGTGGTAGAACAAAATGTTTGAACTGTGACGTCTAAATAGGATTGATGGCAACTATTTAAGAAAACTGTTTGGCTGTTTGTGTGAAAAAGTTGCGAAGTTAAGGGGGAAAGTGCAAAAGAATGCGGACAGGTATAAATAAGCAATCGTGCAGCGATCCAAAGTTGGACGAGATTAAGCAAATAACAAATAGTCAGTTGGATGATGTATAACACAACAAGAACAAGGAGAAAGAAGTTCTTGAAACGAATGCGGGATTATGTTTGGAATTGGTAAGTAACACGTGCCAAAAAGTAACCCGGCCCGTTTAGCAATGTTCTTACCTGTGTTTTACAATTCTAATTACATATCTTACATGTCTTAGGCCCTCCCATGTACCGTCTTTTAAATTTCCTATTGGTTTATTGGTATAGCATTGTGGTTCACTATTGGCCGAGCGTGAAGTTAGGACTGAATAGCGCGCATGCTGAAAGGTATAGTCTGAATATGTTTCAGACTTCAGTTAGTGTTCCACCGACACTTGAAACCTTCAGTTTGCGATCGGCGGTCTGGCACGGCCGAAAGCACGAGGCCGTACAAGTACAAAAGTTTACGCGCGCGAAACCCATTTTCGTACAACTTCCACCATGTGCTGCGACAAACGCCGCATCTTTATTAGACTGTTCTTGTTGTTATGTTCGATGTGCTACTGTCATGCTGCCACGTCGACTGGAGCCACTTCAAATGGTAGGAAATTTTTTTAATTTTTTTTTTCAAAATTTATTTTATTATTTTGTTTTAATGATAATATATACATTTGTGTGGCAGTTTAGCTTTAAATATTATTTTACGTTAGACCATGTAGAAAAATGAAGAAAATAATAATAAAATATTTTTGTAAAATTTTTGAAAAAATATATATATTTAAAAAAAAAAAAAAAATTAAAACTGGTTGATTTTTTATATAGTCACATTTCATTATTTTAAAAATAAATATTAAAAATACAGTATTTTAAATATTGTCATTAATAAAATTAAATTATTTTTTGTATATTTAAGTTTATTTTAAATATTAAAAATTAAAAAAAATGCAAAAAATATGTTTTTTTTTGTATATTAAAAACACATTAGATTAAACTAATATATTTGTGTGAATATTTTATCTTTTTAATTAGATTTTTTGCATAAAATTATTATAATATTTGTTTACTGTAAAACTGATTTTTAATGTAAATTCCAAAATTCGTGTGTAAAAAAATATTATAATTAATATTATTTCTTTATTAGAAATTTATAAATATCACATTAATTAAAAAATTAAATCATACAAGTTTGATTTTTTATATAATCACTCATTATTTTAAAAATAAAAATTGAAATACTGCACGAATATTTTAAATATTGTCAATTAAACAAATAAAATTATTATGTAATTTTTTATGTAATTTTAAGACGTATTATCTTAAAAATAAAATATTAAAGTACTGCACAAATATTTTAAATATTGCAGATTTTTAATGTAAAACAATAATTATAATATATATATATTTTTTTGTTTAAAAATTCAATTAAAAAGTATATATATTTTTTATAATTTTAAAACGTATTATCTTAAAAATGAAACATTAAAATATCAATAAAACAACTTTAAAATTATTTTTTTGTATATTTATAATAATTATTAATAAAATTCTTAATAAATATATATATATATATATATATATATATATATATATCATTATTTATGTTAAAAAATTATATTAATTATTTTTTTTTGTATATTCAAAATTAAATAATAAAATATTATATATTATATATAGTTCTCAGTTTTTAAATATTAAAAATACATATTTTTGGTATATTTAAAATGTATTGATTTAAAAATAAAATATTAAAATACTGCACAAGTATTTTAAATATTGCTATTAAAACAACTTTAAAATTAATTTTTTGTATGTTTATTTATAATAATTATTAATAAAATTCTCAGTAAAAAAGTATATATACACTATTTTTTATATATATTCAAATGTATTAAAATTAAATTAAAAATAAAAAATTATATTAATATATAATTTTTAGTGGTCAAGGGTTTTAAATATTTAAAAAACCATATTTTTTTGTATATTTAAAATGTTTAAAAATAAAATATAAAAACATTAAAACACTGTACATGTATTTGAATTATTTGTGTTGATGCTTCTTTGACTAATTTTTTTAATTTAAATTTAAAATACAAAATGTGTAAAAAATAATTGTAATAAATAGTTGTTATTGTTTTTATTTATTAATATATTATATATAATATTAATTATTATATTAATATTTATTTATTATTTATTAATATATTATATACTTATATATTTTTTGAAACTAAATTAAAATAAATTTAAGTAATAAAAAAAATAATATTAAAAAATATTTATTTTAGTCATTTATTTATTGATTAGTGTGTAAATAATTAAATTATTTACTTCAGATATTTTAAAATATTTTATTTTGATAAGAATTTTGGTTATTTTTATATATTAAAAATATTAAATATTATTTATTTTATTAAAAAATTCAACATAAATTCAAATAAACAAATTATTCTCATATGAACAACTGTAATTATATATAAAGCTACAACATTTTTAAATTAAATTACTATACTATATTCTATTAAAAATATATTTTAGCATATTTAAAACGATTTATTTTAGTAATAAAACGATTTAATATATAAAAAATATACTATTTATATTACAATTTTAATTGTTTTCTTTGGTGTTTTGTAAAAATTAATTATAAATTTAGTGTTAACACAAATTATTTTGTTTGTTTATATATATTTTCAATATTATAAAATTATTTAATTAATTAATTTAAATATTACATTTTTAAAATTATAATTATAATAAATTATATTTTCAAGGGAATATTTATTTCATAAAATTATAAAACAATATTAAAATTTATATTTTAATGAAAAAGTCAGAACGAAAGGAAATTTTTTGTAACAACTTACTAAAAAAATATTTTTTGTTGTTATATATTGAATTTTATTGTACAATCATTTTAGAATAATTATTATTATTATCTTAAATAATACGATGGATTAATTATATTTTCAATTCAAATAATTATAAAAATTTGTAATTATTTACATACATGTTAAATTTTATATGAATTTAATTAGTTTTTTTTTTATTATTTTATAGAGAACGTTTTTCATATTTCAACTATTGTATTTATAATTTAATAATTTATTGTTATTGTTTTATTTTCCTAAATTTGATTTTTTGCAATTATAAATTTTATTTACTCGTGAAAATATTATTTGATTGTGTCAAACAAAAAAATCAATTTTCATTAATCTAACCATATTTGTTAATTTGATTTAAGTTAATTATATATATTATGGTTTATACTATTCATCTAAAATCTAATAATTTATAGTTGTGAAAAAATTAAATTTTTAAATAAAATAAATCATTTTCATTTAACTCAACTACACATTGGTTAATTTAAATTATTTCTGTATTAAATAATTACAAAAGAGTACAGAATAATATAATTAATGCCAAAACTCAAACAATGTGCTTTTTTATATTTTAATGTAAATTATATGTCAGTGATTGTCATCTATTTAAAAAAAAAAGCTCTTTTGACAGTATATTTACTATATTTATAAAAGTTTCTACACAATGTGTTTTAAAAATTTCACAAAACCCAAGAATTACTACATGTTTATTCAAAATAATAATCGACTGGATGTTGCATCTAATTAGTTAAAAATAACTAAAGAGAGTGAGTTGGTTTAATTTTGTAGCTAGCTGTAAACTATTGTTGTGTTGCAATTTTATTTATGGACCAGATTTAAGGATATGCACATAAATTTATAAAAAGATATTTGCTTTGAGTGTGATGTTTGATAAATTTTAGGTTATAATCAATAAAGTAGACGTTAATAATTTTATCTAATGAGCCAAGTTATATTCCAGTGATTTTCCTTTGTTCAAACATTCTAGACTAACATGCATTATAGTACATTGTTAAAGTTTTATTATTAGAAAATCCCAATAACGACGTATTAATATTCACTTGATAAATATTGAATTAATTATTTCTTCTATATTGGGAATTTAACTAGCGTATGATTTTATGCCTTCCGGCATCGTCTATTTTACATTTACAGCTGAATATGATTCTTACTATTGAATGAATAATAAATTAAGTTCGGATATTCCTCGCGGAAACCATTTACTTTGGCATAATTACTCAAAGAATAAGTATAGGTATACCGTAAAGTCCATCATTAAATAACTTATATCATTCCAGTTTGATGTTTGAAAAACGCAGTCACTGTATTACTTATTCCAACTTCGTGAAAACCCATAAAAGTAAAATGAAAAAAAAATATATATATACCCAGTAATTTAAACTTTTATATTAAGAATTTTATGCTATTAAACTTGTGTCTTTTGCCGCCATAATTGAGAATCTTGATGTTAAATTTATTCAAGTAAATTCGCCCTAAAATGGGTTCAGTGAGGAGACAGACGAATAACATAAAATCTAAAAATGGTCAACGACTCCACCGAATGTCACACAAAAAAATAAAGAACTCTGTCACAACAGAACAATATCTGTTTGTATTAAAAATCCATGTATGTATATTTCAGGGACATTCTTAATACATTTTTTATCAAAATTGGTGAATTGGTGCCTTTGAAATTACTGGGCAAAAGATTTTCAGGGTGGTTTTGCTTATATTCACCTTAATTATAAGTAAAAAATTAATATTCTATTCAGGATGTCCAAAATACAGGGTGTTAAATAAAGTTAATAATTTATTTTCAATATTTTTATGGGGTATTCTAAAATCAATGGTTTACTCCATATTCATAAATACCGAAGAGGAATTATGAAAACGTATTTAAGATTCAGATAACAAATTTAATTAATTAATGGTGCCTACTTTGAAATCTTGGAAATAAATTAACTTTGGTGCCCTATAACTTCGTAATTAGTACCTTTGTACTAAGGTAAGATAAAGCAAATCCATCTCATTGCACTTCGAGAATCTGTGGTAAAATTTTGTACAAAACTTTCAGAGCCACCCTGTATATGTAATAGGGTGGACAAAGATTGAAAAATTGATTCGTAGACACCTTTAAAAAAATGCTCTCCAAAGATGAGCTCTCAACTTTAATAAGAAGGTCCTTTTTATCTCAGTTTTCCATTTTTTCTTTAGTCCCATATGGAAAAATCCATATCTCACCATTACTTGATCGTACACAAAATTTCTATTTACATTTTTTGTAGGAAATTGAACGCTCTACAAAAAAGTTCTCTTGTGGTTAATCGATTACTCTAACAATTTAGAAGATATTCGCATTCGAATCCCAATGTGTACTGATTGGAAATGGATAAATTTAAAATATTTCACATATAAAAAAACTATTAAAAAATATATATAGAAATTTTCTGTACGATCAAGTACTATTCTATTGTGGCGATGTAGATTTTGCCATATGGGACTGAAGAAAAATTAGAAAACTGAGATGAGGAGGACCTTCTTAGTAAAATTAAGAGCCCAACTAGTTTTTTAGTGTTGGAATAAAAAATAGACGATTTTTTTGGCCCAGTCTAATATATAAGTACCAGAAAAAGCATAACTTTCCTCCAAGTAACTTCTATTTATCAAAATAATCAACAATCAACAATTTTTTGCTAACGTTCAATAAACAAATTCATTTCAGGGTTCCTGAAACTGAAGAACACATCTACCTCAGTTTTGACTTATTCTTCAGGATTAAACAGTTTATTACTTAAAGAATTGGATAATAACGAAAATAAATAATACACGTGAGGAAATATCTGGACTATATGGTGGATGGCGTAGAACATTTAACATTTTGAAACTTTATTTCAGACTCTAAATGGTCCTGGGGTCAATTTGAGAGCAGTTGATCTTTTGACTTCAGTCCACGACACAGTTATCAAAATCTTTATTGGGTTAGAGTCATTTTAAGTGCTCCACCAGGTTTACCAAATCTAAATTCGTTGGCTGAAGCTTCTTCTTTCTTCTTTGGTTGATGCATCTCAGTTTAATAACTCATTTCCAAACATATATTAAGACGATTTTACAAGAAATATTGTTCAATTTATTCGTTGGTACAAATTTCAGGACAACTTTCATGTTTTCATCTTCAAAGCATTCATAGCCACATTTAGACCCACGAAACTAAAATCCTGCGACTTCATCAACTGTGTCCAAGTTCAGTTTCTGAAGTTAGTTAGGTTAAAATGTGTATAATCAAATAAATGATGAACCAGGAACGTAAATACTTCCCACTCAATATTTAGCAGTTGAGTTGAGTAGACCTATATAAATCTTTAAAGGAATAAAATGATATAACACATAAACGTCAGATTACTATATCTTTTATCATGGACATTTACATAAATCAACCGAAACTAAGGCAAACAATTTAATATGATAGTGGCTGTATAAAATTATCAGATTTAAATCCATTTATAGAGTGAACAAAAACATTGTGGATTTTAATCCCTGGCAAACAACGAACAAATTGAGTATGTAAGATTTATTTGAAATTTCACGAACAAATACACATTTAATATGATATTACAAATCAGATAAGTGGTTAGTTCACATATATTACCCCGTTCCTCTTTTGTTGGGATCTTGCGTTTCATTCGTATTTCTTGCTTTGCTGCTCATCTGATTTCGTTGCGCTGGCAGGCATTTGATTTGAAAACTACTTAATTAATTTAGCGAATGCAGTTTGTGTTAGTGCCTAACATAAATTGAAAGCGTGTTTAGCTTTATTACTAATAGATATTAAAGAATCAGCTTTCAATACTAATTAGTTTTAAGAACTGCTTTGGAACGGAGTAAAATTTCAACAAACTTCCCCATCTCCAAAAGGACCAAACTCCGTTTCCGTGTATATTTGGTAATTGCAAATGTGTGTGTTTAATTTTGTTCGGTATTCTCTTTAAATTATAGTTTCGTCATCAATTATGTGTCGATAATTAATTTAATTGGGATCAGAGCGATGAACACACCCCACCCCCATGACTGGCCGCTGATAATGGCCATCACATAGGATTTGCCATCGCTGGACTTCAACAACCAAGTCCAAGAGACATCACCATAAATCTTGGGCATTATCTGTATCTGGCTCTAGTTCTAGCTTTCCACTTGTCACCGAGGTGGGGTGAGATCTCTTTCGCATCTTTTAACTTTCCTCAGGGCCGCAAGATTCATTGCTTTACACGTTAGATAGACGCGTCCCGGACCGATTGGGCGTACAATGGGGGAAATAAGTGGAAACATTTCATTGTGGCCGCGACACCGATAATTCAGTAAATATGGTGATAAATGAATAAATTCACGGTTCGCGGTGAATTCCCGGTAACAAAAAGATATGTTGCGGTGATTATGTATGGAAGTGTGTGTGTCGGTCGGATTTTCGACGGGGAAATGAACGGCGGCAAAACGGGGCAATATTATTTAAATATTTTATCCGTCTTTGGGGACCGAACGCCCTGTACAATTATACATTCAATGAATATGTAAAAGATCTTATTTTATGCCCCGATACAGGGGGTGGGATATTGGTCCTGGCCGAAGAATATTAACCTTATGCCTTTTTGTTTTTGATTATGTAAATTCAAAGGGAAATGATAATTTGGGGCTTTTATCTGCGGTTACAAAGTAATCCACGACTGCGTCCCTTCATAAGACGCGTTCTGTCGCTACTTTGTTAAATAGGGGTGAAGCGTTTAGTTCTGATTCATCACACATCGATAACCGAAAGGGAGGAAGCGGTCACCCCTCACAAGGCCTAAGCTCGGGAATTACGCATTACTAAATAATGCATGTTTATTTGAAATTATAGAGACAGCCGTCTAATATAAAATGTGTCACAAAAATCTGCAACCAATTTACGGATTATTTATTGGACAAGTGCACTTAATGAAACGGATCAGCAGATGACTTTCGGGAGGTTACAGATAAATCATCTGACTCAGGACCCACAACAAGTCTCATTCAGTTTCTGTTATTGTTCTGAACAACATGTTAAAATATATTCTAACTACTATTTCTAGTCAAGAAAATTTTATATTGAAATTATTATTTATTTATAAAAATAATTTTAATTACTTTTAAATTTTTAAATATTACTGAAATAATAAAACAAATACTTATTACTTATTTAAACTCACATTTTTGCTTATTTTTATAACAATATACTATATATACGGTTAATCATATTTGATCAGGTTGTATATATATATATATATATATATATATATATATATATATATATATATATATATATATATAATATATTACATTTTTATGAACGTTTGTAAATGAAAATGAAAATGATTTTGACCTTGAAAATATTTTATTTACACAAAAGTTATAAATTTTACTATTTTTAGCCTAATTAAAACTTTCTTAAAGAAGTTTACATTTTCACGGATATTTATAAAATATGAAAATTATTTTGACCTTGAAAATAATTATTTTTTTTTTCAAGAATTTCAAAATTTGTGATTTTTGATCTTAAAATATATTTTCTTTTTAATTTTAATGAAATGAAAATAAAATTTATCTTAACTTTGAAAATTTTTTATTTATACAAATATTTAAAATTTTTGTCCTTAAAAATATTAAAATTTGAAATTTTCAGTTTTCTTAGAGAAATTTACTTTTTTATGGATGTTTGTAACTGAAAATAAAATTTATCTTGACTGAAAATTCTTTATTTTCTTAAATTTCCTCAAAATAATTAAAATTTCGAGGATTTTTTATTTAAAATTGTAACTTTTGCAATTTTAATTTTTGTTTATAGAATTTTAAATTTAATGGATTATTTTTAATTATAATGCATTTTTGATTAGAAATGTAAAATTATATTGTACCATTAATTTCAATTAAAAAAATCAATCAACCAATAAATTTGATTTAAAATTTTACTTTTTTTTATTATTTATGTATTTGAAAATTATATTGATATATTGTATTTTTTAAATTATGTTAAAAAAATTTAATATTTCTCAGTCTCAAATTTTCTTAAGTAAAAATACCAAATTTTTAGTAATAATATTTTGTTCAATTTTCTCAAAATAATTATAATTTCGAGGATTTTTTATTTAAAATTGTATAATTTTTACAATTTTAATCTTTATAGAATTTCAAATTTTGATGGATTATTTTTAATATCACAATTGATCACATTGTAGAAAATATATAAATATACTGTGCCATTAATTTCAAAAAAAAAAAAAAATCAATCAGTAAATAAATTTGATTTAAAATTTTATTTTTTGTGTATTTAAAAATTATATTGGCCTTGGCATTTTTTGAATTATATTAAGGAATTTAATATTGATCATTTTTCGTTTCTAATTTTCAATTTTCTTACAGAATTTTACCATTTCATGGATGTTTTTAAGTGAAAATGTTAAATTTTTATTAATTTTCAATCTATTAAAAATATTTCTATCAAATTTTTAAAATATTTTAACAATTTAAAAATATTAAAATTTTGAAATTTTAGATTTTATTGAAAAATGTTTGAAGAATTTAATTTAATTAAATATTCAATATTTTTTAATTCTCTCAATGTAAATAGAAATTTTTAAAAAATTTTCAAATTTCTATTATTCAAAACTTTGTAAATTATCTTGATTATTTAAAATAAAAAATCTTGATCTTGAAAAGTTTACATTTTAACCGAGAATCTTAAATTTGATAGAATATTTTATTGTTTTTTTAATTAATTAAAAACAGCATTGTCATAAAATTGTGAAAATTTTGAAAGTTTGGAAATTACCTTGACCTTCAAAATGATTAAATTTTATTTAAAATTATGTAATTTCTTACAGAATTTCAAATTTTGACTTTTTCATTTTTTTTCACCTCCAAATAATTGAATAAATATTGTACAAACATTTCAGTATAATTGTAAATTCGACAGAAAACTTTGATGTTAAATGCCTGGAAATAATATTGATCGAATTATAAAATTGTAGTAATTAGGTAATCGTTGAATTTCCACATCTTCCACGAATATTAAACATGTAACACGTGATCTTCGAACGTGCCCAAGAAAGTATTTAATTTAAGTTTTTTGGCGTCGAGTTCATATGATAGAAAAATAAAATAAGAAGAAGGCGATTACTTGGCCATTAATTTGCGAAAAGGCATTAAGCAGCATTAAATGACACTGGCCATGAATGTAGAGGATTAACATAGTAAATGGATGAATGTTGAGTAAAAGGGAGAAAAGATAAAGCCCAATGAAAAGACGTTATTTATTCTTATCGTCACATTTTACTGTATCGTATCGAATAGATTTTCCGAATGAAATTCCCCACGATTTAGTCGTTGCGAACTTATAAACTTATTCCTGAATTTAAGTTTTTAACAGATCCGCAATATTTTAGCACAAAAATGTTCGAATGGACACTTTTCAAACTTGGTGTGTATTTAAAATAACTTTTCTAAGAATAATTTTAATGGAAATTTCCCTCATTCAACTTTAAATTTAATAATAACCCACCCAATTGACACTTGGATAAAAAGAAGGGTACATTGCCCATAATTCTATCCTAAACACAAATTAAATTACATAACAAGGCACAAGAAGACTTACACCAAAGTCAACTTGGAAGTAACAATTTAAATAGGATTATTATCATATTTTTCAATGGATGTAAACAAAAAGGTCATGCTAATAACTTTTTAATACTTTAATAAGACTTACATTCCTTTCACTTTACTTTGGAAACACTCATTTAAAAATTTATGCGATATTAATCAAAAGCAATTTTATATGTATGACGGAATAATACATATATTTTTACGGAAATTCATAATTCCACAGCAACCATATTTTATGTATTAAAAAACGTAGTTTTTAGTGCAGAATAAAAAATCCATTTTTGTGCCACCATATTGAATGTATAAAACGTCAATTTAAATATGAATGATTGAATCTTGCGAAAATTGATGGTGATGGTTAAAATAGGTTCGTGTTTGTGTTAATATGTGAATTGCAGTTTTTTATCATTTCGTATTAAGTAATGGAAACGGCAATTTGCGTTTGTAACTTTCGAAATAACGTAAAATAAATTGTATTCAACAAATTAATCAACATTTTCTTTCCAAGATTCTGCAAGAAAATTCTGATTATTTGGAACTGGGGAAAATATGAATCTCATTTTAATAAGATATACCAAATTTAACCAATTGTTACAGAAATACGTAAAAAATTCGTTCATTATACGTTAAAAATTACCTTAAGCTTTTCCCAAAATTTTGATACTTTTGCCTTCAAATATATCAAACTTTTTGGGAATTTTCATATTTCAATTTAAAAATTACTTTGACCTTCAAAATAATTTAAACTTTCCCATCAAAATGAAAAATTTTGACCTTGAAAATTTTTATATTAATCGATTATCGTAAATTGTATAATTTTTATCTAAAAATTCATTTGTGGATATTTTTAATGTAAATATTAAAATTTTAAAATATTTCCATTCATTAAAAATATTATTGCCATAAAATTTTTAAATTTTAAAGATTTTTCAAATTTTCGTTATTTAAAACTTTGAAAATTATCTTAGTTGTGAAAATGATTTAAATTATTTGATCAAAATGAAAAATCTTGAACTTGAAAATTTTTCATTTTAATCGAGAAGAATCTTAAATTGTAGAATATTTTAATTAAAAATTCATTCATGAATTTTTTTTAACCTAAATATGAAATTTTTAAAATATTTTAATTAATTAAAAATGAATGAAATTGTGAAATTTTTGATTTTTTTAAAGAATTTTAAAATTTTCATTATTCAAAACTTTGGAAATTGTCAAAAAAAATCTTGATCTAGAAATTTTTTTATTTTGATTAAGAATCTTAAATTGTAGAATATTTTAATTAAAAATTTATTTGTGGATATTTTTTAACGTAAATAACAAATTTTTAAAATATTTTAATTAAATAAAAATAGTACTGTCATAAAATTGTGAAATTTTTAAAGAATTTTCAAATTTCTAATATTCAAAAGATGGTAAATTACCTTGACCTTGAAAATTAATTAAATTTTTCAATCAAAATGAAAAATCTTGACCTTGAAAATTTTTCATTTTAATCAGGAATCTTAAATTGTAGAATATTTTAATTAAAAATTCATTTGTGGATATTTTTGAACGTAAATAACAAACTTTTAAAATATTTTTATTAACTAAAAATAGAATTCATTGCCATAAAATTGTAAATTTTTTGAAATTTTTCAATTTTTTTGAATATCTAAATTTTCATTAATCAGAACTTTGGAAATTATCTTGAAAATGATTAAAATTTTTTGATCTAAATGAAATTTTTTTATTTTCATCGAGAAATTGTAGAATATGTTAATTAAATATTGTATAATTTTTTGAACGTAAACATCAAAATTTTAAAATGTTTTAATTAAGTAAAAATAACATTTCCATAATATTGTAAAATTATTTTAATTTTGATCGAGAATCTTAAAATGTTAAATTTTTATATAAAAATTCATTTGTATATATTTTTCAATGAAATTATCAAAATTTTAAAATATTTTAATTATTTAAAAATATATATCACATAAAATTGTGAATTTTCAAATTTCCATTGTTCAAAACTTTGGAAATTTTTTTCGAAATTGAAATTAAAATTAAAGGACTTTTATTGAATTTTTATATAAAAATTGAATTTGTGGATATTTTTAAAGCAATTATCAAATTTTTAGAATATTTTCATTAATCAAAAATATTAATTTTTTGAATTTTTACATTTTTACAGTAGTACTGTACCATTATGGATAAAATTTATTACATTGAATTGTAAGTACGTGTTTTAAAATAATACGTACCAAATTTAAGCATAATTGAATCAAAGGTTACGGAAATATGAGAAAAAAATATTTAGATTTTCTTCATTTTTGAACGTGTTTTAACATCTCCCAAATTTTGACCATCTATTTTGGAAACATCTTGTTTATATACAGTTTAATAGAAAAATGTTAAAAGATAAATGAAAAATTATTCAAACAATCATGAACATAAACAAACTAATATTAATATTTTATTTTGATGTATACATACGTAAATAATAATAAACAATACAAAATTAAATAATAATTAATTAAAACATGGAAAACTAAAAAAGGAGTTAATTCAGTTTACTCCACATTTCAAATTAAATTTTCATCATCACATGTTCTTTGTGTTTGAATATATAATTTTGTTTATAATAAACACGTAATTGTACAAAGTAAATTTATTGTGAAAAAGTTAATTATGACGGCTAATAATCGCAAGTGCTCAACACGGTTGAGGATAAATCAAATTCCGGTAATTACGGACGAGTTATATTTTTATTGGAAAATTTATGTGATCCCACATAAGGGGTGGCAAAAAATAATAAATTTGCCAGATGGATAAATTAATTATAACCGGTGTATTCGTACGTTATTAATAATCCTGACATATAAGGAGGTTTAATCGAATGAAGCTGCGGTGTATCTTTTAAGGGTTAGTCCACCCCCGCCCGGAACGTACGTATGAAAGATAACGATGAAGAGATGGCAATCAATAATACCGCCTTAAGATAATAAGATGATGGCAATAGGCTTTAGTTGTTATATTTTCGACGGGGGGAGCGTACACGTGACCGAAAAAGTTAACGTGACCGAGTCCCCAGAACGGGGGTTTGGTTTTGTTCGGAAATCGTTTAGTGTATGCCTTCCCGTTTCTGGCCGGGGCATTAAACGGTCACAAGTGTCCTCCTGATAACGGGCGACATATGTACGCCTTTCCCCCGGAAAACCTTGAAAAACTACCAAATATATTCAGGAATCTCTCCTTATTTAAGACCGGAATTTATCACTCGGAATAAAATTTACTTCTATCTATTGTGGAATGTATATTTTACGCCTTTCACACTATTAAACGCTTATTTATGGCAAAATAAAACCGACTGATAAAATTTCAATTAAATGTCAACCGCTACAAACAATACCATTTACTCCGGCTTTTGTGTAAACACACTGCACACTGCACACACACTCTAAACAGGGGCTATCAATAAAATAAAAATGAAACTTTACACAAAGATTCATGGCCGCGTATTTTCGCCCAGGAATCAAGTGGCGGAAAAAAAATGTTGCTGTTTTGTTGTTATAAATTAAACGGAACACGCAACAAAACGTATGGATATAAAATTCCATTATCATGTGTTTCATTTAAAGTTAAACATTTACCATCAATAAATACTATTAGCCCCGCAGATTATTTTATATATATATATATATATATATATTTTTGGGCCGGATTTTTGTTGCGTTTCAGCTCTTGTCACTGTTAATAATAGAGAAGCTTTTTTATAATAAAATATTGACGACTTAGTACAATTGAATTAAAATGTAAAAGTTATGGTTTGCTGTTGAATTATTGTTTTGAAAACTGCCCCGTTTGTGAATGATGCAGCCCTACCTCTTCCTCCTCGCCCTCTGTGAATTTGGTATATTCGTTCAAAAATTTGCTAGCCAATAATTTATTTTTGTACAGTACGATAGTTGAGTAAAACAATGAATAAAAATTACTTTGTTGCGGGTCCCTGGCTTTAAAATTTTTCCGTCCAAAACGAAAATGTCTGAGTTTTTTCAATGTGTATATTTAAATTTTCTAGTTAATAAATGTGGATATAATAATTTTATTTTGTTTGATATTCAAGATAATTAATTTATACATTAAGGTATAATTATAATTTTTTAATTAATTCTAATTTTCAAATACTTTGTAAGACTCAAAATTCCCTATTTTATACCTCAAAAATTACCTCCAGTTTCTCCCAAAATTTGAATACTTTTTGCCCTCAAATATGTTTAACTTTTGGGGAATTTTCAAATTTCTATTTAGAAATTACTTTGACCTTGAAAATAATTTAAATTTTTCGATCAAAATGAAAATTTTCAAGGTCAACAATCTTAAATTGTAGTTTTTTTGTCTGTGTCATTTGTGAATATTTTTCAATGTGTCAAAATATTTTAATTAACTTAAAAAAATATTATTGCCATAAAATTGGGAAATTTTTAAATATCCATTTTTCAAAATTTTGGAAATTATTTTGACTTTGAAAATGATTTAAATTTTTTGAAAAATGAAATGAAATGAAAAATCTGGACATTGAACATTTTTATTTTAATCGAGAATTTTAAATTTTATAATTTTTTATTTAAAAATTTATATTTGTGGATATCTTTCAATGAAAATATCAAATATTAAAATATCTTAATTAATAAGAAATATTATTGCCATAAAATTGTTTTTGAGTTTTGAAACTGTAAATTTTTTACAGTATTTAAATTTTACTTTTCTCGAAATATTTCGAATTTCGATAATGTTTTTACTTTTTAATATTTGTCCTTGAAATTAAATTTTTTTGAGTGGTAAATTTATATAAAAAGTGGTAAATTTATAATAAAAAATAACTAATAAATATTCTTTTAAAAAATGACCACTAAATTATTATTATTATTATTTTATTATTTTATACTTAAAAATATTCCAATAAAATTTAATTTTTATACATTAAATATTATCAGAATTTTAAATTTTCTTTTGAATTTAAACATGGCCTTTTTTAATTTTCACTTATATAAAATATTAGAAACTATCCTTGAAAATGTTTTATTTTTTATATATTAGTTTTTATGGTTATAAATTGTAGTTTAATTTTCTTCAAAAATTTTATTTTTTTAAACTTAAAAATGGAAAATATTTTTTCGATTTCAATTCTTTATTGTATAAAATAATTAATAGAATTTTAATGATTTTTTGGATTTTTAAACTTTTTAATATTTTAATTTTCCATTATTTAAGGTTTAGAAAATTATTCTGAACTTTCATTGTTTTAATATCTCAAATCTTATGACATTAATAAAATTAAAATTTTTTTATTTCCATTAAGAATTTTAAAGGATTTCAATTCTTCATTATTTAAAGTTTTGGAAATTATCCTGACCTTGAAAATTTTTCATTTTGTCACAAAAATTTTTCTCATTGATTCACGATTATTCCATAAATTTGAAAAATGTTTGAAATTTAAATTTTTTCAGGATTTTGGGAATTAAAAAAAATATATCATGAATTTTTTTCCTTTTTTTTCTAATTTAAGAATTTTTGACAAAAGAAACAGTGTCCTTGACTATTGCCAAAGAATTTAGATTGTGCTGGATATTATTTCAGGAGTATTTAATTATTTTTGTTCTTAAATATTTTAAATTTCGACGATTTTTTATATTTGTCTTTCAAATATTTTAATTGAAAAATTATAGATTAATAATAAATAAACCCATAGTTTTAAGTTTTTGGAATAATTATAATTTGTTCTATTCTATTAAATTATTATTATTATTAATAAAAATTTAATACATTCTATAAATTCATATTTTTTACTATTTAATCAACCATTTTGATTAAATGGCTTTGCCTTTTTAAAATAAAAATACATGTAACAGAAATTATGAAGCTTTTAGATTGAAATATAGTTTTAATTATATTTTCATTAAAAGAAAAGTAAATAACATAAATAAACACGAATGAATTCTACATTTAATGTTCAGTTCTTCGATGGCACATATTTGATAGTATAAAGATTATTTTAAATTTAAAATTACACAGTAAAGAGTACAGAAGAGTATTAATTATTTTATATCATATTTTATTCATGTTTTCAATATGAAAATATTAACTGCTTCAATTAAATCGATACCACAACTTCGTTGAACCTCTCAAGCCGAAGATTGGCTTCCAGACTGGAAAACACGCAAGAACCGAAAATGAAAAAAAAGGGGGTAGAGGAAATCGACAAGAATCCAGTACCTGTGGGTGTGTGTGTGTTTTGAATAATCCCACGGCTGTATTGCGTAATGAGCGACCCATTTTTTCTTAACATTGCCGAAGGTGAACGCAAAGCGGTTGAGCTGATGGCAGAAATTAAGGCAACATGCTACGCCATCGGTTTAAACCATGTTACATGGATACGCAGCTACGATTGGAAAATAAAAATAAAATACCCCGGCTCATATTGCAACGCTTTAGGCTGATTTATATTTGAAATTTTCTTACCGCTCTTCTTTTTTCTACCTTTTTGAGTGCGCAACTTTCCGTCCCACCCTTTGTCGGAAGTTAATATCTTAACGGTATTACGTCGAAACAGAAGACATCGAACTTTAATTATGCAACGTGTTTTCAATTTCAAGTCGAGTCAGTGTTTGTGATCGTTGTTATGTTGAATTGTTTTGTCTAAAAAAGTGCAGTGTGTAAATGAAATCTAAGAAAAATATTTTCTAAAGCACTTAGACTTTTATTTTGGCTACATAATTTCTTGGATTTAGTCTATCTGATAATTATCATTTTATTATTTTAAACTTATTTACTTATGTCTCATTCATTTCTATAGAATGTTCCTAAGAGAAAATCATTATCTCTTTAATGATGTGTGATCTCTTATTAAATCGTTCAATTTTTGCTAGCTTAAAAGTTGAGGAATTATTACATGTGCTTGTCTTGTACTTATTATACTTATCCTTTTTTAAAAGCTCTCGACACTTAGATCAGTTTTACTGCACATGGTCTGGAAATACTTCCAACAATCAAAGTCAGTATCAAACCAATTTGGGACACCTTGTACTTATACTTATTATACTTATCTTTTTAAAAAAGCTTTTAATACTTGTATCAGTTTTTCTACATATGCTCTGGAAATACTTCCAACAGTCGAAGTCAAGATCAAACCAATTTTGTGGTACCTTATACTTGTACTTGTTGTACTTATCCTTTTAAAAAAGCTCTTGACACTTAGATAAGTTTTACTGCATATGGTCGTGAAATACGTCCAACAGTCAAAGCCAAAATCAAACCAATTTGGGACACCTTGTACTTGTACTTATTATACTTATCCTTTTAAAAAAGCTCCTGACCCTTAGATCAGTTTTACTGCATATGGTCTGGAAATACTTCCAACAGTCAAAGTCAAAATCAAACCAATTTGGGGCACCTTGTACTTGTACTTATTATGCTTATCCTTTTAAAAAAGCTCTTAATACTTAGATTAGCTTTTCTACATATGATCTGAAAATACTTCTAACAGTAAAAGACAAAATCAAACCAATTTGGGGAACCTTGTACTTGTACTTATTATACTTATCCTTTTAAAAAAGCTCTTAATACTTAGATCAGCTTTTCTACATATGATCTGAAAATACTTCCAACAATAAAAGACAAAATCAAACCAATTTGGGGAACCTTGTACTTATTATACTTATCCTTTTAAAAAAGCTCTTAACATTTAGATCAGTTTTTCTACATATGGTTTGGGAATACTTCCAACAGTTAAAGCCAAAAACAAACCAATTTGGGACACCTTGTACTTGTACTTATTATACTTATCCTTTTAAAGAAGCTCATATCACTTGGATCAGTTTGTCTACCTTTTGGTTTGGGAATACTTCCAACTGTAAAAGACAAAGTCAAACCAATTTGGGGCACCTTGTACTTGTACTTATTATACTTATCCTTTTAAAAAAGTTCTTAACACTTAGATCAGTTTTCCTACATATGGTTTGGGAATACTTCCAACTGTAAAAGACAAAGTCAAACCAATTTGGGACACCTTGTACTTATACTTATTATACTTATCCTTTTAAAAAAGCTCTTAACACTTAGATCAGTTTTTCTACATATGGTTTGGGAATACTTCCAACTTTAAAAGCCAAAAACAAACCAATTTGGGGCACCTTGTACTTGTACTTATTATACTTATCCTTTTAAAAAAGCTCATATCACTTGGATCAGTTTGTCTACCTTTTGGTTTGGGAATACTTCCAACTGTAAAAGACAAAGTCAAACCAATTTGGGGCACCTGTACTTGTACTTATTATATTTATGCTTTTAAAAAAGTTCTTAACACTTAGATCAGTTTTCCTACATATGGTTTGGGAATACTTCCAACTGTAAAAGACAAAGTCAAACCAATTTGGGACATCTTGTACTTGTACTTATTATACTTATCCTTTTAAAAAAGTTCTTAACACTTAGATCAGTTTTTCTACATATGGTTTGGGAATACTTCCAACTTTAAAAGCCAAAAACAAACCAATTTGGGGCACCTTGTACTTGTACTTATTATACTTATCCTTTTAAAAAAGCTCATATCACTTGGATCAGTTTGTCTACCTTTTGGTTTGGGAATACTTCCAACTGTAAAAGACAAAGTCAAACCAATTTGGGGCACCTTGTACTTGTACTTATTATATTTATGCTTTTAAAAAAGTTCCTAACACTTAGATCAGTTTTCCTACATATGGTTTGGGAATACTTCCAACTGTAAAAGACAAAGTCAAACCAATTTGGGACATCTTGTACTTGTACTTATTATACTTATCCTTTTAAAAAAGTTCTTAACACTTAGATCAGTTTTTCTACACATGGTTTGGGAATACTTCCAACTGTAAAAGACAAAATCAAACCAATTTGGGACACCTTGTACTTGCACTTATTATACTTATCCTTTTAAAAAAGCTCTTAACACTGAGATCAGTTTTTATACATATGGTTTGGGAATACTTCCAACAGTAAAAGCCAAAAAAAAAACCAATTTGGGGCACCTTGTATTTGTACTTATTATACTTATCCTTTTAAAAAAGCTCTTAATACTTAGATTAGCTTTTCTATATATGATCTGAAAATACTTCTAACAGTAAAAGACAAAATCAAACCAATTTGGGACACCTTGTCTTGTGCTTATTATATTTATCCTTTTAAAAAAGCTGTTGACACTTAAATCACTTTTACTACATATGGTTTGAAAATACTTCCAACAGTCAGAGTCAAATTAAATTATACTTATCCTTTTAAAAAGGCTTGTGACACTTTTACGTTATGTAGAAAAACTGATCCACGTATCAAGAGCTTTTTTAAAAGGTTGATTGCTGTTTATTGAACATTCGTGAGTAAAGTTACTATTATTTTATGCACATTTTTGGTGTTATTAAATTGAACTGAATTGAAATATCTTGAGGAAGATAAGTAATAAATAGTACTTAGTGCTATTTTTATGAGTCGTATGTTTATTATATTTTATATTTACTTAATCAGTAACATGAAAAATAGAGAAAGTCATAATCGAAGCTGATTAACACCCATTGGCAAAACAACGATCTTAAAATTATTGAACGTATAAACCACAAATACATTCCTAAACAGTATCATAAATTACCTGCATATAAAACAGATTTGTAAATGAAGAAGGGAGACAACATTGATAAACCCTTAACTCATTGGATGTAGCAGATAACAACCTATTGATAAAGAAGACATATGCGTTAATGCATCATTCCCTCGTTATAATTAGTGCCGTAATTAATTAACATTGTTATAATACAGACGGTTACGACTATGAATGCTAATATTGTAGAACAAGCCGCAGAATTCCCTTGTAATATTAGTGCCACGCTTGTCGTGAGATTTAATATACCATTTATATTGCTTTCGGCAGAACTTCCAAACAAAACAACGTTGGTGTCACGTAAAAAAAAAGTGCTTTGCCCGTCACTCACAAAACTATGCGACGGTTTTTAAAACGGCATTCGGTAAATTAATTAAGTAACTTCCAATTTACAAAGGTAAAAATACTTATTTTACGAGGGCGGCCGTTCACATCGCATTAGTTTGGAATTATTTAATCAACGAGCTCCTTTTCTTGTTATTTAACTGATACGACACACCATTTACTCCCATATTTAAAATAATTTTTGTATCGACGGACTTTGTGTACAAATTCATTATAAAATTTTAATTTCCTGTTAACGAAAGCTCCATTAAAACAAATAGAAGCATTTTAACTAAAATCATTTATAATGCAAAGGTGTTATTTTATTCATTGGTCAAATGCTTGACAATTTAGCAATTAAGCACAAAATAAAAATTACACCCGCACACATATACAGCGTGTAAACTTAAATGCATGTTTTGTGTAGTTTTAGTCAACGTATCATGTTACATAAATAATGTGATCAATTAACGTAATTTAATGAACACTTTTAGTTACCCAAAACTCGCAGCCACTACGCAAAGTTCTGTTTTCTGTTAGCTTAGCCTTTAAGTTTGAAGTAGTGAAAATGTCTCCGCAACATTTCAAACGAGTTTATTTCCTTAATCAAATATTAACTATTAAGAATAAGCAAAATTAATAAAAGTCAAACTTGATTAAAACACATTGCTTATTTATATAAATAAAATGTTTTATTTAATTCGATGCCGAATGGCTAAACTTTTCCATTATTATTAATTAGCTAATGCACATTCCATCACCCCATTCTTATACATCGTAAATGGCTCGATCAATTAAAACGTTTTAACATTAATTAGAAAATAAGTTTTAATAGTTATAAATTAAATGAGAGGAGAGCTATTAATTATTTAATCTAAACGCTTCTAATTATAGGATACCGAAAAAGGGACAGCAAAGTTTCGACAGCGAAATAAAAAAATGCCACAAATTAAATTTGTGATGTTTCGAAAAAAAGGGCAGTGCAGGTTTTTGTAGGGGAAATTAGAGATAAAACTGAAACCATTTAAAAATTAAATATTAAATCCAATAAATGGGGCAAGTTAAGATTTAATTCGAAAATTAGTTTTGATGGAAATAGCGGAGGGTTTGGAAAACGTTAATGTTTTGTTATTATAACTAGTTTATTAATTTAAATGGAGCTTTCAGGAGAAAAGTTTATGTAAAATGTACGTACAAAATTTCTGTTTAAACAGCGTGTTTAAATAGTAATAAAACAGGACCTTAACATATAAATTACCCGATGTTTGGACAAACCGATTTTGATGCTGTAGAATTTAAATTGGATTCAATTCATATGAAATATTAAAACTCGTTTAAAAATGAAGAAAAAGTCAAAAATTGTTCGACTGTTTTAATAAAATCTGTATTTGAGTTACAATAGAAAATGTGCCTGAACACAAAAATGTGTATGTAAAATATAATATGAAGTGTCAAGAGATTAAGTATAATAAGTATAAGTATAGTACTTGGTCTGAAAATACTTCCAATAGTCAAAATCAAAATCAAACCAGTTTGGGACACCCTGTAATTGTATTTATTATACTTATCCCTTTAAAAAGTTCTTGACACTTAGATCTGTTTTTTACATATGATCCGGAAATACTTCCAATTTATACTTATGCTTTTAAAAAAGCTCTTGATACTTAGATCAGTTTTTCTACATGTGGTCTGGACATACTTTCATCAGTCAAAATCAAACCAACTTGGAGTGCCTTGTCTTGTACTTATTGTACTTATCCTTTTAAAAAAGCTTTTTACACATAGATCAGATTCTCTACATATGGTCTGGGAATACTTCCAACAGTAAAAGACAAAATCAAACCAATTTGGGCCACCTTGTACTTGTACTTATTATACTTATCCTTTTAAAAATGTTCTTGATACTTAGATCAGTTTTTCTACATATGCTTTGAAAATACTTCCTACAGTCAAAATCAAAATCAGACCAATTTGGAGTGCTTTGTCCGGTACTTATTATACTTATCCTTTTAAAAAAGCTCTTGACACTTAGATCAGTTTCTCTACATATGGTCTGGGAATACTTCCAACAGTAAAAGACAAAATCAAACCAATTTGGGGCACCTTGGACTTGCACTTATTAAACTTATCCTTTTAAAAAAGCTCTTGACACTTAGATCAGATTTTCTACATATGGTTTGGAAATACTTCCAACAGTCAAAATCAAAATCAAACCAATTTGGAGTGCCTTGTCTTGTACTTATTATACTTATCCTTTTAAAAAAACTCTTGACACTTAGATCAGTTTTTTACATATGGTTTGGAAATACTTCCAACAGGCAAAGACAAAATCAAACCAATTTGGGGCACTATAATTATTTAGTATACTTATCCTTTTAAAAAAGCTCTTGGTGCTTAGATCAGTTTTTCTACATGTGGTCTGGACATACTTTCAACCGTCAAAATGAAATCAATTTGGAGTGCCTTGTCTTGTACTTATTATACTTATCCTTTTAAAAAACCTCTTTATACTTAGATCAGTTCTCTACATATGGTCTGGGAATATTGGCAACAGTAAAAGGCAAAATCAAACCAATTTGGGGCACCTTGTACTTGTACTTATTATACTTATCCATTTAATAAAGCTCTTGACATTTAGATCAGTTTTTCTACATATGGTTTGGAAATACTTCCAACAGTCAAAATCAAAATCAAACAAATTTGGAGTGCCTTGTCTTGTACTTATTATACTTATCCTTTTAACAAAGCTCTTGATACTTAGATCAGTTTTTTTAGATATGGTTTGGTAATACTTCCAACAGTCAAAGTCAAAATCTAACCTATCTAGGACGCCTTTTACTTATTCTGATTATACTCATTCTTTTGAAAAAAGCTCTTGACGTATCATCTGGAGATACTTTCCACATCTAAAGTGAAAATAAAATTAAACTAGTAAGTGTTACTTACCTGTTAATTGTTTTTAGTTTTAAAAAAGCTCTTGACACTTAGATCAGTTTTTCTACATATGGTCTGGGAATACTTCCAACAGTAAAAAATAAAATCAAACCAATTTGGAGCACCTTGTACTTGTACTTATTATACTTATCCTTTTAAAAAAGCTCTTGACACTTAGATCAGTTTTTCTACATATGGTTTGGAAATACTTCCAACAGTCAAAATCAAAATCAAACCAATTTGGAGTGCTTTGTCCGGTACTTATTATACTTATCCTTTTAAAAAAGCTCTTGACACTTAGATCAATTTCTCTACATACGGTCTGGGAATACTTCCAACAGTCAAAGACAAAATCAAACCAATTTGGGGCATCTTGGACTTGTACTTATTATACTTATCCTTTTAAAAAAGCTCTTGACACTTAGATCATTTTTTTTACATATGATTTGGGAATACTTCCAACAGTCAAAGTCAAAATCAAACCTACTTAGGATGCTTTTTACTTATTCTTAATATACTCATTCTTTTGAAAAAAGCTCTTGACGTATCGTCCGGAGATACTTTCCACATCTAAAGTGAAAATAAAATTACACTAGTAAATGTTACTTACCTGTTGATTGTTTTTAGTTTTAAAAAAGCTCTTGACACTTAGATCAGTTTTTCTACATATGGTCTGGGAATACTTCCAACAGTAAAAGATAAAATCAAACCAATTTGGGGCACCTTGAACTTGTACTTATTATGCTTATCCTTTTAAAAAAGCTCTTGATACTTAGATCAGTTTTTCTACATATGATTTGGAAATACTTCCAACAGTCAAAGACAAAATCAAATCAATTTGGGGCACTATAATTATTTAGTATACTTATCCTTTTAAAAAAGCTCTTGATACTTAGATCAGTTTTTCTACATGTGGTCAGGACATACTTTCAACAGTCAAAATCAAACCAATTTGGAGTGCCTTGTCTTGTACTTATTATGCTTATCCTATTAAAAAAGCTCTTGACACTTAAATCAGTTTTTTTACATATGGTCTGGGAATACTTCCAACAGTAAAAGATAAAATCAAACAAATTTGGGGCACCTTATACTTGTACTTATTATACTTATCCTTTTAAAAAAGCTCTTGACACTTAGATCAGTTTTTCTACATATGGTTTGGAAATTCTTATTATATTCATTCTTTTGAAAAAACCTCTTAACGTATTATCTGGGGATACTTTCCACATCTAAAGTGAAAATAAAATTACATTAGTAAATGTTACTTACCTGTTAATTGTTTTTAGTTGCATCCTAATTGTATAACCAGATTTTCTTTTCTTGCTCTTCAAGACATTCTAGCACTGAGCTTTAAGCTTATTTCCTCAGTTTATAATTGTGAAGTATATTTTGTTGTTGTGTAAGAATACACAGAAATAAGATTTTTAAGAAAGAGTTAATCACTAAAGTTAAGCAAAGCTACAACCTTTTTGAAGACACTATAAAAGCTTCAACATTAATTTGGTGACAATAAAAACCACTTATAATACTTTTTCTATAATATAACACATAGTATCCGTTGTATAAATACAAGTTAAAAAATCTAGCATGGCCATTTATGCTACCGAAAACAATTAACATAATTGAATAAGCGTGCCAAATGATCGAAACCGAAAAATATTGCACGAATATGTGTGTGTATGTGTGTGGGGTTGGGGGAGAAAATAAAATTTGTAACGCGCGTTTATAAATGGTAATTAGGACAAAAAGACACAAAAGGAAGTGGGTGTTGCAGCTTGTAAAAGGGACGTGCCGTGGGGGCTCGAGTCGCAAATCAATCGTCAGATGAATCATGACGTGACATCTGTTCCCCAAGAATATTCCAATACTATTGTCGCGTTCGGTGCAATTCCATTCGCATTGTAATTTGCGGCGGATTAAGATATTTTGTTGGTGACGTTGTGCACACAAGCACAGTCAAAAAAGAATTTTTTTCCCGAACAAGGAAAAATTAAAATATGTCGTGGCGAAGTTTGTTGTGGCCGTTTCATGTTTTATGGATGTTTTGTGTGTTACACATACTAAAAATAGATGTATTGCATATCATAACTTGCACATAAATTGAAAAACTCGTAAACTTCTAAACTACTTGGCAGCAAACAACTTTCCGATCTGAAAATCAACACACCAAACTACTGAAATATTATACGTGTAAACCGATGAATTTGACCTAAACCGTTTTTTAACTTTTTAATGCACCTGGAAATGTTGTTTTAGATTTGTTTTTCTTGAGCTGAGCCGCCTCAAACGGTTTAGATGTGTTTGATTTATGGACTGCGTGCAATAAATGCTTAAAGTGGCTACCGGTTATTTAAAGTCACGTAAAAATAGATGTTTATAAATTTTTTTACTTTATTTTGACACGGTAGATGCATTGAAGTTTATTTTAATTTAGTTTGAAATGTTAAAGACAAACATTATTTATGTATGTATGGAATTAAGAGTGTCTGATATGGAAATAATAAATTAACTGGATCCATATTTAATTAACTAACCATCGACTGAGATTCTCAAGATTTTATTACTAATATAATAATTTAAATGATATTGAATTTACCCTCCCAATCAAGATTGATGGAATTGATTAAATATGACACCATTCATTAATTCCAATTCTAGCACCGCCTTAAATTAAAAATTTAATTGATTTAATAAGTATTAAAGTAATTTAACCTTCCAGTTTTAATTATTCAATTTCTAACCTCTTAATAAAAACTGACGTTTTCGATCGTTTATTGAAAGTAAAAAGATCTTCAGTTTTATATATTTTTTAAAAATTTTTGGCATTTATAATTTTCTTTTAATATATTAAAGTACATTTCGAGTATCAAATGTTTTTTACAGTATTTTTTATTTATTTAATTGTAATATTGTGTCATTTTACATTTACTTATATTAAAATTATTATAAAAATATTAAAAAAATATTTATAACTTTAAATTATCATTTTTGTCAACTTTAGAATATTTTCTTTCCAAAATATATTTTTGATATTTTTATGTTTTTAAAGTTGTTACTATTTCGATTTTAATTTATTATATTATCAATTTTTGATTAATTAATAAGTTGCTAATTTTTAATAACAATTTAATATTTATTTTAGTTTTATATTTTTACATTTACTGAATCGTGGTGAAAATATTAAAAAAGCATTTATGACTTTAAATTATGAATAAAACTAAAATAAATAGAAATATATTTTGCTATACTTATTTTTTTATTATTATAAACAGACATTATTTTTTATATATTTTAGAATATTTTATTTCCAAAATATATTTTTGATATGTTTAGACTTTTACACTTATTATTTTAATTTGAATTTATTATATTATCAATTTTTGATTAATTAATGAATTGCTAATTTGTAATATTATAACAATATGTATTTTTTATTTTTACATTTATTGATATTTAAATCATGGTTAAATATTAAAAAAGCATTTATGACTTTAAATTATGATTAAAACTAAAATAAAACATAAAAATAAAAAATATATATTTAGCTTTACTTAATTTTTATTAATTATTAGAAATTGATAAGAATTTTTATTAATTTTAGAATATTTTATTTTCAAAATATATTTTTGATGTTTAGAATTTTACATTTATTATTTCAATTTTAATTTATTATATTATCAATTTTTGATTAATTAATGAATTGCTAATTTGTAATAATTTAATATTATGTATTTTTTATTTTTATATCTTTAAATTGTGATTAAAACTAAAATAAAACTTATAAATAAAAATAATATATTTAGCTTTATTTAATTCTTATTAATTATTAGAAATTGGCAAGTATTTTTTATTTTTATATCTATTGATATTTAAATTACGGTGAAAATATTAAAAAGGCATTTATGACTTTAAATTATGATTAAAACTAAAATAAAACTTAAAAATAAATAAATCTATTTAGCTTTCAAAAATATATTTTTGATATATTTAGACTTGTACAATTATTATTATTTCAATTTTAATTTATTATATTATAAATATTTGAATAATTAATAAATTGCTAATGTAAATTTAATATTTTTTATTTTTACATCTACTGATTTTTAAATCATAGTGAACATATTAAAAAAGTATTTATGTCTTTAAATTATGATTAAAACTGAAATAAAACATTAAAATAAGACAAACACATTTAACTTTACTTAAAATTTTTATTAATTATTAGAAATTAATTAGATTTTTTTGTCAATTTTAGAATATTCTATTTCCAAAATATATTTTTCATATATTTAGACTCTTACGGTTATTTCAATTTTAATCTATTATATTATCAATTTTTGATTAATTAATAAATTGCTAATTTTTAATAATAAATTAATATTTTTTATTTTTTACATATTAAGAAAAGTATTTATGTTTTTAAATTATGATTTTAAATTATTATTAAAACTGAAATAAAACATTAAAATAAAACAAACATTAACTGATGATTAATATTAAAATAAAACTGTAAAGAAAACAAATATATATAGTTTTACTTAATTTTTATTAGTTATTGGATATTGACAAGATTAATTAAATTTAGAATATTTTATTTCTAAAATATATTTTTAATATGTTTATACTTTTACAATTATTATTATTATTTCTATTTTATTTTATTATATTATCAATTTTTGATTAATTAATATATTACTAATTTGTAATAATTTAATATTATGTATTTTTTAATTTAACTCCACTGACATTTAAATAATTGTGACTTTAGATTATGATTAAAAGTAAAATAAAACTTAATTATTAAAAATCAGAGTCAAGATTTTTCTTTTTTAACTTTAGAATTTTTATTTTCAATATTTTTCATTCATTATTCACAATTGTTGATAAAATCAAATAACAATATTAAATTTAATGTTTGTATGTTTAAAACATTAATTTGATCACGTATTGTATTGTATAAACCCTAATGTAAATCGATTTCATGTAAATACATACACGTTGAAAAAGAAAAAAAATTTCTGATGCCGCCACATTAAAAGTCTGGCCGAGTCCATTAATCCTTAAAAAATTCTGAGAGGGTAGTTTTATTCTTGCAGTCGAAGTAAAATTTTGTATAATCAGCTACAAAATTGATAAAAATTCGTGTGACGGTCGTGATGGTATAAAATAAATAAGTTAAGAGAGTTTAGACGTAGGAAGTAATTTAGAGAAAGGAGTATTGGCCAGAATTTTGATAAAGTTAGCGAGTAAATTAAACAGTCGGCAGTGTAAGAATGTGATTTGGCGAAATGATGAAGTAGAAATGTGGTAAACGCACCAATGGGAACGGTTTTTACGGGCCGGCCGTCCAGACGGTGGGATCCTACATATGAAATAGTTTGCGAAGGAGGACAGAAAATAATATCTATATCTGACGGAAAAATGAGATAACACCAGTAACGTATCTGGAAAATTGAGAAGTGAAAACTTTGGCAGCATTCGATACAAGGCGCGCTCCACACACTTGTCATTCTGCACGTTACGGCCGATGAAACGTTTGTGGACTAGCTAAGCGGGCAGGGGGATGGAATTCCTACAATTCAATGAAGATGTCGGAGGTTCTGACCTTCTACAGACACGTTCAAACAATCATACGACTTTACAACAACTTTAACCCGTCACTGTCACATTCGCCACCGCCGTATCCGTCGACCGAATTTACCTTCCATACAAGCTGCAACATCGTTCCGACCGAGGTTCCTCCTTATAAATTTCCTTCAATTGCTAATCCTTTTGCCATGATTTTTACTGCTGGTTTAGGGCGGTTTTATTTTAACTGGAGGCACGACCTTTTGATGGGACGGCTCCCCTTTCGAAGCTTCCAATTTTAATCATGTTGGTGCACGTAGAAGCTACAGTAGTGGTCACTATAATAGCAATTTTTTAAAATGTTAAATATTTATGTTAAAATAACATTAATTTACTATTATTGTTCATAACTAATACTAGATTTTTATTGATTAAACCTGTGTTATTTAATTTGACATTAATACTTCAATTATTTCTTCAATATATGGAAGCAAATTGTTCTTTAAAATATCCCTGTACGTAAGTCAGTCTAAGAGGACCTATCCCAGAAGAATTGAAGTATACCCATAACATAACTGAACCACCACGATGTTCCACTGTGGATATAACAAACTTTTCGTGTAATTTTGTTCCTGTAAGATGTTTAACATAAGCAGAATCATCATTTTTTATAAATTAAATTTAGGTTCGTCACTAAAAACTACTCGTCTAAACTGTTCTGTGATTCAGTAAATGTAATCCTAAGCAAGTCAAAATTGGACTTTGACATTTTTAGTATAAACCAGTCCTTTGAAAAATAAAAAATTATGCAATTTTTAAAAAATAAAATTAAATTCTCCAGCTCCATAGTAGACACAACAATAACAGAAAAAAAAAATAAACATTATTGTTGCTAGTATCCAAATCAAGTACAAATAGTACACCTCATATTTTTAATAAGTTGCTATAATTATGGCCACTACTGTACTCACTGTTTCTCATAATAATCAAGTTGAAGCTGTTTATTTGAATTAAAACAATAGGAACCATAAGAAATATTAAGTTGAGGTTTAATCGTCACTGTCACATTCGCCTTCGCCGTATCCGTCGACCGAATTTACCTTCCATACAAGCTGCAACATCATTCCGGCCGAGGCTCCTCCTTATAAATTTCCTTCAATTGCTAATCCTTTTGCCATGATTTTTACTGCTGGTTTAGGGCGGTTTTATTTTAACTGGAGGCACGACCTTTTGATGGGACGGCTCTTCTTTCGAAGCTTCCAGTTTTAATCATGTTGGTGCACGTAGAAGTTACAGTAGTGGTCACTATAATAGCAATTTTTTAAAATGTTAAATATTTATGTTAAAATAACATTAATTTACTATTATTGTTCATAACTAATACTAGATTTTTATTGATTAAATCTGTGTTATTTAATTTGACATTAATACTTCAATTATTTCTTCAATATATGGAAGCAAATTGTTCTTTAAAATATCCCTGTACGTAAGTCAGTCTAAGAGGACCTATCCCAGAAGAATTGAAGTATACTCATAACATAACTGAACCACCACGATGTTTTACTGTGGATATAACAAACTTTTCGTGTAATTTTGTTCCTGTAAGATGTTTAACATAAGCAGAATCATCATTTTTTATAAATTAAATTTAGGTTCGTCACCAAAAACTACTCGTCTAAACTGTTCTGTGATTCAGTAAATGTAATCCTAAGCAAGTCAAAATTGGACTTTGACATTTTTAGTATAAACCAGTCCTTTGAAAAATAAAAAATTATGCAATTTTTAAAAAATAAAATTAAATTCCCCAGCTCCATAGTAGACACAACAATAACAGAAAAAAAAAAAATAAACATTATTGGTGCTAGTATCCAAATCAAGTACAAATAGTACACCTCATATTTTTAATAAGTTGCTATAATTATGGCCACTACTGTACTCACTGTTTCTCATAATAATCAAGTTGAAGATGTTTATTTGAATTAAAACAATAGGAACCATAAGAAATATTAAATTGAGGTTTAATCGTCACTATCACATTCGCCACCGCCGTATCCGTCGACCGAATTTCTCTTCCATACAAGCTGCAACATCATTCTGGCCGAGGCTCCTCCTTATAAATTTCCTTCAATTGCTAATCCTTTTGCCATGATTTTTACTGCTGGTTTAGGGCGGTTTTATTTTAACTGGAGGCACGACCTTTTGATGGGACGGCTCTTCTTTCGAAGCTTCCAGTTTTAATCATGTTGGTGCACGTAGAAGCTACAGTAGTGGTCACTATAATAGCAATTTTTTAAAATGTTAAATATTTATGTTAAAATAACATTAATTTACTATTATTGTTCATAACTAATACTAGATTTTTATTGATTAAATCTGTGTTATTTAATTTGACATTAATACTTCAATTATTTCTTCAATATATGGAAGCAAATTGTTCTTTAAAATATTCCTGTACATAAATCAGTCTAAGGGGACCTATCCCAGAAGAATTGAAGCATACCCATAACATAACTGAACCACCACCATGTTTCACTGTGGATATAACAAACTTTTTGTGTAGTTTGTTCCTGTAAGATGTTTAACATAAGCAGAATCATCATTTTTTATAAATTAAATTTAGGTTCGTCACTAAAAACTACTCGTCTCCACTGTTCTGTGATTCAGTGAATGTGATCCTAAGCAAGTCTACATTAGACTTTTACATTTAGTTTTTCGAACTCAGACAAACTTTTTCGTAGTTACCACTGGGCCAGTTTCTCTAAAATTTTTAATAGTATGTGAAACGATTGTCTTATTTAGCCATGAACTCTTAGCTATCTCTTCTTGTGTATCTCGGTCTTGGTAACGCTGAATTATATTTTTTATTACAGTTTCACTTCGACCAGTGATTAAATAATTATAATAAGCAAAAGACCGCCAGTAAATAATGTATTTAAATTCACATAGAGCAATGAAATACCATAAAGTAAAAAGTTGCTCTATTTTTGTCCATTGAAAAATAAAAAATTAGGCAATTTTTAAAAAATAAAATCAAATTCCCCAGCTCCATAGTAGACACAACAATTACAGAAAAAAAAACAATAAACATTATTGGTACTAGTATCCAAATCAAGTACAAATAGTACAACTCATATTTTTAATAAGTTGCTATAATTATGGCCACTACTGTACTCACTGTTTCTCATAATAATCAAGTTGAAGCTGTTTATTTGAATTAAAACAATAGGAACCATATGAAATATTAAGTTGAGGTTTAATCGTCACTGTCACATTCGCCATCGCCGTATCGGTCGACCGAATTTACCTTCCATACAAGCTGCAACATCATTCCGACCGAGGCTCCTCCTTACAAATTTCCTTCAATTGCTAATTCTTTTGCCATGATTTTTACTGCTGGTTTCGGGTGGTTTTATTTTAACTGGAGGCACGACCTTTTGATGGGACGGCTCTTCTTTCGAAGCTTCCAGTTTTAATCATGTTGGTGCACGTAGAAGCTACAGTAGTGGTCACTATAATAGCAATTTTTCAAAATGTTAAATATTTATGTTAAAATAACATTAATTTACTATTATTGTTCATAACTAATACTAGATTTTTATTGATTAAATCTGTGTTATTTAATTTGACATTAATACTTCAATTATTTCTTCAATATATGGAAGCAAATTGTTCTTTAAAATATCCCTGTACGTAAGTCAGTCTAAGAGGACCTATCCCAGAAGAATTGAAGTATACTCATAACATAACTGAACCACCACGATGTTTTACTGTGGATATAACAAACTTTTCGTGTAATTTTGTTCCTGTAAGATGTTTAACATAAGCAGAATCATCATTTTTTATAAATTAAATTTAGGTTCGTCACCAAAAACTACTCGTCTAAACTGTTCTGTGATTCAGTAAATGTAATCCTAAGCAAGTCAAAATTGGACTTTGACATTTTTAGTATAAACCAGTCCTTTGAAAAATAAAAAAATATGCAATTTTTAAAAAATAAAATTAAATTCTCCAGCTCCATAGTAGACACAACAATAACAGAAAAAAAAAAATAAACATTATTGGTGCTAGTATCCAAATCAAGTACAAATAGTACACCTCATATTTTTAATAAGTTGCTATAATTATGGCCACTACTGTACTCACTGTTTCTCATAATAATTAAGTTGAAGCTGTTTATTTGAATTAAAACAATAGGAACCATAAGAAATATTAAATTGAGGTTTAATCGTCACTGTCACATTCGCCATCGCCGTATCCGTCGACCGAATTTACCTTCCATACAAGCTGCAACATCATTCCGGCCGAGGCTCCTCCTTATAAATTTCCTTCAATTGCTAATCCTTTTGCCATGATTTTTACTGCTGGTTTAGGGCGATTTTATTTTAACTGGAGGCACGACCTTTTGATGGAACGGCTCCCCTTTCGAAGCTTCCAATTTTAATCATGTTGGTGCACGTAGAAGCTACAGTAGTGGTCACTATAATAGCAATTTTTTAAAATGTTAATTATTTATGTTAAAATAATATTAATTTACTATTATTGTTTATAACTAATACTAGATTCTTTTTCTATAAAATGTTATTTATATTTTAGTGATTAGTGCTGGACATAAATATGGGACCTTTAATTTTGAGAGAGATTTTTATTTGTTTTATTTAATTTGACATTAATACTTCAATTCCTCAACTATTTCTTCAATATATGGAAGCAAATTGTTGTTTAAAATGTCCCTGTACATAAATCAGTCTAAGGGGACCTATCCCAGAAGAATTGAAGCATACCCATAACATAACAGAACCACCACCACTGTGGATATAAACAAATTTTTGTGTAGTTTTGTTTCTGTAAGATGTTTAACATAAGCAGAATCATCATTTTTTATAAATTAAATTTAGGTTCGTCACTAAAAACTACTCGTCTCCACTGTTCTGTGATTCAGTGAATGTGATCCTAAGCAAGTCAAAATTGGACTTTGACATTTTTAGTAGAAACCAGGGTTTTTCTTGTAGATCTGGGGTCAAACGAACCCCCATCCACTAACCATCTTCTCACAGTCCTTGAACTAATTTTAGCAAGCCCCATTTCCTCCAGGTTGGCTTTAATTTCAGTTGACGATGAGATTTGATTGTTTTCGACATTAGAATTATTCAATTTCTTTCAAGTTTTTCGAACTCAGACAAATTTTTTCGTAGCTACCACTGGGCCAGTTTCTCTAACATTTTTAATCTTAATAGTATGTGAAACGATTGACTTATTTAGCGATAAACTCTTAGCTATCTCTTCTTGTGTATCTCGGTCTTGGTAACGCTGAATTATATTTTTTGTTACAGTTTCACTTCGACCAGTGATTAAATAATTATAATAAGCAAAAGACCGCCAGTAAATAATGCTATATTTTTGTCCATTGAAAAATAAAAAATAGGCAATTTTTAAAAAATAAAATTAAATTCCCCAGCTCCATAGTAGACACAACAATAACAGAAAAAAGCAATAAACATTATCCAAATCCAGTACAAATAGTACACCTCATATTTTTAATAAGTTGCTATAATTATGGCCACTACTGTACTAACTGTTTCTCATAATAATCAAGTTGTAGCTGTTTATTTGAATTAAAACAATAGGAACCACAAGAAATATTAAGTTGAGGTTTAATCGCCTTCCAGTCGAGTGGACGTGTCGAAGAAACAGACATTTCACAAATAATATTCGCCCCGGAAACGAAGCTGCCCCAATGATTCCATCACAGCACAAAACAATAAGAAATGCATTACCGCCGAAACGAATCTAAATTCAATGGAAATAACGGACCAGAACCCGACAAAAAAAATGGTCCTGCAACGTCGTGACTGTGGAGGCAGCGAACAAGAAGGCGAAAAAAAAAAAAAAAGATGATAACATCTTACGGGGATCGGGCACAAGAATAAGGAAATATAATACTTCCTCTAAAGGAAGGCAGTCGAGTTCACTTTTGATTCACGTGCCCGGTTCTTGGCGTGGTTAAAAATGAAAACATTTCCCTCCTGACTATTTCAATGGGGGGGTGTCGTCAAAATGTCAAATCTGTTCCTGCAATATAAAGCGACGCCCGTACACAACTACCAGGTCCGTATTGAAATTAAAAAGTGCTCCTTTTAAGTTTTTTTTTTCGGGCCCCGCCGCGCCTCAATATGTACTGCTTCGATTTATTCAAATTTTTCGGGGGTCGGTTTAATAAAGGATCGTGGCTGTTTTAATGCAAATAAAGCGCCGAGTTCAATTACTGGGAAATATTGCCAAATAAGTTCGAATAAATTAATTATATTAAAATTGTACTCTTTTGGGTGGAGAATAAATTTGGGACGATTGGGTGTGTTTTTGTATAATGTGGAATAATATATTTTTATTTTCATTAAGTAAATTTCAGTTGATTAGTTTTTTTTGTAATACAGGTTAGAAATTAGTAACATAAATATGAAAGATAAAGAATTTTGTTTGATGTAAATTGTACCACGACATAGAATAGTTGAATGAAGATATTAAAAAAGTAAAAGAAAAGAATATGAAATCTTAAGAGAAAAAATAAATTAAAACAGGGGTAATAAAAATCAAGCTTCAAAAAAATACCTCTTTTCTTCTTAAGAAAAAATAAAGTGGATTCAAAAATTAAATAGACCAAAAGAATTAAAGAAAATGAAACAACATTTCTGTTTTAATAAATTATAAATAGAATGTCAATCATTTTTAACCACACTGTATATAATTGGGTCTATATATTAAAGGAGCTTTTCTGTGTAATCTTTTTTTGAAGACAGTGATAATAAAAATTTATATCAATTAACTGATATTTTGAACTATAAATTTTTAATCAAAGAAAAAAAGAATAAAAATGTCAATTTTTCAACATAAAGTTTATTCTTATTCAAATATAATGTAATTAAATAATATTTTGTCAATTTTTGGTTTTAAAATTAAATTTTGTTTAATCTTTTTTACATTTTTAAATTAATTAATCATACTATTTTGTTCTTTTCTTATATAAAATTTAATAATTTTAACAAATATATAAGTAAAATTCCAACTAATCCTGAAACTGCATATCGTTGTAGATTCTGTCAATCATTTTTAATCACACTGTATACAATAGGGTTTATATTTTAATAGAGCACTTCTGCGTAATCTTTTCTTTTTTTTTTGAAGGCAGTGACAATAAAAATTTATATTAATGAACTGATATTTTATTACTATAAATTTTTAATTAAAGAAAAAAGGAATAAAATTTAGTCTTTTGATTAAAACAAATGGAGAAATTAATAAAATTATATAAAATTTAATAATTTTAACATATGTATAAGTAAAAATTCCAATTAATTAAATTATAATGGTTTTATTCTGTCAATAATTTTTATTCACACTGTATATAATTGGGTATATATTTTATAAAAATATTTCTGTGTAATCTTTTTTTTAAGGCAATTATAAAAATCTAATAAATATAAAAATTTATATAAATTAACTGATATTTTTGAACTATAATTTTATAATCCAAGAAAAAAATAATGAAATTTAGGGTCTTAATTGAAACAATTGAAGAAATTAATAAAATTCTATAAAATTCAATAATTTTAATAAATATATAAGTAAAAATTCTTACTAATCTTGAAACTGAATATCGTTTTAAATCATTAAATTAGAATAGTTTTATTCTGCCAATCATTTTTATTCACACTGTATATAATTGGGTCTATATTTTATAAAAATATTTCTGTGGAATCTTTTTTATTTAAGGTAATGATAATAAAAATTTATACAAATTATCTGAACTATAAATTAATAATCAAAAAAAAAAGAATAAAAAGAATAAAATTTAGCCTCTCAATTGAAACAAGTGAAGAGAAGTTAATAAAATTGTATAGAATTTTAACAAACATAACAAGTAAAAAATTTCGACTAATCCTGAAAATCCTACATAATGTAAAAAAGTAGAAACTTAACCCCTTAACTGAATACGTTGGGTTAAATTAAATTAAAAATGGTTAAAAAATTTAATAATTTTAACAAACATATAAAATTAAACGATCCAACTAATCCCTAAATTGGATATCATTTTAGATCATTGAATTAGAATGTAGCCAATAAATACACGTGATAATTGGTGAAAAGCTTTTATATGATCGAAAGTCCGTAATGGGGCAACAAGACATAAACAAAACCTTTTAATATAATTACACGAATGATAAAATCACATTAAACAAACCGGATTAAAAACAAGTCGTAAAATGATCCTCCGATCTGTGTACCATTAATTAAATACGTTTAGCATGGGCAGTCGGCTTGGCCAAATAATGCACCATCCATAATGGCTGTCAGGAGTCGACGCTTGCTACAAATGTGTGTGTAATGTATTTTTGGGAGGCCCATTAGTACAATAATTTGTGCATGTATGCTCATACTCACGCGGAATAAACGATTGCCGACGTATTTTAGACATTTGTTACTTTAAATTGCATAATTATAACCGTTCTATTATACAAACGTCATCTACATTTCACTGTCAACTTCTTAAATTCAGATTTATTGAATATTATAAGACTAATCTTATAATATTATTTTAGTTTTTTACTCATTTTCTGTAGATTTTGTTGTTTAACCTTATGTTAAAATACAATTTTTTCAAAAAAGGGATAAATTGGTTTCTTTTTCTTTATACTTTAAGTAAATTAGTTATAATTTATTATTAAATCCTTCAAATAATGGCATCCTGTGAAGGATGTATCTAGTTAAAAGTGTTTTAAAACGAAGATAATATAAAATTATAAAATAATTTTGAATTTTATTCATTTTTTTATTTTAAATTTCTACATGTATAATCTGGAGCCTAAATTTCATTCCATTTTTACTTTGATTATAATTTTATAGTTAAAAAATATCAATTAATTTATATAAATTTTTACTACCAGTACCTTCAGAAAAAGATTACACAGAAGTGCTCTTTTAAAATATAGACCTAATTATATACAATGTGATTAAAAATGAATGAAAGAATAAAATTATTCTAATTTAATTATTTAAAAAGATATCCAGTTTCAGGATTAGTAGGAATTCTTACTTATACGTTTGTTCAAATTATTACATTTTACACAATTTTATTAATTTCTCCACTTAGTTCAATCAAAAACCTAAATTTCATTCTTTTTCTTTTGCTTATATATTTATAATTCAAAAATATCCCAATTATGTACAGTGCGATTATAATGATTGACAGAATAAAACTATTCTAATTTAATGATCTAGAACTACATTTAGTTTTAGGATTATAAGAATTTGTACTTATATGTTTGTTAAAATTATTAAATTTTACATAATTTTATTAATTTCTCCATTTGCTTTAATCAAGAACCTAAATTTCATTCTTTTTTTCTTTGATTATAAATTTATAATTCAAAAATATCAGTTAATTTATATAAATTTTCATTATCACTGTCTTAAAAAAAGTACACAGAAATGCTCTTGAAAAATATAGAATTTTTACTTATATGATTGATAAATTCATTAAATTTTACATAATTTTATTAATTTCTTTACTTGTTCCAATCAAGTGCTTAAATTTCATTATTTTTTCTTAGATTATAAATTTATAGTTAAAAAATATCTATCAGTTAATTTATATAAATTATTATTATCATTGCTTTCAAGAAAAAATTATACAGAAATCCTATTTTAAAATAAAGGCCCAATTGTATACAGTGTGATTAAAATTAATTGACAGAATAAATCCATTATAATTTAATGATCTAAAACGATATTCAGTTTCAAGATTAATAGAAATTTTTATTTATATGATTGTTAAATTTATTAAATTTTACATAATTTTATTAATTTCTCTATTTGTTCCAATCCATATCTTAAATTTCATTGTTTTTTTCTTAGATTATAAATTTATAGTTAAAAATATCTATCAGTTAATTTATATAAATTATTATTATCATTGCTTTCAAGAAAAGATTATACAGAAGTTCTATTTTAAAATAAAGGCCCAATTATATACAGTGTGATTATAAATAATTGACAGAATAAATCTATTCTAATTTAATGATCTAAAACGATATTCAGTTTCAGGATTAATAGAAATTTTTACTTATATGATTGTTAAATTCATTAAATTTTACATAATTTTATTAATTTCTCTACTTGTTCCAATCAAAGGCTTAAATTTCATTGTTTTTTTTTTTCTTAGATTATAAATTTATAGTTATAAATTTCTACCAGTTAATTTATATAAATTATTATTATTATTGCTTTAAAGAAAAGATTATACAGAAGTTCTATTTTAAAATAAAGGCCCAATTATATACAGTGTGATTAAAAATAATTGACAGAATAAATCTGTTCTAATTTAATGATCTAAAACGATATTCAGTTTCAGGATTAATAGAAATTTTTACTTATATGATTGTTAAATTCATTAAATTTTACATAATTTTATTAATTTCTCTACTTGTTCCAATCAAAGGCTTAAATTTCATTGTTTTTTTTTTCTTAGATTATAAATTTATAGTTATAAATTTCTACCAGTTAATTTATATAAATTATTATTATTGCTTTAAAGAAAAGATTATACAGAAGTTCTATTTTAAAATAAAGGCCCAATTATATACAGTGTGATTAAAAATAATTGACAGAATAAATCTGTTCTAATTTAATGATCTAAAACAATATTCAGTTTCAGGATTAATAGAAATTTTTACTTATATGATTGTTAAATTCATTAAATTTTACATAATTTTATTAATTTCTCTACTTGTTCCAATCAAGGGCTTAAATTTCATTGTTTTTTTTTCTTAGATTATAAATTTATAGTTATAAATTTCTACCAGTTAATTTATATAAATTATTATTATTGCTTTCAAGAAAAGATTATACAGAAGTTCTATTTTAAAATAAAGGCCCAATTATATACAGTGCGATTAAAAATAATTGATAGAATAAATCTATTCTAATTTAATGATCTAAAACGATATTCAGTTTCAGGACTAATATAAATTTTTACTTATATGATTGTTAAATTCATTAAATTTTACATAATTTTATTAATTTCTCTACTTGTTCCAATCAGGGGCTTAAATTTCATTATTTTTTTCTTAGAATATAAATTTATAGTTAAAAAATATCTATCAGTTAATTTATATAAATTATTATTATCACTGCTTTCAAGAAAAGATTATACAGAAGTCCTATTTTAAAATAGAGGCCCAATTAGATATAGTGCGATTAAAAATAATTGATAGAATAAATCTATTCTAATTTAAAGATCTAAAACGATATTCAGTTTCAGGATTAAAAGGAATTTTTACTTATATGATTGTTAAATTCATTAAATTTTACATAATTTTATTAATTTCTCTATTTGTTTCAATCAATGGCTTAAATTTCATTGTTTCTTTCTTAGATTATAAATTTATAGTTAAAAAATATCTATCAGTTAATTTATATAAATTATTATTATCACTGCTTTCAAGAAAAGATTATACAGAAGTCCTATTTTAAAATAGAGGCCCAATTAGATATAGTGCGATTAAAAATAATTGATAGAATAAATCTATTCTAATTTAAAGATCTAAAACGATATTCAGTTTCAGGATTAAAAGGAATTTTTACTTATATGATTGTTAAATTCATTAAATTTTACATAATTTTATTAATTTCTCTACTTGTTCCAATCAATGGCTGAAATTTCATTGTTTTTTTTCTTAGATTATATATTTATAGTTAAAAAATATCTATCAGTTAATTTATTTAAATTATTATTATCATTGCTTTCAAGAAAAGATTATAAGTCCTATTTCAAAATAAAGGCCCAATTATATACAGTATGATTAAAAATATTGACATAATAAATCTATTCTAATTTAATGATCTAAAATGATATTCAGTTTCATGATTAATAGGAATTTTTACTTATATATTTGTTGAAATTATTAAATTTTTTACAATATAAATTATCATTGTATTCTGAAAAAGGTACACAATTCATACAGAGTGATTAAAAAATGGTTCATTTTTTTCATTGTTACTATATAAATAATTGTATTTTAAAAGGGCAATCTCTATCCCACTTAAAATATTAAATGAAGTTAAATTATTTATGTATATTGTTTAAATAGGAAACAATAATGGATGCGAAAATAATTATTCGAGCTCTAAAAGGTGCAGTTTTCAATGCTGAACTATTCAACATACACATTAAGTGTATTTGTTCAAGAGTCGTGTAATAGAAAGTGTTTGTATATCATTTATTAAATATTTATGTAGTACCTTGTTTCCCATACAACAATGAAATGAAAAACATTTTAAATTAAATTCATCCGGTGAACAAATACTCTCTTTTCACGTACATGCGGATTTCAGTTGTAACCGCCACATATCTCCGGTCGAAATTTCTTTGCTTGTCTAATGAAAAATTTATCATACACTGCATAACGCAGGAAAATTATGTGTACTCTAGTGTGTGAACCTTACTATTTTGGTTTACCAATTTACCCAGAACTGTGTACAATACGTGACATGAACGGCGAATCTAAAAGGCTCCGGAATTACAGACAATTAATTGGATACGTAACAATGTTTGCAAATACAATGTAATTCAGGTCCGTGTAATAATAATACTTGCTATCAAAAATACATAATCATTAATTTAGCGATAAAACTATGATACTTCACTTTACTGCATCCGGTATTATGAAATAAATAGGTTTTCACGTGGTTTTAATGCCCCAATAACGAAATACAAACGATATTTAAAGGAATTTAATAGTGGCGAACAGCGGGACAGATGAAAAAAAAAAAAAAAAAACAAGAAAGGGAAAAGTCCTTAAAACAGAATCTCCGTAGACTGATAATTAATTGCTACATACGTTATAACAAGAAACAAGTGTTGGAGGCACGGAAAAACAGAAAACTAGATAAGACAAAAAAAGTTTAATACAGCTTGTCTTTTCGCATTAATTTAAAATTAGTACCGGATTCTTTTGTAGGTTTACACGGAAATCTTTTAATGTATTGCTCCTTCCTTTCTTACGTGCCATTTGATATTAATATCTTTCTTTGGGTCGGACCAAACCAAAACTAAACGGTTTGAATTAAATAAAAGAAAACGTTTAACTGTAATTTCATAATTATATTGCCGTTCAATGCTCAAAAAATAAAAATAATAATAATTGCTCAGTATAATATACCTACTCAATTAACTAAAAATGAACAAAGCATTTAAAATGCGCAATGTAGAATGACTGGAGGCGGTTGCGATGGCCAATATTAAAAAACTGCAATGTTAACAGGCCGATCTTTGCTTATAATACACATCAGGGATTGAATATTTGAATCAATGGTTTTTAATAATCCACGCGCAATATTGAGGGTAAAACTTCTCATATTTATTGTGTCTGGTCGGGAAAAATCTTTTTCAATACAAATATGTTGCTTTGTTTAATAATGATAAATTATTTCCGTATTATCTATCTTATGGGCTTATTGCCAAAATGAAAATACTTCAATATTATTGGGCTGATAATTAAAATAATTTGTACGTAAATTTACGTTGTCCTTCACTCTTCATTTTATAAAATTTTAGAACCAATTACTCCAGTATTTATATTTTGTAAACGTTTTTAGAGATATTGAGGGCAAAACTTCTCATATTTATTGTGCCTGAGAGGGGAAAATTCTTTACAACTAAGTGGTTTTATTTAATAATAATAAATATAGGGATAAGAAACTATTGATTATCAAATATAATATTCCCTAAATTATTAGTCTTAGTGTTTATTATTTAATAATTGAGCATTTATATATAAATTTTTGTTTATAATTGGTCTGATTTTATGGATTTTATATTTAAAATACATAAAATAGAAACGGTTAAGTATATCACTGAAGTTTCAGTTCTGGTTTATTTTTAATTCTTCTAGATCTACTTCTTTGTATAGCTTGTGTTAGATCAAGTATTTAACATCTATTTTTTGGAAAAATTAGTAATAATTATCTTTACCAGTCCAAATAGCTGACTATTAAAATAAAAATACTTCCTTAGGCTGATTATAAAATATAATATTCTCTAAATTATTAGTCTTACTTTTTATTAATTAATACTTGATCATTTATATATAAATTTTTGTTTATCATTGGTTTGATTTTATGGATTTTATATTTGAAATACATAAAATAGAAATGGTTAAATATATAAGTGAAGTTTCAGTTCTTATTTATTTTTAAATCTTCTAGACGTACTTCTTTGTATAGCTTATGTTAGAATCAAGTATTTAGCCTCTATTTTTTGGAAACGTTAATAATAATTATCTTTACCAGTCCAAATAAGTGATTATATTTAATAATAAATATAAGTATAAGAAACTACCTCCTTATTATCTTATAGGCTAATTGTCAAAATAAAAATACTTCCAAATTAATAAGCTGACTATTAAAATAAAAATACTTCCTTAGACTGATTATGAAATATAATATTCTTTAAATTATTAATCATACTGTTTAAATGTTTGTTTATCATTGGTCTGATTTTATGGATTTTATATTTGAAGTGCACAAAATAGAAATGCTTAAGTGTATAACTGAAGTTTCAGTTCTTATTTATTTTTAAATCTTCTAGACATATTTCTTTGTATAGCTTATGTTGGAATCAAGTATTTAGTTTCTATTTTCAGGAAACATTAATAATAATTATCTTTACCCGTCCAAATAAGTGGTTCTATTTAATAATAATAAATATATGTATAAAAAACTACCTCCATATTAAATTATAGGCTAATTATCAAAATAAAAATAGTTCTTTAGGTTGATTATCAAATATAATATGTTATTCCTTAAATTATTAGTCTGATTTTATGGATTTTATATTTGAAATAGATAAAATAGAAATGATTAAGTATATAACTGATGTTTCAGTTCTTATATTTAAATCTTCTAGACTTATTTCTTTGTATAGCTTATGTTAGAATCCAATATTTAGCCTCTATTTTTTGGAAAAATTATTAATAATAATGATCTTTATCAGTCCAAATAAGTGGTTCTATTTAATAATAATAAATATATGGATAATAAATTACTTCTTTATTATCCCATCCTCAGATTATCAAAATAAAATACTTCCATATTGTCTTATTAAGCTGATTATCAAATTAAAAATACTTTCTTAGTATTATATCAAATACAATTTACTCTGAATTATTGTTTATTATCTTTAAATTTTTATATGTTTATACTTTATATAACTGAAGATTCAATTCTTATTTATTTTTAAAACCTACTTTTTTATAATTCATGTTCAATTATTTAGTGACTATTTTTTGTAAAAAATATTAGATTTTATTTCTATTATTTTTTTATAGTCCATAGAAATTTATTTGAACTCTTTCCTTAAAATACCTAAATTTGCATTTGTTTTAAAAATAAAATTGAGAGAAAAAATAAAAATATTTACTTTGAACATTAATAAATTCTTTCGAACTGTTACAAGTAAAAAATCTATAAAAAAAGTAAATTGTTGTAATATAATTTTATCAAAACACATATATGATATTAATTAAATCAGGAGCAAATTTATATAAAATTACGACTAAAATATATAAAATAAAAATATATATGCATAATTAATTTAATAACAAAAATTATGGGTAAAATTTTGACTAATTTATAACAAACATTATTTATTATGTCATAATAAATTATTTTAAATTGCAATAAATAATTTTAAGTTTTTTATTATTTAAATTGTTGAATATTTAATAATTTCAGTTTTAATTTTTATAATAATTTTGTTTCATTTTTTTTAATTAGTTTGAGTCTATTTTTTTGAGAGGAAAAGAGAGAACTTTTAGAGCTTCTGTTTTTCATTGTCCCTATTTTAATTTATTGTTTTGATATACTATTTTATCTTTTAAAACTATATATTCTTTTTTTTTTACTTTTTTAATATTTGTATCCGAATTTTGTTAGTATAATTTACAACAAACAAAATTACTTTTTATCTTTTATATTTTTAGAGCTTTCATATTCTAGTACGTATTTGTATTAAATATGTATCAAACTACGCATACGAATTAAAAAAACATATAAAACTAGTGATTAATAATTTTATTCGGAAGACAATAAATTTTGGATTTCCAGAATTTGACTACATAAGTAAAATTTTTAAGGAGTTCGTAACATTTCGAACAAGTTATATATATTTTTTACGTTCTTTGTAAATTTTCAGTATTAAATACATTTTGTTAAAAAACAAAACTGGAAGTTGGAGCCACTTTTGAGACTTCCCTGTTACTCGATAGGGTTTTTCTGTTGGACTTACCCCACAATGTGGCAACTTTTTAAAATAATATTTTGCTTTAAACCAGATTAATTCGTTCATTATTTATACATTATTCATTAAATAAAGAAATTTTCTTCCATTTTTCACTTAAAATATTTGAATTAAAACAAATCCTAAAAGCACACCAAATTCATTAAGGAAATATTAAAACACAAGGAAAAGCGTTTTTTATAAATATACATTGATGCAATCCATGAGGGTAGAGCTAAATAGTTGCAACATAAATCTCGTAGCACGCTGTCTACCAATTAGAAAATGCATCAGGCTGATTCAGTGATAATGGCAGTAATCCCTTGGCGGATTATGTATCCACCAAGTCTATAATGTATTCTAGTTTGCCGCTCGTCTGCATAGATATCTAAACCAATATACATACATATATCGTGTTTCATCCTTCTCAGCGACATAAATTTTTAATTGCCTGTCCATCTATCCATTTGCAGAAGATAAAGCCGCACCAACTTGATGTACGAAAGTATCTTTATTACTTTACATTAATAAGCGAATCAGTTCAGTTTATGTGCCGGTTTATGATGGACGGATGCACGGAATGTCTTAAACATGTTTGTATTGTTATTATTTCTATCAATTTACACATCGCAATCATAATTACTTAGTTATAACCTCATATGTTCGAGTTACTTGTTTTGTTCTAGTAAAAAATGATGATTTTAAGGATAAAAAATAGCCCAGAAGGTCTCTAGTTATCGTAATCAATGAGAATATTTTGGTTAAATGTATTGCATTCCCAGTGACATAGAAAGTAGAAGTTAGAAAGAGAAGAAATGGCCAAATTTCCTTAATTTTTGATGTGCAGTTTGAGGAAATAAACAATAGTAAATAATTTAGTCAAAAATATTGAATTTATTGGTCAGTATCATCACTGACCTAAACTTAGACCACTCCGTGCTACCTCTTCTTGAAACTCAACTTAAATTTATTGTATACTCAGTGGCATAGAAAATAGAAGTCAGAAAGAGAAGAAATGGCCAAATTTCCTTAATTTTTGAAGTGCAGTTTGAGAAAATGGACAGTAGTAAAGGATTTAGTCAAAAATATTGAATTTGATGGTCAATATCATCACTCAACTAAAAGAGTTGGACCTAAACTTAGACCTTTGTGTGCTACCTCTTCTTGAAACTCAACTTAAATTTATTGTATACTCAGTGGCATAGAAAATAGAAGTCAGAAAGAGAGGAAATGACCAAATTTCCTTAATTTTTGAAGTGCAGTTTGAGGAAATGGACAGTAGTAAACGATTTAGTCAAAAATATTGAATTTGTTGGTCAATATCATCACTCAACTAAAAGAGTTGGACCTAAACTTAGACCTTTGTGTGCTACCTCTTCTTGAAACTCAACTTAAATTTATTGTATATTCAGTGGCATAGAAAATAGAAGTCAGAAAGAGAAGAAATGGCCAAATTTCCTTAATTTTTGAAGTGCAGTTTGAGGAAATGAACAGTAGTAAACGATTTAGTCAAAAATATTGAATTTGTTGGTCAATATCATCACTCAACTAAAAGAGTTGGACCTAAACTTAGACCTTTGTGTGCTACCTCTTCTTGAAACTCAACTTAAATTTATTGTATATTCAGTGGCATAGAAAATAGAAGTCAGAAAGAGAAGAAATGGCCAAATTTCCTTAATTTTTGAAGTGCAGTTTGAGGAAATGGACAGTAGTAAACGATTTAGTCAAAAATATTGAATTTGTTGGTCAATATCATCACTCAACTAAAAGAGTTGGACCTAAACTTAGACCTTTGTGTGCTACCTCTTCTTGAAACTCAACTTAAATTTATTGTATATTCAGTGGCATAGAAAATAGAAGTCAGAAAGAGAAGAAATGGCCAAATTTCCTTAATTTTTGAAGTGCAGTTTGAGGAAATGAACAGTAGTAAACGATTTAGTCAAAAATATTGAATTTGTTGGTCAATATCATCACTCAACTAAAAGAGTTGGACCTAAACTTAGACCTTTGTGTGCTACCTCTTCTTGAAACTCAACTTAAATTTATTGTATATTCAGTGGCATAGAAAATAGAAGTCAGAAAGAGAAGAAATGGCCAAATTTCCTTAATTTTTGAAGTGGAGTTTGAGGAAATGAACAGTAGTAAACGATTTAGTCAAAAATATTGAATTTGTTGGTCAATATCATCACTCAACTAAAAGAGTTGGACCTAAACTTAGACCACTCTGTGCTACCTCTTCTTGAAACTCAACTTAAATTTATTGTATATTCAGTGGCATAGAAAATAGAAGTCAGAAAGAGAAGAAATGGCCAAATTTTCTTAATTTTTGAAGTGCAGTTTGAGGAAATGGACAGTAGTAAACGATTTAGTCAAAAATATTGAATTTGTTGGTCAATATCATCACTCAACTAAAAGAGTTGGACCTAAACTTAGACCTTTGTGTGCCACCTCTTCTTGAAACTCAACTTAAATTTATTGTATATTCAGTGGCATAGAAAATAGAAGTCAGAAAGAGAAGAAATGGCCAAATTTCCTTAATTTTTGAAGTGCAGTTTGAGGAAATGAACAGTAGTAAACGATTTAGTCAAAAATATTGAATTTGTTGGTCAATATCATCACTCAACTAAAAGAGTTGGACCTAAACTTAGACCTTTGTGTGCTACCTCTTCTTGAAACTCAACTTAAATTTATTGTATATTCAGTGGCATAGAAAATAGAAGTCAGAAAGAGAAGAAATGGCCAAATTTCCTTAATTTTTGAAGTGCAGTTTGAGGAAATGAACAGTAGTAAACGTTTTAGTCAAAAATATTGAATTTGTTGGTCAATATCATCACTCAACTAAAAGAGTTGGACCTAAACTTAGACCTTTGTGTGCTACCTCTTCTTGAAACTCAACTTAAATTTATTGTATACTCAGTGGCATAGAAAATAGAAATCAGAAAGAGAAGAAGTGGCCAAATTTCTTTAAATTTTGAAGTGTAGTTTGAGGAAATGGACAGTAGTAAACGATTTAGTCAAAAATATTGAATTTGTTGGTCAATATCATCACTCAACTAAAAGAGTTGGACCTAAACTTAGACCTTTGTGTGCTACCTCTTCTTGAAACTCAACTTAAATTTATTGTATACTCAGTGGCATAGAAAATAGAAATCAGAAAGAGAAGAAGTGGCCAAATTTCCTTAAATTTTGAAGTGTAGTTTGAGGAAATGGACAGTAGTAAACGATTTAGTCAAAAATATTGATTTTGTTGGTCAATATCATCACTCAACTAAAAGAGTTGGACCTAAACTTAGACTAGTGGAAGTGGAATATACAATAGAAGTCAGAAAGAGAAAAAATGGCCAAATTTCCTTGATTTTTGATGTGCAGTTTGAGGAAATGAACAGTAGTAAACGATTTAGTCAAAAATATTGAATTTGATGGTTAATCATCACTCAACTAAAAGAGTTGGATCTACACCTCGACCAGTCTATGCCACTACCTCTTCTTGAAGCCGAAATTCTTCCAAAGTCTCTGGAGGAAGACCTGATTTAGAAGTCTTAACTAACTATGATGTCTTAAGTCTGGAGATCTTGGTGGTCACTGCAACAAATTTAAGTGGGGATATTGGAAATACTCCAAAGTAATTCTCACATCATAAAGACTTTTATGAATCCTAAATTTCCTGGATATGTCATTCAATTCCACATCATTCTACACCACTTCCACAGCTTGATAAGAAGTCTGAAAACTATTAGTTGACAATTGTACGAGTGGTAATGGTTGTGTTTTTAAGACTACGTCCTCCAAAAAATTCAGACATCATTGGATTTGGGTTGTAATTGAACTTTTTAATATCAGTCTATTAATGAAATCAAACAAACTACTTTATTTTAATGTACTTCAATGTAAACAAGTCAACGAGGTTGTTCCAAAATTTAACATTCCACGATACGAGCACGAAACAAAAACTAAACACAGCTCCATTTAAATACACCGATAATCGTGGTAAGCACATCGGACATTGGTCAGATTTTCGTCGAGATCCGAATGAAATATTCAGTAAAATGGGATTGAAGACATTAAGATAGCATTTTAGTTCTGTACCGCTGTAACTAGACTGTCATATAGATTGAATGTAACTCTATAATTCGCTGTCTACATAACAGAATTATGAGGTTGATACGCGGTCGGACCATCCACGCCAATACTAATTACATTTCTAATTTAGTTTAATCTGCATGCATTTGAAATGGTTAAATAGTAAATTGACAGTCAACAGAAAACTAATTGGTCAAATAATTGACGATATTTTCCCCGCATCTCAGGACTTACGTTAGGGCCATTGTGATCCAATTAACCAGTGATGTTGGGGTTTTTCTGTTACATTTTAATAGGATTAGGTTGCACATCTGAAGGTCTCCATTTTGTGCATACATTAAATCTGTAATTACTCCTGAAACCACAGTCATGTTTCAGTTACTGTCAGGGTAGTAAAAGTGGAGGCACCTCCATCATCTTCCCTCACACGTATTTATAGTAAAAGATGCGAATAAGCGAAACTTTCCATGAAAGAGGAAATAAATAACTAAATCAACAAACCCAATAAAGACAATATTTATGAATACCCAATAAAATGTTGAGCCTACGTATGAACTATCTCCAACCGTACAAGGAAATTTATGGTTTTAGAGCAGGAATAGAATAAAACAAGTTAAACCAGTTTATTATTATTTTCATGTGAGTGTGTATCGTGAATATAAATATGAAAAAATAAGATCCACTGATAAAATCGTATGTTATGGCTTCAAAATCGTTCAGATCACACGCTCTGGCCGTATTTTATGCTCCCCATTTCGTCGTCCTGAGCATCCATATGTATTAAAAGCATTATGAGACCGTGAATTCTTTTGGCTGTTATTAATGTTGTTTCATTTGTTCCAGGTACGTGTCAGACAAACAAAGCAAAGGGAACCAGGTAGCCTTTAAACAAATTAGAAATTTTAATTCAATTGAAGACCGGCTCCTCCTTAACGATAATCGATTCTTTTTTCACTTCCAATTTGCTCATTCCTAGAAAATGTGAAGTCACGTAACAAATTAATGCTACAGTCATTTGTTTGACACCAATTTAACAACCAATAATATATTTCAGTCGGATTTTAACTGAGGAGGAAGCCAGAAATGGACTTAATCTTGATGCATCATGCATTTCAGTCAAACCCTCGAACCATTGTTGCCTTTTTATAAATAATGCATCGCCATCCATCCCAATTTGGACGACCAACGTGAAAGGGTGGAATGAAGTGATCATATATCAATAGAAAATTCATACGAGCCATTAACAAAGTTTAAATTAACCGTTTTTGAAGTTAAAATCAAACAATTATCCGAATAAAAAAAATTGCCAAGCTAACTTTCAATAAATAAATTAATATCGGATGAAGTAATTAATCTTATAACTTCCTCGTCCCCCGGGGAGCGAAATTATCCCGTGAGAGTCGTTGCCTTAAGCACTTCGTTCATTACCTATTTATTAGGTATTAGATGAAAACATTACCTTAGCATAACTTTCTTTGCGCGTTTAAACAATTAATTTTTGCATGGAACGTACGCCGCCATAAAAGCCCTTTGCTACAGGGGCAAATTTGTAATTAAGAATCCGTTTGAAACTATGACACGACCATAATTACTAATGAAGCACCTGCTTATTTTAACGATATCCTCAAAATTGGGGCGCATTTTAATTATTAATATAAGATGGTTTTGTTGCTTTGTATTATATTTTGTGATTTTTAGTTATTAAAAATGTCATTAACATTTTTAATTTACTTAGTTACTTACAATCTTCCTTCAATTTTACATTTGTTTCCGTGTTATCAATAATATTCATTCACACATTACACAAATGTAAAATTCAGTTGGGGAACATTTGTATGCACTTTTTTTTTTAAAGCTCCAAGTTAGTACCTAAAAAATTCTTTAACTTGAAGCTTTTTTGATTTTAGTTGGAATATTTTTTTAATAATTTTTATTACATTTCATAGATATAATTTAATTGTCACTTATACAAATATTATTAAAAAAATAATACAAACAATTTTTTGTTGTATGACAGTTTTTTAAATAAAATAAAATGTTTAATAATATTGGAAAAATTGATCAGGTTCAAATTTTAATTTGCACATACTCGCAATAAATCTATAGTAAACAAATATATTTTTATACAAAACCCTTGTTTAAGTTAATTACTTTTAAACAGATTCTGCTAAAATAAACATGTCATTTATCTATATCAATATTAATCTTGCATTATTTACACTATTTCAATTAACTATAAATACTAAAATACTAAATAATATTTTTTCATTTTTTTCTGTGAATTAATTTTTTTAGTTTTTTTAGTCGTATAATAAAATTCTATTAAAAATATTTTTTCCTACAGTTTAATGAATAATTAATTAATTATTTATTCATCATTAACTGATGATGATAATCTGCTGGTTAAAACTTAAACTTTGTAATTTCAAGTAACTATAAATACATTTTTTCTATGAAATAACTCATATTTTATTATTTTTACAGTCATATAATTTGTTAGTTTGAAACTTTAATATTTGTAAAGCTTTTTGTACTTTCTTTTCCATCAAGAAAAAGTTGAAGGAAGTTTTTATATATAAAGAAATTTACAGACAGCTAATTCTGAATTATATAAATTTTGTGCCCAAATAAATATGTTATTCATTTGTTTAAATATTAATTTTGTATATGACTTATTTTCATTATTTCAAGTAATTATAAATACATTTTTTCTATGAAATAACCTATTTTTCATTATGTTTACAGTCATGTAACGCAATTCTATCAAAAACTAGATTTACAGAGGTTTAATTGGTAATTCTTCATCATTAATTTTGTGGACTGACATGATGATAATTTCTTAGTTTAAAACTTTAATATTTGTAAAGCTTTTTGTACATTCCTTTCCATCAAGAAAAAGTTGAAGGAAGTTTTTATATATAAAGACATTTATATACAAATAATTCTAAATTATATACATTTTTTTGCCAAAATAAATATGTCATTCATCTGTTTAAATATTAATTTTGTATATAAATTATTTTCATTATTTTAAGTAACTATAAATACATTTTTTCTATGAAATAATTCATTTTTGATTATTTTTACAGTCTTGTAACGCAATTCTATCAAAAACTAGATTTACAGAGGTTTAATTAATAATTCTTCATCATTAATTTCGTGAGCTGACATAATAATTTGTTAGTTAAAAACTTTAATATTTGTAAAGCTTTTTGTACTTTCCTTTCCATCAAAAAAAAAGTTGAAGCAAGTTTTTATATATAAAGAAATTTATATACAACTAATTCTAAATTATATACATTTTTTGCCAAAATAAATATGTCATTCATCTGTTTAAATATTAATTTTGTATATAAATTATTTTCATTATTTTAAGTAACTATAAATACATTTTTTCTATGAAATAATTCATTTTTGATTATTTTTACAGTCTAGTAACGCAATTCTATCAAAAACTAGATTTACAGAGGTTTAATTAATAATTCTTCATCATTAATTTCGTGAGCTGACATAATAATTTGTTAGTTAAAAACTTTAATATTTGTAAAGCTTTTTGTACTTTCCTTTCCATCAAAAAAAAAGTTGAAGCAAGTTTTTATATATAAAGAAATTTATATACAACTAATTCTAAATTATATACATTTTTTGCCAAAATAAATATGTCATTCATCTGTTTAAATATTAATTTTGTATATAAATTATTTTCATTATTTTAAGTAACTATAAATACATTTTTTCTATGAAATAATTCATTTTTGATTATTTTTACAGTCTTGTAACGCAATTCTATCAAAAACTAGATTTACAGAGGTTTAATTGATAATTCTTCATCATTAATTTTGTGGACTGACATGATGATAATTTCTTAGTTTAAAACTTTAATATTTGTAAAGCTTTTTGTACATTCCTTTCCATCAAGAAAAAGTTGAAGGAAGTTTTTATATATAAAGACATTTATATACAAATAATTCTAAATTATATACATTTTTTTGCCAAAATAAATATGTCATTCATCTGTTTAAATATTAATTTTGTATATAAATTATTTTCATTATTTTAAGTAACTATAAATACATTTTTTCTATGAAATAACTCATATTTTATTATTTTTACAGTCTTGTAACGCAATTCTATCAAAAACTAGATTTACAGAGGTTTAATTAATAATTCTTCATCATTAATTTCATGAGCTGACATAATAATTTGTTAGTTAAAAACTTTAATAGTTGTAAAGCTTTTTGTACTTTCCTTTCCATCAAAAAAAAAAGTTGAAGCAAGTTTTTATATATAAAGAAATTTATATACAACTAATTCTAAATTATATACATTTTTTGCCAAAATAAATATGTCATTCATCTGTTTAAATATTAATTTTGTATATAAATTATTTTCATTATTTTAACTAAATATAAATACATTTTTTCTATGAAATAACTCATTTTTCATTATTTTTGCAGTCATGTAATCCAATTTTATCAACTAGATGTATAGAACTTTAATTGATAATTATAAATCATTAATTTCATGAGCTGACATGATAATTATTTGTAAAGCTTTTTGTACTTTCTTTTCCATCAAGAAAAAGTTGAGGGAAGTTTCTATTTATAAAGAAATTTTTAGAAATACAATTCTATTTTACAGTGATTTAATTGATAATTATTCTCATTAGATGATATGGTAATAAGGAAATTTATAGACAGTTAGTTTTGAATTATATACATATTCTGCTTTTTCGTTATTCATGTATATGGTAATTTGTTAAGTTTTCATTCCAATATTTTTAACCAAGAAAAAGTTGAGGAAAGTTTTTACATGAAAGAAAATTTTAAGATAACTAATTTCGAATTACTTATCATATACAAGGGCTCTATTAAAAAGTTAAAAGGTTACCAAAATGTTATGTTTTTGGAGAATTTATCATTTTAATTAATACTGTAAATTAATGTTTAGTTAAAAAATCAATACAAATTTGATCGTTGGTATGTGTTGCGTTAAGAAGGTAATAAATCGTTTGGAGCTTTCGGTGGTGTATAAATCCTTAATGTGGTAATTATTAATTAATTAGTTATAGTATAATTTAGGGAGTTTGTCAGATAGGGGATATCCGGCAGTATTCAATTAAGACAAGAAGGTAACAGAATATTGTTTTTGTATTGGGTGTATTCAAAGTGAGCAAGTCGCAGCCGGGGCTTTCTCGAAGTTGAACTTTTGCTCATCTGCTTTGCCCGAATCAGTTCCGACCTTAGCGGGTACAAAGTACACAATGCTAAAACATTACCCCCAAAACCTACGCCAAACATTCTGCCCGCATAAGATGAAGCCAAGCAAAACTATGAACGTGACTGCGAATAAACTCTGTTCAACAAATATTTGTTGCGCTTTCGGCTCCCTGCACCTGTGTGATGCCTTCGCCTTGCTGCTACGCTCGCGCTCCGCAAGACACTCAAAGGTGCACGGGGCCACACAACTTGCCCGAACAAAACCCCCCATTTACTTCGACTTATTATCGCAAATTGTGTTATCGGGGGTTGGGTTTGGCCTTTTTCACGCCGCCGTGATTTGCCAGCCGCAGAGAATTCTTACGGAGGCCCGGGCGTCGGGACGCGACTATCCGGACCGACGGAACCCTTGTAAGTGAGGGATTTTACACTCTCACTTTAAAACATTTCAAACACTCGCTTTTGTTGAAGATCAACTGGGAGGTTTTCCTTTTGTTTTTTTTAAGGAGGCCAATTTTTAGTTCATTTTTAATAATCATCGGGAAAATTAAAATTATTTATGCAAAATTAGGTTTTAGACGTCTTAAGAATCTAAGTAAAATTTTTAGTAGTATATTTATATAAAACAACAGTAAATTAATATTTTTTTGGCAGTTTACATTAAATAAAATATTTAATATATTAAAAAGTTGCTTAATAATGGCCGCCACTGTATATACATATAATTACATATAATATGCATACAGTGGTGGATATTATTATACAAATTTTTTAAAATATTTCACACTCGCTTTTGTTGAAGATCAACTGGGAGGTTTTTCTTTTGTTCTTTTTTTTAAGTAGGCCAATTTTTAGTTCATTTTTAATAATCATCGGGAAAATTAAAATTATTTATGCAAAATTAGGCGTCTTTAGAATTTAAGTAAAATTTTTAGTAATATATTTTATATAAAACAACAGTAAATTAATATTTTTTTAACAGTTTACATTAAATAAAATATTTAATATATTAAAAAGTTGCTATAATAATGGCCACCACTGTATATACATATAGTTACATATAATATGCTTACAGTGGTGGACATTATTATAAGAACTTTTTAATATATTTTAAACACTCGCTTTTGTTGAAGATCAACTGTGAGGTTTTCCTTTCGTTTTTTTAAGGAGGCCAATTTTCACTTCATTTTTAATAATCATTGGGAAAATTAAAATTATTTTAGCAAAATTAGGTTTAAGTATTTATGTAAAATTTTTAGTAGTATATTTTATATAAAACAATAGTAAATTAATACTTTTTAACAGTTTACATTAAATAAAATATTTAATATATTAAAAAGTTGCTATAATAATGGCCACCACTGTATATACATGTTAGCTTACGTCATCACCTTCACCGATGGACCGATGCGACGTGCTCACATCTATTTAGACTAGTTTTGTTTTATAAGCAAATCTGAAGTATTTGTTTACATTTAATATTCGGGGCAGTTCTTAAGAAAGAACCAGGCAGTCAAGCTTTAGATGTCGAGGGTTAAAGTACGTTTGTTGTAATAAAGCGTAGTATTGTGAATTTAGTGTTTTAATCAAACTAAAATGACAGATTAATAGTCGCTAATCTATCATCAGAAGTGGGATAAAGGATATCTTCTCGTGAATTATTTCCGGAAGAAAGGACCTAAAAAAAATATTTTTTTTTTTTTTTTTTGTGTTTCTTTGTGAACGAACAGACAATAGTGAAAAACACAAACGCGCAGTGAGTCCGAACGTTGTGAACATTACCGAAAGTGCATCGGAGAGAGACTAGCAGCAAGAAAGTAACAACAGATTCCAAAAACAAAACATGGAAATTTTATCGACAATGGCCAACGCCCAAACTACTCAAGCAACATTGAAGATGACTGCGCAGAAGGTTTAAGTGTGGCTGCAGCGCAGTTTCGACTTGTAAGATTTAGAAATTGCATTTGAGGAATATGACTTGAATTTGTCAGGAATGGACGAGTGGGTTACGAAATAAATAAAAGAACAACCGAATGCCGTTTGATCTCATAAACTCTCCATCAGATTATCAGAGCGCCATCGTTAAAGCCCTTGGACCACTTAAAGACGATATTACGTTTGTTTATGTTGATGATGTGTTGTGCCCTGCTCGACCCATTCAAGAATGTCTTAAGAATTTAAGAAAGGACATTGACGCCCTTAAATATACAAAAATGTAACTTTTTCTAAACATCTGTGAAATATTTAGGTGTGATCGAAAAAGGACTGGCTGTATATTTTAGACATCTTGTGAAAAACTTTGCAACTTTAACAGCACCGATATCTGCACTGTTACGTGAGGGAAAATCTTTTGAATGGACATGTAAATGTGAAAATGTACGATTGACTTCTTATCCGATTTTCAACATTTTTGATCTGGAATTGTCAACCGAACTACATACAGAAGCAAGTTCGTTAGGATTAGATGTCGCTGTTAGCTGTCGAATAGAAGAAAGTTGAAACAAAAGTATCACGGACCCTTTGAGATAACGCATTGTTAACCTAATGAGAGGTACGCACTCCGAAGGATTGGCAGCCGAGGTAGAACAACAATAGCAGCGCATGAACAGTTACGAACCTGGCCAGATACAGAAATTCTATAAGGTATGATGGATATAGATTTATTTAATAAGATTGATGTGTGAATGTGTGTAAAGGTCCCTACTTTGCAGGCTATGTTTAAAGGTCCCTGCTCGGCAGGCTATTTTTAAGGTCCCTGCTCTGCAGGCTTAGATTGTTGTGTTCTGGGTCTGTGAGACAAGCGGGTAATAGACCTGGTAGTGGTTGAACCGCCTCTGAGCTCCTGGCTAGAATATGGTATCTTTTGATAGCACTTGAGAGTCATGGGTGTAACAGACCTGTTGATGGTTGAGCCGCCTCTGTGCTTCTAGTGGTTGTTAACTGTGCCACATAACAGTCTATTTTGTTAAATGAAATAAGGTTTAGACTTAGTTCTTCGAATATATTTTGAGCTTGTACTGCTGTTATAATGTTTACAGATTACCGGTGTCAGGTGAATCTTTGCAAAACTGTGGAAGGGTCGAGGACGCCCCACATGTCAGGAAGGCCGTGTTAGCTTACGTCATCACCTTCACCGATGGACCGATGCGACGTGCTCACATCTATTTAGACTAGTTTTGTTTTATAAGCAAATCTGAAGTATTTGTTTACATTTAATATTCGGGGCAGTTCTTAAGAAAGAACCAGGCAGTCAAGCTTTAGATGTCGAGGGTTAAAGTACGTTTGTTGTAATAAAGCGTAGTATTGTGAATTTAGTGTTTTAATCAAACTAAAATGACAGATTAATAGTCGCTAATCTATCATACATATAGTTACATATAATATGCTTACAGTGGTGGACATTATTATAAGAACTTTTTAATATATTTTAAACACTCGCTTTTGTTGAAGATCAACTGTGAGGTTTTCCTTTTGTTTATTTAAAGAGGCCAATTTTCACTTCATTTTTAATAATCATTGGGAAAATTAAAATTATTTATGCATAATTAGGTTTAAGTATTTATGTAAAATTTTTAGTAGTATATTTTATATAAAACAATAGTAAATTAATATTTTTTAACAGTTTACATTAAATAAAATGTTTAATGTATTAAAATGTTGCTATAATAATGGCCATCACTGTATATACATATATTTACATATAATATGCATACAGTGGTGGACATTATTATATATATATATTAAGTATTTTAGTAAAGACTACTATATTCTTATTCTATAAAATGTTACATATATTTTTTTGAATTGAGGTGGACATAAATATAGAAACTTTATTTTTGGAATAGGTTTTTAATGATTAAATCCCTATATTTAATTTAACATTAACACTTTGTATAATATTCTTTTTGTTTTATAATTTAGGCCCATCTCCGTAGTAGAGACCTGGCCATTTTCTGAATATACAAGTTTATATTCCTTCAAGTTTCTTGAATTGCTGTGATGAGTTCATTTAAATTTGTAAAACTTTATGACGAATTTGGTTATAAAGGTGAGACCCCATGTTTTCTGAAGGTTTGATGTCTGGAGATTGGGACGGGCAAGACAAAACTTCGGTGCTTTGGGCACTTAATCAATTCGTCAAAATTTTGGATATGTGTTTGGGATCGTTTTCATGTTGAAACACATTTATTAAGAGCATAATTTCTTCAATATATGGAAGCAAATTGTTGTTTAATGTATCCCTATACATAAATCAGTCTAAGGGGGCCTATGTCAGAAGAATTGGCACATAATTACAACATCTACCATGTTTCACTGTAAGTATAACCAACTTTTTGTGTAATTTTGTCCCTGTAAGATGTTTAACATAAACAGAACCATCATTTTTTTATAAATTAAATTTAGACTCGTCACTAAAAATTCGTCGTCTCCACTGTTCCAGTGAATGTGATCAAGCAAGTCAAAATTGGAAATTTTTAGTATAAACCACGGTTTTCTTCAAATGAACCCACATCCACTAACCATCTTCTCACGTCCTTGAAGTAACTTCAGCAAGTCCCATTTTCTCCAGGTTGAAGTTCAGTTGACGATTGACGAGATTGGATTGTTGTTTGGTATTCGAATTATCCATTTAATGACTTTGTTTTAAGTTTTTCGACAAATATTTTCGTAGCTATCACTTGATCAGTTTCTGTAAATAATTTTGTTCATTGAAAAATAAAAAAAGTGGGCAGTTTTTGAAGAATAAGATTAGATTGACCAGTTACATAGAAAAAAAAAACAATTAACATTATAGGTAATGTCATCCAGTTCAAGTAGTACAATTCATTTTTTAATGAATTTTAATAAGTTTCTAAAATTATGGCCATTACTATATATATAATCTAACCAAAAATTCAGTGAGACAAACTAGAGAAATATTTACTCTTATTTTAACATAAATTAGCTGTAAATCCTTTATTTATTTAATAGTTTAGTAATATATCAATAAACCAAAATATATAAATGAAGGTCCATTTACGAAAAACTGTAACAATATATATATATATATATATATATATATATATATATATATATCAATATATATATATATATATATATATATATATATATATATATATATATCTGTAGAACTACAATAAAGTAAGAATAAAAAGGCGAATTTAAAGAATACATAAAACTTAAAGGGTAAAAAAAATGTCTTATAAAATGTAGGTAACACGACAAAGAGCCGGAGCACAGTTTTTAAATTTGATGGTGCTCCTTAAATTTCGTACGTAATATGGAAAGGTTTTGTGATTTAAAAGATGAGTTATTAAAAACATTGGATTTCCCGTGCACGATGATGGGATTTGTCATTTTATTAAAGGAAATGTATGCATATAGGAGGAGAATTGATGGTGTGGTAATAATTGGGGAAGAAAATAAGTTTAAAACTAAAGTGGTAAATCAGCGGCAATTTGCATATTTTTATGAATGACGTGAAGTTAAACTGTGGTCGGATGGGGACAGAGTGGAGCAAAAGGCGGGAGGCGGCAGAGAGCAAGGGAGCGGGATAATAATTCATCACTTGTATGCATTATAATGTATGCAAGATAATGGCAATAAAAAGGAAGTCGTATAAAAAATGCGGCTCTGGTTCGCAGAGGATGCGGAGGTGCGAGATACTTCGGTTATCCGGGGACGGGTGATGGTGGAAGCCTGCCTATAGCATTATTATGAGATATACAAGTGGCGATGGCTGATTGTAAAACGATTTCATAACGAGGATAAAAATATCGATAACATGTAAATTGCAGACCACACCGGAATATGGAATGAATCAAGTGAGCGAGTCGCTTGGCAGGTTTATTGGCTTGAGGAGGAAAGATGGGGTGGTGATAAAATGGTTGTTCGTGGGAACAATGCTTCGACCGTCGAGGGACTTGTACAATTCATGTTGCGGGTTAATTCTGTAACTTCTAAAATGCCACTCGTAGCCGGGACCCGGTCTGCCAACGGGCTCTCATTTATACCATTTACGAATCTCATGTCTCAGCCTCAGCCACGTCACTACGCTACTGCCTCCGTGCCGCTTCCACTGTTCCACTGCTGCTGCCACTGTGCCGTCTCGTCTTTCTCCCTAATCGTCCTACAGGTACTTAACTCATTTCTCTATCCATTAACGGTTTTGTTTATTACTCCTCAACGCACCCAACACCTATTAAATATGTCACGGCTTTAACCTAATCCTACCATTATTATTCACTTTGTCAAATTTATTTTCCCTTAGCAATTAGCCCACTCCACTACACCTTTCCTTATGTTTATTATAAAATCAACGTTTAACGAAAATTAATTATTAAACTTATTACCTAAATAACTGGATAATTTAATCACTTCCGACAACACTAAATCAGCAATTACTGATATTTGAGTTTCAATTAATCAGTCTAGGAGATGTGATGTTTGAAATTAGGAGGTAATATTGCACCAGATACTACTACTGAAATGAAAGGACCTTGTTGCGTTTGACGTAAAGGAAACCAGTTATATAATAAGCTCTTGTAATCGATAGAAATGTCGCATAATTAAAAAAAAGTTTGACAATGGCCCCACTCAAGCAAAATGATCAATTAGAATCATTGTCAGGAAATTTCAGAGGACTCGATATTGATGTGAATGATCAGGGGCTGCGAAAAAAATTAAAATTACAAAACACGTTGCTGAGATAAAATGACAAACAACAATAAAAAGAAGAGAAACACACAAAAATATTGGGACAGGCCAGGAAGTGTATCATAAGATCACAAATTTATCATAGAAAAAATATGAAATAAATTCTTAGGGATGATGTAGTAGTACAGTATATGAGAAAATTAATAATATTTTTTCTATTAACCAGAATTTCAAAAAAAAACTCCACACAAAGTAGTTGAATAGAATTTGAAAAAGATTCTAATAATTCTATGAATTTAAGAAGACAAATAATATAAGAGAGAATCTGAGGAATATTTAGAAACTAAAAATCTTAAGATATTGAATAAGTTAAAGAATGTAGTGAATTCAATGTATTTAAATTATTTAAAAGAGTTATACAATCAATAAAATGTTAATAGAATCCAAATGTATTTAAATAATCTTCAGAAATTAAACAATCTATGGGATGTTAGAAACTCAGGGAATTATTAAATTATTTACAAGAACTATATGATCAATAAAGTCTAATTTAATGAAAAAAACTAAAGAAATTAAATAAGGTTGGCAACATAAATTATTAAAGGTTCCCTAAAATGGTAATGTCTTAAAATTAATTTTAATTTCCTTAAAATATATGGAATTTAAATGATGTAAAATATATAAGGAATTTATATGACTTGAAAACCTATAAGACCAAAACAATTAATAGAATCTAATTACATTAAAAATCCAAACATTCTTCAGAAATTAAACACTAGTACAACTAAAGAATGCAATAAACTCGAAGAATTTAAACTATTTAAAAGAATTTATAGAATCCAGTAAATCTGAGGGATGTAGAAATCTTCAAGAAACTAAAGAATTTAAGTTAGCACGAATCTAAGGGTTGTATATAATGTAAATTAGCCAAATGGATAATTAATTTAATGTAATTTTATTTTTGCTTTAATTTAAGGAAATGTATACAATATATTCCCATATTCTTATGAATATGGTTAGAGATGTCTATTCAGTTTTATTACAATGCAGAATTCGGCTGGTTTAATATAACAGGTGACTTGTACAAAAAAAAGAGAAGTGTTATGTATAAACCTGGCATCATCCATCACTCCCGTGATTTTTCCCGGGACAAGGATCATCTGTTTTCCACGTGTCACACTTTATTATTTGCCCGCAAAATAATAGGTTTTCAATAAAAAATATTTTTACTTTTAGAACATGCCCGATTGTCCCATCAAGATTTGCAACGGTTTGAATATTAAAACTCATTAATCACACTAATTACACAAATGCATCCTGTCATCTGATTAGGTAAAATCGATGGACATTAGTCAATGGAAATTAATTATTTATCTTTTTCGGATCTACATTGTAGATTTCTGGCTACATAAAGCAACGCTTACGTTAAGGTGAGTTACGCTTTACTGTTTTACTCACTTGGTGAAATTACACGTCGTCAATTACTGTCTATCATTCTTACAGAAATATATATAAACCTTGTTGTCGATGAACGCTCAACTATTACCCCAATTAATCTCTACAATGTTTTGTAAAAGTTGTTTTAATTTTCACAAGATACGGTTAAAACTATAATAATAATAACATTAATATTTATATTTAGTCGAATTAAACTTACCCATTATTGAACACAAATGAATAAATCATCTTTTCTTTCATCACAAAAAGTAATTCACACTAATTAATGTATTTACACGTGTTTTATGTTTGATAATATAGTTTTTGTTAACATATTTAAAAATAAAAATGTAAATAAACACAACAAGTTAGGTTAGGTTATGGTTTTCGGAAACCACGACAGCTCAGCAGGTCGACGGCGAACAAGTGAATTAACAATGTCTTCCATCACAGAAAGTAATTCACACTAATTAATGTATTTACACGTGTTTTTATGTTTGATAATATAGTTTTTGTAAACATATTTAAAAATAAAAATGTAAATAAACACAACTTAGGTTAGGTTATGGTTTTCGGAAACCACGACGGTCCTGCTGGTCGACGGCGAACAAGTGAATTAACAACATAAACAACACAAACGAATTTGGAGGGATACAACACGCGTCTCCGGTTTAATCTTAGTTTTTCGCCAATTTCACGGGTTTTCTTTATTAATTACATTTCCTAAATGTATCATGTGATGTTTTATGTTTTCTCCGACTGACGCGAGTGATTTTCGTCGCAAAATTTCAAGAAATTCCTAATAATTATTGTTGCGAACGTTTTTTAGGTTAGAAATATTGTTTTGGCAGGTAGGGTATTATTATTATTACAATTGGCATAATTGCTTTCTAGTACTTAACCCAATTTTCTGACTACCAATGTTTATATATAAATTAAATGAAACATATGGTAATTTACAAGTTTGAAATCACATTTTAATAATTGTCTATGAATTTGTTATGACTGAACTAATAAACACTAAAAATATATTTATTTAATTAATAATATATTTAAAATAAGATTTTAAAATAATTTGAAAAACAGACAAACATTTTTCTATCAATTGTAAAGCACAAAAATATTTACACATTTAAGACAAATTGTCATATTTGTGGGTTCAACATCAAAATCTATAGGGTATTTTTTAGATATGAAGATTGAAGAAATCATATTCATCATCAATATCTACAATTCATCTATATTAGTAGTTTTTGGTGTATTAATGAAGACTTCATCTCGTTCCCTAAGTTTTCAATTGGATTTAGATCCCCACTTTGTGCTGGTCAATTGGGAACCTCAACAAGTATCTTTGAATCAAATTTGAACAATTTTGGACTGGCTTTGGATCATTATCATACATAAAATTTCATGTAACTGGTAAATTATCATTGGTAAATGGTATTACATCTCCCATGATATCTCTATACATAGAACAGTCCATTTGCCAGGCCAAGAAAAGGAACTCTAAACCATAACGTTACCTTGACTATGTTTCAAAGTTTTTGTAGTGTATCTAGGGTCCAAACAATTTGGAGGACGACGAACGTATAGTTTTCCATCTGATCCTATTCTACTGAACTTGGATTCCAAAGGACTCAAGCTAACATTCTGGAGGATAATTAATATATTTTTGAGCAAACTTTAATCTTGTTCGACTATTCTTTTTTGACACACTGATATTGTATGACTCAATTAAATAATTTTTTTATTTCTAGGATTTCTTTAACTCATTCTTCCAATTTGTTTGTCAAAAGCAAAAAAAAGTATAGAATATTGAAATAAATTTTTTATATTGACTGGACAAAATTTGAATTAAATCATTTTATGAAATATCTTACAAAATGTTTAATTTTAAATATTGTGCAATATTATTAATTTTGTACTCATTTTTTTAAGCCTTTAAACCGATTATCTAAAAATAACTACAATAAATAAAATAAAAATTGCAATGTTGAAACCACATGTTTATATTGTTGTCTATAAATTTGTTTTGGCCACAGTTGTGAAAGATAAATTGATATTTAAAATTAAAATATTTAAATAAAAATTTTATTTTAATTTAATGGACATTCAATAATTTTTTTTAAGATTTAGTGGTATTTGGGAAACATTTCAATATAGTTTGTAACGACAACTAATTGACAAATAATTGTTGATTATAATTATGTTTATTGTATAAAACAAAAGTCATTTTAAGGAAAAAACGTAGCTGAAAATTATAAACGCAAGCTGAAAACCATTATATTTGTAGAAATATTGAATTGTTGGAGCGTACTAAAACATAATCGAAAGTGCAATAATTGGTATAAAAATAATTTCCTTGTGAAAAATATATTCTAGTGCACGTCAAATTTTCTCATAAGCAATTTATATATCGATGGATATTAAGGTAGAGAACAAATACCATAAAATAAATTCTCGCCGCTATAAATCAAGCTTATAATGGCTTGCCATTGAATTTCTAGTGGACACTCTACTGCAATTGTAAATGACCACACAATTTTCAATTCATATTTCATTACATTCATAAATATACTACACGCCACAGAATAAGCATCGTCAGGACTGTATTGAATTAATGAGATGTTTTTTTTTTTTTTTATTTTGTTAAATGTTTTACAACTGTGCTTTTTAGTATACCGGCTTTTTGTTCTTGTTTGTTGCACTGACACTTTATAAACGGTGCCGTATACGCTCTCCATTAAAGTTTCCCTTAAAAGAGACAATATAAGAAGAAAGCTACCTTTATATGTTGCGGGTTTTTCTTTCGAGGTTTTATTAACCGTGTATAATATAGGTTTAAAAACAGACAACCTTTTATACAACTTTTTCCTAATTCATTATAGTCCGTGGAATAGCTTTATTATCTTCCTGTCCTTTATTTTTGTTAGTACTTTCGTTAATTATGTTACATTGTACAGTGCGACGATTTTTAGTTCACGTCCTCTGAATAATTTTCATTCCGATAAAGATAAATAATAATTACATGCTGAGAATCTCATAATTTACGCTTATCCCCCGTATTTTAAATCGTACAGTGAAATATTATCGTGTGTACATTTACAGTTATAGTTCCAATCCACTTTAAATTAAATACCAAACCATTATAAAAGTGATTTATTGTTTGCAGATTTTATTTTATGATGTTTGCGTTCATGTTTGATTAAAAACAGCATTTTAAAGAATGCCGTAACTGTTCTAATCAGGATTATGTTGTATAATAAAAGAATGTTAACAATGGAAATTAGGATAAAATGTAAATGGGACTGAAGACATTAAAAAAAATTAAAAATTCAAATTAGGAGCAACAAATACGTTAAAGTGTTGTTTGAACAGAAACAAAATTGCCAAAAAGAACAAATAGAATTAGGTTTTGAACATGTGTACAATCTTAAAAAAAAACAGAGATCATAAATCTAAATCAATACGTCAGTGAATTTGAAAAATTTCTAAAATTTAAAAAGGATACAAAAGATTTTTGGAGGATTTCAGGAATCTTTAATAGTTTTGTACAATATTAAAAACCTAATAAACTGAATCTGAAAAGTTTGAATATCTAAAAAACTAAACAATAAATCTAAAATTTTTAAAAAAGCCAAATAAAGAAATCAAAAATCTGAGTAATTTGTAAGATCTACATATTTAGAGAATATTAGAAATTCAAAAAATATTAAAGATCCTAAGACTAAAGAATTTAATATTTAAGATACAGATTAAAATATCTAATAAAAAATATTAAGACCTTTAAGTATATAGTATATTTTAAAGATAAAGATATATCAAGAATCTTAAGGAACTAATTATATAAACAATCTAAAGTAGTCAAAATGTTTAAAATATCTTACCTTAAGATATTTAAAAAATTTAAAATATCTAAAATATTTATTTAAATGATATTAAAAACAAATATATTAGTAATTCAAAGAATATAAAGAAAACAAAAAGTCTCAGTAATTTGGGAAATCTTATAGTTTAAAGAATATAAGAAATTAATTATTAAATTAACTTCAAATTGACTAAAGATTTTAATATCTAAGATACAGATTAAAATTTCTAGTAAAGAATATTAAGACCTTTAACTAATTTTAAAAATCTAAGATATCTAAAGAATCTTAAGCAACTAAGAATATGAAGAATTTAAAGTAATCAAATAAATGATGAAGTTACAAATAAAAATTTCTAATAAAGAATATTAATTTTAAAAATCTAAGATATATTAAAAATCTTAAGGAACTAAGAATATAAAGAGTAAAGATCCAAAATATTTAAAATATATAAAATACTTAAATGATCTTAAAAATAAATATATTAATAATTCAAACAAATATAAAGAAACAAAAAATCTGAGTAATTTGGGAAATCTATTAGTTTAAAGAATAAAATTTAATAAAATTTTAAAAATACCAATACTCCAAATTGACAAAACAATTTAATATTTAAGATACAAATTAAGATGTTTAATAAAGAATATTAAGACTTTTAAGTTACCAATTTTAAAAATTTAAGATTTACAAAGAATTTTAATGAACTAAGAATCTGAAGTAATCAAAATTAAAAATATCTTAAGAACCTTAGATTTTTAAAGAATTTAAAATATCTAAAATATTTAACTGATTTTAAAAATAAATATATAAATAATTCAAAGACTATAAAGAAACCAAAAAACCTAATTTAATTGTATTTTGGAAAATATACAAATTCAAAGAATATAATATTTAAAATAGATATGCGGATATAAATATCTAATAAGGAAGAATCTAAATTAAGAAATTTAAAAATTCTAAACATATAAAAAGTTAAGAAGGTAAGAAGTACTAAAGCAATTAAATTAATATTCTAAACAATTTAAAGAATCTAAGTCTTAATAATGTAAAAAATACAAAAAATATAAACAATTTAAAGTTTCTGACTTGAAATTTTTAAACAATCCATTCAACGAAAACAGTTGAAAATAATAATAAATTAAAGAATATAAACAATATAGAAAACTTTGGAAACGTCTAATAGTTACCCTCAAGAACTTTCAAATACAAATTAATAAAATATATTAATTACTTAGATATTTCAATTACAACAAAACGTGACAAGATAATGACTAGTCTGAAATTACATGATGTATATATAAAATAACACAGGACATTTTAAATGAGAATAATGTTAATAATATATATAAACTGTGACAGAATGATGATTAATATGCAAAACTAATTTTAATATATTCAATATTTCGTCATTTGAACAATCCAGAATGAATATAAGTAATAATTTTGCCTGAATGGAACACTACTAAATTGAAATTTACATATTTACTGAATTATTTATAACAAAAATTGAAAATATATTTAATTTTGTTTAAAAACATAGGTGTTTCAGAACTTGAACAGCTGTTCAAATAATATGTTAAAACTGCTACGATTATGCATTGATTATATAAAATTTCCATTTCACCACTTAAAGTCAACAAACGCACCTCGGAAGCTGTCTGTTATTTCAGACAAAATTTCAAACATCAGCCCGCCGCGTTTTATATTAGCCCCGACATTTTGAGTTGTATTAAAAATAAAATTTGCAAATGCACATTTCACCGCGATCGAAAACTAAGCTGACATCCTCTGTGTGTCTCTGCGAGGGAGGGGGTTGTACGTCAACAAATCGTAATAAATACATTCGGAGGCGAAGGAATTCCTGAATATTGTAGGCATTTCGTTGATTTAACCCAAGGAATTCTGTCCAGTTGACAGGATACGTTAATTGACATGCAGTTGTGGCTATTTCTGCAATAGCTGGACAATAATGCTTTAAATGCGGAATGTCCAGGCAAGAAGACAAAACTTGCACCATTAGTACGTTTATTTAAGGACCGCTCCTTTTATTTAAGCACCCACTAATGCCGCATTGTTCCGCAAATAGTTTTGGCTCAATAAAAATGACACTCGCGTTTTATTTTATTATTATTTTATGGTAATTCTTCGGCTATTTTGACGAAATTCGATGTTCATTTCAAATGTTTTCAAGACTTCCACTCGTTGTTAACTAGAGTACTGAAAGGGACATCAATCTGATATTTTGGTTGTGTTTTATCTGACCAGTAATTTTATTTAAACGTTTACAGCTCTAGAAGGTCACTATTTTAAATTTAAATTACTTTTCATAAATATAAACAACATTGAATTTCTTGTAAAAATTTGAACACATTTTATTCGGTTCATTCTTAATTTATCTGTTGTTTAACAACGTAAAATACCTCAAAGAAGACTTTCTTCTGAAGATTTTGCTGCTATAATGGAAATTTTTGAATATGACAATCTGAGTCAACAACAAGTGGCCCTATATTTGGGTGGTGGTTGACAATGAGCTACAACCAGAAGACAGGACTGTTTCCTGATTATTTTTGCAAGAAGAAATCCAACAATCTCTACATACAAGGTTAAATTAAATGACACAGATTTAATCATTAAAAATTCCTTTCAAAATTAAAGTTTCCACATTTATGTCCAGATCAATTCAGAAAAATATATGTAACATTTTATTGAATAAGAATATAATAGTTTTAATAGTACTGGATAAAACAGCAACAGTAAATTAATATTATTTTAACACTTCACATTAAATAAAAGAATTAGCTAAGATGGCTAAAATACTTAACATTTTAAAAAGTAGCTCTAATAATAAACTAATACGTGTATAAACAAAAAATAATTCTCTGTGACATCCATAACTTATTGCTTATTTCAATAAATTTGCGGGTGACAAAAGTAATTATCGCATTCCTTCCGTTTTTCATCCTTTTTTCTTTGCGTTTAAGATAAGCGTTAAGACACAGCCATTATTTACTTTATGTATTTGGTGACATTTATGGCATAACGTGTGCAATTCGTCCATGATGAATGTGTCACTACGGGCAGTTTTTAAAATGCTATATGCGATGCGTCACATTCCCTTATCCGTTGTGCATACGAAAATTTCTAAACATGATCCGTATTCGAAAACAACTTTTATACGTCTTTTTTTCTGTTAAAGAAGTGTACAATGTTAAAAATGTACATGCTTTTTGATAAAACACCGACTGAATATAAAACGTGTATGACAATATTTAATTTTCTGTATTCGCGTTAAATGAAAAAACATTTCCTGAGTTAAGCTAAACAAACCGTTTTAATTGGATTTAATCCATATACTGATTTTTAATATTACCGGCTGTCCAGTGCCTGGTGCACCAATGAAATCACCATTCAATATCACTATTACCACAAGAATAAAAAAGATTGTATTTTAATAAATATTCAAAACCACAACCAACAGTACAAAGCATACAAAAATAAATAATTCTTTTGTCTTAACTGATGTACAATCACTTGTTAATAGTTAGTGGCGCATCCACCACAACCCTAACTTGAGGCGCATCCACCATAATCTTAACTGGAGGCGCATCCACCAAAAACCCAAAAACCGTTTTAAATTCCGCATAGATCTGAAGTGATAATGAGAAAATTTAAGATTTAAATAAATTGATAGGTTCTTAGATGAATGGGGATGGGTATTAAAAGAATGCGAGGTTTATTCATGACTTTTTTTCCGGGATTTTCGGCGGATGATAAAATTTGTTGAAAAAGTAAGTAGCCGACAAGTCGATAAATCTTTTTTTAAGCTCGCAGATTTAGCGAACCCGTTTACACATGGATATAATTTTATATTATAATAAATGTTGCGTACGGTGTGCGTAGAAAAGAACGTGGGTTTATTATACAACAAGGGCGACTTTGTTACCCTTATACCTAACTACTTGTTATGCATTACATACCATTCATTTTGTGTATGTAACTAAAAGCACTTGAATTTTTCATCAGGCGTAGAAAAATGTTAGTTGTTATATCTCATACATATATAGTATGGAAATTATTCTAGATTAAAAGAAAATAGTGAAAATTAAATTTTTACATCCGACAAGGAAATAACTATAAACCTTCATAATCTCCAAGCTCCCACATGAGAAAATATCATTACATTAATCAGATATTCCGTAGATGTTTCGCTTAAGGTCTATTCCTTAAATTGCTGCCTTTACGACAACTAATGTATGCTAAAATTATAATAAATAATGATGCAAATACAAATATTGTTTTACTTCTAGAAATTATATTATGAGTATATTTTTAGAATGGAAAAGCTCTCTTAACTTTTCGTTTATATATAAGTCGATTTTAATGAGTAATAGTACAAAAGAAAATTCCTAAAAATATTACATATTAATAAATTTGTGAAATGTCAAAAATATCTCAAAATACGTGCATTATTTTCTCAATTGGGACCACTCAGTTATAAATTTTTAAAGATGTTTTAGCAAGCATTAAACTGATGTTCAAAAGTAATATGGTAAATCAGATATTCTCAAATATTTTTAACATTTTGTTCCATGTTTTACTTTGTCAGAAGATGTAAATTTATCTGAAAAATATAACGTCTATTCCTACAAAGATTTATCAATATTAAAGGGTATAAAATTCAATGATACACCTATTCTTTTAAAAAAGTGATCCATCTCAGTTTTATATGATCTTTCACTATTAAAAATAATAGTAGACCTCAGTTGTGTCATTATTCAGAATTCCTTGTAATAAAGAAAACAAAGGAATAACATATTAGAAATATCTAGAAATATCAGGATTAGTTTTCTCAAGTGGCACCACTCAGATATAAATTTTTAAAGATATTTTAGCAAGCATTAAACTGATGTTCAAAAATAATATGGTAAATCACATATTCTCAAATATTTTTAACATTTTGTTCCACGCTTTACTTGATCAGAAGATGTAAATTTATTTGAAAAATGTAACGTCTATTCTGACATAGATTTATCATTATTAAAGGGTATAAAATTCAATGATACACCTATTCTTTTAAAAAAATTATCCATCTCAGTTTTATATGATCTTTCACTATTAAAAATAACACTAGATCTCAGGTGGGTGTTTATTCAGTTTCTTGTGATAAAGGAAACAAAGGAATAACATATTAGAAATATCTAGAAATATCAGGATTAGTTTTCTCAAGTGGCACCACTCAGATACAAATTTTTGAAGATATTTTAGCAAGCATTAAACTGATGTTCGAAAGTATTATGGTAAATCACATATTCTCAAATATTTTTAACACTTTGTTCCATGCTTTACTTGATCAGAAGATGTAAATTTATTTGAAAAATATAACGTCTATTCTGACATAGATTTATAAATATTAAAGGGTAGAAAATTCAATGATACACCTATTCTTTTTAAAAAAAATACTCATCTCAGTTTTATATGATCTTTCACTATTAAAAATAATAGTAGATCTCAGTTGAGTCAATATTCAGAATTTCTTGTCATAAAGGAAACAAAGGATTACGATATTAAAAATATTTAGGACTATCAGGATTAGTTTTCTCAAGTGGTACTACTCAATTATAAATTTTTAAAGATATTTTAGCAAACACTTAATTGATGTTCAAAAGTAATGTGGTAAATCACATACTCTCAAATATTCGATCAGAAAATGTCAATTTATTTCGAGGGTGTAACGTCTATTTTGACATAGATTTATTAATATTGAAAGATATAAAAATCAATGATACATTTATTTTTGAAAAAAATACCTTACTCAGATTTTTATGATTTTTCAATTATAAATATTAGATATATCTATGAACATTTAATTAAAGATACTTTAATCATCATTTCTAATTATTGAAATAATATTTGAAAGGAAAAAAAAAATGTTTACACAAAAAAGCTAATTTTAAAATAAAAATGTGTAATTGAAAAAATTTTAATTAATTAAATAAATGATATTTGACGTTGTTTCGTTTGTCACGTAGTTTCAATAAAGTTGATTGTTGATTGTGGCGTCTGATAAATAACCGTCCGGTAAATTTATCGTTAACATGTTCCGCCAATTCAATTTGACGTGTAGGAAACGGATAAAGGATATTTTTTATTGGGTGAAAAATTCCGAAACAGTTGTCATGTTTGAAGACCAAAATGCGAGTGAAGCTTAATTTTACGGTCAAATATCGCACTATACGGGATCGAAAAATGTTAGGGTATAAATAAAATTGTTCATCTGGGACAAGTCGTCGCAGTAAATGGCCTAAGGTGGTACAAACGGAGCTTTCCAATGGTTTTATCTGAACGCTCTTGTAGACTACAACTTGATTTATTGCGCCCTGATAAAATCTTACTAGTTACACTTTACAGAAATACTGTCTCCATCTTGATCATCAATAATAAATTGCGTTTTCTATTCTTCTCACGTTTGGCCTTTTCGCGAATTATACGAACTCCACTCGATCTTTCGATAAAAAAAATATTTTTTGTAATCAAATTTTAAATTTTGTTTTTAAACTAACAGGCGGAATACGAAATTCGGCTAATGGGTTTCACGATTTAATCATTCAAGACATAGTCAAAATCCGTACAGATCACAATAAGATTAACTGAATTTATTGTAAATGTTTTATGGAAATTGTATTATATCTTGGTATGTGTCCGACACATACGATCCAGAATTTCAGGGGACGAGGCCTTTGTATATTTGCATATAAATTATTCGGATTTTCGATGAATATAGATTAGGTTTTATTACATATTTTAAAAAATTATTATCATCTTAGGTTCGTCACAGTTTCATACATAAACTATCAAATCTGAAACTAACAACCATCCTTAATTAAAATAGTTATACTAAATTGCACACCGAAATGCATACTTTATTAACAACGATTTTAACAGTTGAAAGATGAATACATTCGTAATAATACTGATTTGTATAATGGTCATTCGTAATTATGATAACGAGGAATCACAGCTTGTGGTTAAGCTTTCAGTTTAATGTAGTGAAATTACATGGCATCGATCCATCCTCATACGGTCATAATTTTGCGGTGTATTAATTTTATATGATTAATTGAAGCCGCTTGCTTGTCTAGGATTTTGATACATTCTATCGTTTCACCTCGACTCGCAGTTAATTATTTCATCGTTATTAATTTATTTATTGATTACACGTACGCATATCTGGAATAATTTAATAATTCTTATGTTTTCTCATTGTCAAAGGGTCTTAATTATCGTCGGCAAGTTAGTTATACGATTTACCTTGCACTAAAATTGTAAATTGGATTACATAATTTTATTTGAAATAAAAATTTACGTTTGTTTATCTTTTTCAACGAAATTGTTGTATACTCTAAAATTTAGAATTAAAATAAAAATTAATCAAAATATATTTTTTGAGTACACGTACACAACAAATTTATTGATTGAATATGAAATAAATTGAAACTGAAATATTTATTAATTTTGATGTATTTGTGAGAATCATGAATTTTTAATTATTATAATATTTAATAATTATACATTCCAGTTTAAAATACAAAAAATTTAAAAGGTATATTACATATTTTATTTTACTACTTTTTGTTAGAAAAAAACTAGAATGAACAATATTATTTACCATTATTTACCAATTTTGGTCAAAATAGTTTTATCAATTAACTCATTTAATATTTCACTTAAATATAATTAATTATCTGTGAGATTAGGGTTGAATTTTTTTAATTAAAAACTTCAAATTCTAAAACAACTATATTTAAGTGAAATTATTTACTAAAGTAATAACAAATGCAGTACAATATTTTTATTAAATATACGTAATGAACTATTTATAGGGTAAACTATGAGATATTATACTGAAATTTTATTTTCTGTGTATTTTTGAGTGTTATGAATTTTTATTACTGACATTTTTACATTTGAAATTATATTTCCTTCAATTTCAAATACATAAAAGTGAATGGTATTAAAAAAATACAATAATTTATTTTTGAGACTTTAAATATATAAGATAAAATTTACTTTTAAATACCAAAAAGCAGAGAGATATTAAAAACTTATTTTATTTAAATTTTCCTAATTTTCTACTTTTATAAAAATTACCTAAAATTAAAATAAAAATTAATCAAGTAATTAATAAAATATTTAATAATTATGCGTTTCCTTTTCAAATTCAGAGTTATTACTAATTTTACTATATTTCTCCTAATTTTTTGTAAGAAATTTTATAATTGTTTTAATAAAATTTTTGATTACCTAAATATTTTTTATTTTATATACCATTAAATTAAGTAAATAAATTAAAACAAATTTTAATATATTTACATAATGAACTTATTGTTTGGTTATGAAATAAATTTTAAACTTATTTTTTAGGTATTTTTGAGCCAATTTTTAATAAATAAAATATTTATCAATTTCACTATAAAAAATTGAGGTAGTATTAAAACCATTTACTAAAATTTTCCCAACTTTTTATTTAAAAATTCTTAATATGTTTTATAAATATTATTTACAATTAATTATGCATAAAGCATAATTATTAATATATTTTTATAAAAATTACCAAAAGAGAGGTATTAAAATTTTTATTCTATTAAAATTTTCCTAATTTTTTTTAACTAAATATTTTTTATATTTTGAATATATTTGCATAATGTATTTTTGAGCCAATTTATATAAAATATTTAATAATTATCTAATTTACACTAAAAAAATAATAATAAAATAGGAGTAGTATTAAAATCATTATTTTATTAAAACTTTTCCAACATTATTTGAAATTTTGTATAAAAATGTGTTAAACATGTTTTATAAATATTATTTACGATTAATTATGCATAAAACGTTTATTCTTTTTGATCAACAATTTTAATTACAAAACAAACTCTTTTTTTTTTTGTAAAATAATAAAATACATTTTCTTTATTTTCAAATACAAAAACATGAGTGATATTAAAAAATATAATTATATACTTTAATTTTAAATACAAAAAATTATAGAAATTTTATTAAAATTTTCCTAATTTTTCAATTATTAATCTACTTTTATAAAAATTACCTAAAATTAATATTGAAATCCATCAAATTTTTACTAAAATATTTAATATTATACATTTCCTTTTCAAATACACAAAAAAGAGAGGTATTAAAATTTTTATTCTACTTTACTTTATTTTTATATTTTACTTTATATCTTTTATCTAAATATTTTTTATATTATTTAGTTAAAACATATTTTTGAATATATTTACATAATGAATTTATTGTTTTGTTTTAAAATTTTAAATTTATTTTTAATGCATTTTGAGCTAATTTTTAATAAATAAAATATTTAGCAATTATTTATTTTACTTTCAAAAAAAGATAGTATTAAAACCATTATTTTACTAAAAATTTCCCAACTTATTATTCGAAAATTCTAAAATTTTGTGTAAAAATGTGTTAAACGTGTTTTATAAATACTATTTACAATTAATTATGCATAAAACGTTTACTCTTTTTAATCAACTATCTTAATTCGAAAACAAACTTCTTTAAGTAAAATAATGAACATTAAATTGGATTTATTATCAAATTTTATTTTGAAATTTAAATTTTTATGTATTTTTCAGTATTAAAAATTTTTATAATTTAAAATGTTTCACTTACAATTATATTTTCTTCAATTTCAAATATAAAAAAAATTGTTTTAATAAAATTTTTGATTACCTAAATATTTTTTCTATTATTTACTATTAAATTAGTTAAAATAAATTTTAATCTCAAATATAAAAAAAATTCAAATAAATTCTTTTAGTTAAGAATAAATTAAACTAATAAATAATAATTATATATTTAATACTTTTCAATTGATTCTATTATTCCTACCCATGATTTAGAGTTCATATGATAATTATATAGAAATATTTAATAATAAAACAGTACGAATATTGACGTAACATAGTTTAATGTTTTCTCACATACTGAAAAGGGTACGTATTAAAACTTGATGGGGACAAGCGACAAGAGAATAGAAAAAAACTTGAAAAAAAAAAGAAATCAATGCAATATTGCTCACTTATTGTTAGGACAGCATTGACAAAGGCACGAGAGCGGTTTTATGCACGAGATTCGTATTTAGCCGTATCAGAAAAAAAGCGTATAAAACCAAGATAGCAATAATATCTGATTTGTGACAGAAGCAAATGTGATACGATGTAAATCAGGAAGAGCATTTTGAATGGTGGCGTACAGCATCAATATGTCAGTTGGATGTAGCGTATCCACTTAGTTATTTGTTATGCATTCAAACCCCGATTTTGAAGAGGTTACAATCTGAGATCTTGGCTGTGCCACAGTGGGTATGACTTAGCTAGTGTTTGCATTATGTATTTCCTAAATCCCGTCACCAGATGGCACATATACACACACCTAATATAAAGGAATTTTCCTTAACTTCCAGACGGAATCCGCAAAAAACGACTTTATATGAATATTCTCACTTTCGCTTTACATAAAAAAATAGATTCCGAATTGGCGACAAAATCCGCGTCCCCATTTGCAAGTTAAATCGCTTTACACCTCAATACCGAAGGAACAACACGTTTTTTCTCCTTCCTGCTGTGTGTGTGTGTGTGGACAAAGCGCAAAAGTCGGTGTTTCGAAAAATAGGTTACACACATTCGGGCGAGCTTAAAAAAAAACGCCATCAATCTATAACGGGCGCAAAATACAAAATAATCTGCCATTCCGGGCACGGCATTAATTTGATAATATTAATTATAATGGATCGTGTGTCTGCGTTCCCCCAATTTTTTTTTTTTTTTCATCCCCCATCATCGCCCACCGCCTCGATCGCATCAATAATATTAATTCGACCGGCACATGTAGCTCCTAATGAAATGTATGATAATACCGGTCATTAAAATCCATGTGTTACTTCGTAGATCCGATTAGCGCAACCTGAATATCATTATCACCGGAATTTGTCAAACGTAGGATAGGTGTCATCAACTTAATATGCGATAAATCACCACCGCTCGAGTTTAACCGATTTATTTTCTTTTTCAGGTGAGACACGTTTATTCCTGTATTAGGATAATATCGCTGTCTGGTCCTATGCGGAATAAAATGGAAGGTTTGAGCTTTGGCAAAAAAAAATTAAAGGTTTATCTACGTTTAACAGGTATAAACAAATATGTGCAGGCAGAGAAATAATTCCGGACTGGGACAAATATACTGCTTTATCAAAAATGATGAAATCGTCATATAAAAGGTGGGAAACTAATATTATCATCTTTCGATGTTTAGAACTCTAAGCTTTGTTTTTTCCTACACTGAAAAACGACTAAATTTCATTTAAAAATCCACATACATTAACCTGAAAATAGACTAAACATGAAAATTTAAAAAAATAATCAATGTGAAGTTTAATCTAGTATTGTTCAAAGTGCAAACGAGGCGGAACATTTCGAGTATCATTATAAATTTATTATAAATTTATATACTCACCATTATTTCCAACAACAGGCTCTAAAAATAAAATTTAATGGACCACGTAGGGGACGTAAAGATTGTCTAAATAAATTGAGCTTATAAATTAATTTCATACTGAGGTAAATATATCATGTGATCAAAAAATAATGCTATAATTATATTCTATATAGTTTAAAATATTGGTTCATTTTGGTATTCTGTTTTGGAAACTAACATCATATCAGATTTGGAACTGTTTAACATTCTGTACATATAAAAGTAACTAAACAATAATTAAAGCTCATATAATAATTCACCTAACTTATCCTGACAATAGACTAAACGTACAAACTGAAAAATTAATCAAAGTGAAGTTTTACATAGTATTGTTCAACGTGTAAAAGAGGCAGAACATTTTAAGTACCATTACTAGTAATAGAGATACTTTATGCAAATTTTTTATACATTATAAGTTTATTATACATTTATATACTTACTGCCATTTCCAATAACTTACTTTAAAATAAAATTTTATGGACCATGTAGGGGACGTAAAGATTGTCTTAATAAATCAAGGTGGTTAAATAATTTCATACTGAGGCAAATATACACTATGATTAAAAATGATGCTATGAATATGTTCTATATAGTATAAAATATTTGTATACTTAGGTGTTCAGTGTGGGAAGCTAATATCATATCACAGTTAGAGATTTGGAACTACAAGTGATTGTTGATGTTCCTTGCCCTGTTCCCTTTTTCTGTTTAAAACCTTAAGTATCGTATGAATAACATTCTGTAGATATAAAAGTAACTAAACAATATTTAAAGTTCGAGTAATAATTCACCTAACTTATCCTGACAATAGACTAAACGTACAAACTGAAAAATTAATCAAAGTGAAGTTTTACATAGTATTGTTCAACGTGTAAAAGAGGAAGAACATTTTAAGTACCATTACTAGTACTAGAGATATTTTATGCAAATTTCTTATACATTATAAGTTTATTATACATTTATATATTTACTGCCATTTCCAATAACTTACTTTAAAATAAAATTTTATGGACCATGTAGGGGACGTAAAGATTGTCTTAATAAATCAAGGTGGTTAAATAATTTCATACTGAGGCAAATATACAGTATGATTAAAAATGATGCTATGAATATATTTTATATAGTATAAAATATTTGTATATTTAAGTGTTCAATATGGGAAACTAATATCATATCACAGTTAGAGATTTGGAACTACAAGTGATTGCTGATGTTCCTTGTCCTGTTCCCCTTTTCTGTTTAAAACCTTATATATCGTATGAATAACATTCTGTAGATATAAAAGTAACTAAACAATATTTAAAGTTCAAGTAATAATTCACCTAACTTATCCTGAAAATAGACTAAACGTACAAACTGAAAAATTAATCAAAGTGAAGTTTTACATAGAATTGTTCAACGTGTAAAAGAGGAAGAACATTTTAAGTACCATTACTAGTACTAGAGATATTTTATGCAAATTTCTTATACATTATAAGTTTATTATACATTTATATATTTACTGCCATTTCCAATAACTTACTTTAAAATAAAATTTTATGGACCATGTAGGGGACGTAAAGATTGTCTTAATAAATCAAGGTGGTTAAATAATTTCCTACTGAGGCAAATATACAGTATGATTAAAAATGATGCTATGAATATATTTTATATAGTATAAAATATTTGTATATTTAAGTGTTCACTATGGGAAACTAATATCATATCACAGTTAGAGATTTGGAACTACAAGTGATTGCTGATGTTCCTTGTCCTGTTCCCTTTTTCTGTTTAAAACCTTATGTATCGTATGAATAACATTCTGTAGATATAAAAGTAACTAAACAATATTTAAAGTTCAAGTAATAATTCACCTAACTTATCCTGACAATAGACTAAACGTACAAACTGAAAAATTAATCAAAGTGAAGTTTTACATAGTATTGCTTAACGTGTAAAAGAGGAAGAACATTTTAAGTACCATTACTAGTACTAGAGATATTTTATGCAAATTTCTTATACATTATAAGTTTATTATACATTTATATACTTACTGCCATTTCCAATAACTTACTTTAAAATAAAATTTTATGGACCATGTAGGGGACGTAAAGATTGTCTTAATAAATCAAGGTGGTTAAATAATTCCGTACTGAGGCAAATATACAGTATGGTTAAAAATGATGCTATGAATATGTTCTATATAGTATAAAATATTTGTATACTTAGGTGTTCAGTGTGGGAAGCTAATATCATATCACAGTTAGATATTTGGAACTACAAGTGATTGTTGATGTTCCTTGCCCTGTTCCCTTTTTCTGTTTAAAACCTTAAGTATCGTATGAATAACATTCTGTAGATATAAAAGTAACTAAACAATATTTAAAGTTCGAGTAATAATTCACCTAACTTATCCTGACAATAGACTAAACGTACAAACTGAAAAATTAATCAAAGTGAAGTTTTACATAGTATTGTTTAACGTGCAAAAGAGGCAGAACATTTTAAGTACCATTACTAGTATTAGAGATACTTTATGCAAATTTCTTATATATTATAAGTTTATTATACATTTATATATTTACTGCCATTTCCAATAACTTACTTTAAAATAAAATTTTATGGACCATGTAGGGGACGTAAAGATTGTCTTAATAAATCAAGGTGGTTAAATAATTCCGTACCGAGACAAATATACAGTATGGTTAAAAATGATGCTATGAATATATTCTATATAGTATAAAATATTTGTATATTTAGGTGTTCAGTGTGGGAAGCTAATATCATATCACAGTTAGAGATTTGGAACTACAAGTGATTGTTGATGTTCCTTGCCCTGTTCCCTTTTTCTGTTTAAAACCTTATGTATCGTATGAATAACATTCTGTAGACATAAAAGTAACTAAACAATATTTAAAGTTCGAGTAATAATTCACCTAACTTATCCTGACAATAGACTAAACGTACAAACTGAAAAATTAATCAAAGTGAAGTTTTACGTAGTATTGTTCAACGTGTAAAAGAGGCAGAACATTTTAAGTACCATTACTAGTAATAGAGATACTTTATGCAAATTTTTTATACATTATAAGTTTATTATACATTTATATACTTACTGCCATTTCCAATAACTTACTTTAAAATAAAATTTTATGGACCATGTAGGGGACGTAAAGATTGTCTTAATAAATCAAGGTGGTTAAATAATTTCATACTGAGGCAAATATACATATTGATTAAAAATGATGCTATGAATATGTTCTATATAGTATAAAATATTTGTATACTTAGGTGTTCAGTGTGGGAAGCTAATATCATATCACAGTTAGAGATTTGGAACTACAAGTGATTGTTGATGTTCCTTGCCCTGTTCCCTTTTTCTGTTTAAAACCTTAAGTATCGTATGAATAACATTCTGTAGATATAAAAGTAACTAAACAATATTTAAAGTTCGAGTAATAATTCACCTAACTTATCCTGACAATAGACTAAACGTACAAACTGAAAAATTAATCAAAGTGAAGTTTTACATAGTATTGCTTAACGTGTAAAAGAGGAAGAACATTTTAAGTACCATTACTAGTACTAGAGATATTTTATGCAAATTTCTTATACATTATAAGTTTATTATACATTTATATATTTACTGCCATTTCCAATAACTTACTTTAAAATAAAATTTTATGGACCATGTAGGGGACGTAAAGATTGTCTAATAAATCAAGGTGGTTAAATAATTTCATACTGAGGCAAATATACAGTATGATTAAAAATGATGCTATGAATATATTTTATATAGTATAAAATATTTGTATATTTACGTGTTCAATATGGGAAACTAATATCATATCACAGTTAGAGATTTGGAACTACAAGTGATTGTTTATGTTCCTTGCCCTGTTCCCTTTTTCTGTTTAAAACCTTATGTATCGTATGAATAACATTCTGTAGATATAAAAGTAACTAAACAATATTTAAAGTTCAAGTAATAATTCACCTAACTTATCCTGACAATAGACTAAACGTACAAACTGAAAAATTAATCAAAGTGAAGTTTTACATAGTATTGTTTAACGTGCAAAAGAGGCAGAACATTTTAAGTACCATTACTAGTACTAGAGATACTTTATGCAAATTTCTTATACATTATAAATTTATTATACATTTATATATTTACTGCCATTTCCAATAACTTACTTTAAAATAAAATTTTATGGACCATGTAGGGGACGTAAAGATTGTCTTCATAAATCAAGGTGGTTAAATAATTCCGTACTGAGACAAATATACAGTATGATTAAAAATGATGCTATGAATATGTTCTATATAGTATAAAATATTTGTATATTTAGGTGTTCAGTGTGGGAAACTAATATCATATCACAGTTAGAGATTTGGAACTACAAGTGATTGCTGATGTTCCTTGTCCTGTTCCCTTTTTCTGTTTAAAACCTTATGCATCGTATGAATAACATTCTGTAGATATAAAAGTAACTAAACAATATTTAAAGTTCAAGTAATAATTCACCTAACTTATCCTGACAATAGACTAAACGTACAAACTGAAAAATTAATCAAAGTGAAGTTTTACATAGTATTGTTTAACGTGCAAAAGAGGCAGAACATTTTAAGTACCATTACTAGTACTAGAGATACTTTATGCAAATTTCTTATACATTATAAGTTTATTATACATTTATATATTTACTGCCATTTCCAATAACTTACTTTAAAATAAAATTTTATGGACCATGTAGGGGACGTAAAGATTGTCTTCATAAATCAAGGTGGTTAAATAATTCCGTACTGAGACAAATATACAGTATGGTTAAAAAAGATGCTATGAATATATTCTATATAGTATAAAATATTTGAATATTTAGGTGTTCAGTGTGGGAAGCTAATATCATATCACAGTTAGAGATTTGGAACTACAAGTGATTGTTGATGTTCCTTGCCCTGTTCCCTTTTTCTGTTTAAAACCTTATGTATCGTATGAATAACATTCTGTAGATATAAAAGTAACTAAACAATATTTAAAGTTCAAGTAATAATTCACCTAACTTATCCTGACAATAGACTAAACGTACAAACTGAAAAATTAATCAAAGTGAAGTTTTACACAGTATTGTTCAACGTGTAAAAGAGGCAGAACATTTTAAGTACCATTACTAGTACTAGAGATACTTTATGCAAATTTCTTATACATTATAAATTTATTATACATTTATATATTTACTGCCATTTCCAATAACTTACTTTAAAATAAAATTTTATGAACCATGTAGGGGACGTAAAGATTGACTTAATAAATCAAGGTGGTTAAATAATTCCGTCCTGAGGCAAATATACAGTATGGTTAAAAATGATGCTATGAATATGTTCTATATAGTATAAAATATTTGTATATTTAGGTGTTCAGTGTGGGAAACTAATATCATATCATAGTTAGAGATTTGGAACAACAAGTGATTGCTGATGTTCCTTGTCCTGTTCCCCTTTTCTGTTTAAAACCATATATATCGTATAAATAGCATTCTGTAGATATAAAAGTAACTCAACAATATTTAATATTCAATCAATAATTCACATAGCTCATCCTGACAATAGACTAAACGTGCAAATTGAAAAAAATTATCAAAGTGAAGTTTAGCATAGTATTGTTCAACGTGTAAAAGAGGAACATTTTAAGTACCATTACTAGTCCAGGTGACACCATCATCATTTTTAGTAACACTGTAAGAACCTTGAAACAAAATAAATAAATTTAGTACAAATTAATGTAGTAACTGTGACTCCCAATAACATTTTATAGGCCATGTTAGGGCACATAAAGATTGTCCACGACCATAAAAACCACTTATACTTGTAAATCGAAATTCATTTAATGCATTTTAATTTAAAGAGCTTTGATGGAGTAATATATGTATGTACACAGTTGAAATTTAAATTAATATGTCATGTGTGTATTATTGTACGTTTCATGAAATAATACATTGTGTAATTTAAATTTGTATCAATGTTAAAATCATTCATGCAATAGTTTTTAGTATAAATTGTGATAGAAATTTAATTAAATGGGTGAAAGGGAAAACAGGAGAAGCCTTAAGTTAATTAAATATAAACATAATATTTACAGTAAAATCCACACAGAAAAATGTGGAGCAAAAATAAATTAGTAAAATTGCACGTGCGGTGTATGAAATTAAACTAAATTAATATCGCATGGAAATGATTCGAGTCATTAAAATGATGAGTGATAAATGCAGTCGAGTAACATTTAACATACTGTATAAACATAATTGACGCAAACTGGCATATTTAGTTCATGTATAACACAGTTCTGCGTCGCAAACGTAAACAAATTAAAATATATATGGATTATAAAAACACACACGGAAGTGCAGAGTTCGTGGCACCGCACAATGTGAAAACTAAGGGAGAGCCACTGGTCCAGAAACGCCAACAAATGAAGTGATCCAGCCCCTGTTTATTTACCAAACTTGACTATAAATATTCAAAACATTTGTACGAACCGCCCGTTGTGTATTTATTGTTCATCAACAAATGTATCGATTTTTGTTATGTATATGTCAATTATTAATTAAACGCCGGATAATAATGGTACGAGAACGGTTTTGTCTGCGTTAGTCAAACTAAATATTTAATTACATTTAAAAGTTTCTTTACTTTAGCAAAAGCCCGTGCCGGGAAACTTTCGTTAACATATTTTCGGCTTTCAAATAAAAAGATGCCGACTTTTCTACTGTGCGATTCAGAATAGTTTCTTTGAAATTAGTTTTTCACTAAAATATTCATTTATATTAAAATACGCTTGTTTTTCTTGCAGCAGTCTTTGCAGGAATTTGTTCTTTAAATAAAATTTATCCATCTAAAATTTTAAAGGTATGTTAAATATTAATTCGTCTCGGAACTTTCTGAAAGCAAATATTAAAGTCTAGTTATAGCTTGTATATTTTGATTTATTTTTTATATGTCAACAATTAAATACAATTTTGATTATATCTCTAATTTTTTAAAATTCGAAAAGTATTATCGCCATTGTAAATTGTATATTTATAGATTATAGTTTCTTACATATATTTAAAACATAATCTTGCAAAAAACATAAATTAAATTTATATTTCTCATTTCAAATTAGACTAAAGAACTAAATAACAAATTTGGCTATAAATAAATTTCTAAAAAAAATTGTCTAAAATGTGCGTTAATAAAACAGATAAAAAACATTAAAAAGTGACTTTATTACATCAAAATATATATTTATAAAAAAGATATTTTTCTATCTAAAATAAACCGTTTAAAAATTCATACGAAGCTTAAAAAAGCTTTACATTAATGTTTTATCTATTGGAAGAATTATTTATATCAAATATTTGTGAATTTGTATATAATCTTTAAGAAGCAAAAAATATAGATTTAACTTACAAATATCAAATTTATCTACCTAAAATTTTGAAGGTATAAAATATTAATTTGTCTCAGAAGTTTCTGAAAGCAAATATTAAATTCTAGTTTCAGCATGTATATTTTGATTAAATTTTATATGTCAACAATTAAATACAATTTTGATTATATCTCTAATTGTTTAAAGTTCAAAAAGTATTAATATTATCATCATTGTAAATTGTATATTTATAGATTATAATTTCTTAGATATATTTGAAACATAATGTTGCAAGAAAACATAAATTTAATATGTATTTCGCATTTCAAATTAAACTTAAAAACCAAATAATAAATTTGCCTATAAATAAATTAATAAAAAAATTGTCTAAAAAACAGATAAAAAAAAATAAAAAGTGATATTATTACAACAAAATATATATTTATAAAAAAAAATATTTTTCTATCTAAAATAAATCATTTTTAAAAGACATACAAAGCCTAAAACTTTAATGTCTTATCTATTGGAAGAATTATTTATATAAAATAATTGTAAATTTGTATATAATCTTTAAGAAGCAAAAAATACAGATTTAACTTATAAATATCAAATTTATCCATCTACAATTTTAAAGATATGTTAAATATTAATTCATGTCAGAAGTTTCTGAAAGCAAATTTTAAATTCTGGTTTTACATGTATATTTTGATTAAATTTTATGTGTCAACAATTAAATACAATTTTGATTATATCTCTAATTGTTTAAAGTGCAAGAAGTATTAATATTAACATCATTGTAAATTTTATATTTACAGATTGTAACTTTTTAATTATATTTGAAACATAATCTTGCAAAAAACATATATTTAATTTATATTACTCATTTCAATTTAGACTTATAAACCAAATAATAAATAATATATTTATAAAAAAATATTTTTCTATCTAAAATAAACCCTTTAAAAACCCATATTACGTTTATACGTGTAAATATTAAAGTTCAAAAACTATTAATATTATTATTAAATTGTATATTTATAGATTATTTCTTACATATATTTGTAATATAAACTTGCAAAAAACATCAATTCAATTTGTATTTCTCATTTTGAATTAGACTAAAAAACTAAATAACCAATTTGGCTATAAATAAATTTCTAAAAAAATTCGTCTAAAATGTGGCATTAATGAAACTGACAAAATAAAATTAAAAAGTGGCGTTATTACAACAAAATATATATTTATAAAACAATATTTTTATATCTAAAATAAACCCTTTAAAAACCCATACAGAGCTTAAAAAAGCTTTACATAATCTATTGGAAGAATTATTTATATAAAATAATTGTAAACTTGTGTATAATCTTCTGCAAAAAATATAAATTTAACTTTGAAATATCAAATTTGACTAAAAATAAATTTCAAAATATTTTTTTTTTTTTTTCAGATTTTCTAATTACTATGTTGATCCTAAACAAAAATTGAATTTAAGTTTCATCTATATTAAATTTATATTAATTGTAAATTTAATTAAAAATAAGTAAAAGATTAATTAAAATATACAACAATATAAATTATTGGGTTAAAAATTAATTTAATTTTTTAATTAAAGTAAGATTTACTTAAATTTATTTATATTCAATTGAAAATTTAAGAAATATTAATGAAAGACATACAGTAAACTAAAATTCGAAATTTATCTTAAATATGGCATTAATTAAGCTGTTAAAATAAAATAAAAAAGCCCTTTATGACAATAAATAAAAAAAAAATAATTAATTAATTTAAGTTAAAAATTTAATTAATTTAAATATATTGTTTTTCTTTAAGATAATTTCAGCCATAACCTCTTTTATTGAGCTAGATATATTTTTAATGTCCAATTTACAATGCCCTCAATAAAAATAATAAAACTATAGCAAAATTAAATTTATAAATTAAAATGCAGAGAACTGTACATACAACAGAATAGATATATAAATCCTCATATACCATTTAAATAAGCTAGAAAGAATAATAATTTTAAAAGGGTTGGTAAATTTCCTTTTTAAAATTATCTAACAAAGAAAATATATGTTTATGCACTAAAAACAATCTCTATTCGTTAATTAAACTATTTTAACGTTTCGGCAAAGCCATTGTGAGTCTAGGAAGTACTCTCCAATTTTGTTTTATTACCTTAGAAGTTCTCCAATCTAATTTAAAAGAGGTATCTGGAATAGTAATTATAGAAAACTTTAACGTAGTGTTTTGATTGTTTATAGATCAATATCAGGATGATGGTCTCCAATGTTCTTTCCATTCCATAGGAATAAATCGTAACAAGCCTGTACCAAATGAAATTTATATTGGGGATAAGCATAAAGATAAATTGTTTTAAAGTTATGTGAAAACTTAGAAATTACTATAATTATGTCGTTGCAATCTTATGATAGCTTCAAAGAATGATATCATGATCATGATGCATCAGTATGATGATGGGCAAAGTCCTTTGTTTGTAACCCCGTAGGTTAAAACGGAGGCTATGATCCAATTTGTGTATAAATCACATATGATGGGTATCCAGAATGGATTTAACCCTAAGCGAGGATATTCTATATGTGTAAAATTTAATTCCTGTCGGTGTTAACCTTATTTGCGATTTCCATATTTAAATTTGTGCCGAGGAAGGATGATGGTTCCGTAATTTCATATATGTTTTGTGAGACGTCATGTAGCGAATGAACATGTTACGGGTTAGATGATTTTATCTGTCGGAATAAATTTCAAAACAAAAAGAAGACGAAGTAACGCGGCACATCAAGTTTAAAAAGCACGTTCATTTAAGATGCCAAGACGTTTAAAAGCATACCATCAGAAGCGTAATGTTTATGTAGACAACCCCAAAATAAAATTGTCTTATGATAGTAATGTCTTTCTACAGTGCGGAATGAAAAAGTGTTCTTTCCGACTGGCTAGATAATCCCCAAAAGCAGCGCCCGTGGCTACACGACTCGCCGGAGTGAAAACACAAATCCACGACGTCATTCGCTCCCGCTACACACCTTTAGCTACGATTGATAAGTTTATAAACCCATCGATAATTCCAATAATCGTCGAAGCCCTCAGGTCCATGTGCCCTTCTGCCCTTCCTGTTTACATGCTTAACGGCTTGCTTATCGACCTATCTTCATTTCACAACATACTTCTCACCCTAAATAAATACAATCTTATTTCCAATTAATTTCCCACCAATGGAATACCGTTACATTAAATCATTATTAATATACCCCGGAATATATTTTCATAATAATTTTATTAAACTAATCTATTTACTTTGTAAATATGGCTGGCTCACGACCAATTTCTAAATACCACCCTTGATTAGGTATTTATTTATTTATGGACTATAACAATTTAAAGTAAACGCTTTGAGTCATTTAGGAAGTAGCTAATGTTGTTTAGTTTTCTCACTAAATGATAATTACTGTTTTAAATAGTAATTATATTATTTTTACTTACAAATTATTACGTATTAAATTAGTCTATTTTCAGGTATATTAAAAAATTTGTGAAATATTGATTTATATTCATAAACACAATAAGATTAACATATACTTTGTTTATCAAAAATACTTCAGAAACTATTACAAAACCCTTTTAGCATGGTACTATGTCCTTGAAGCTTAATATTACTCATAGGTACTCAATGACTCTAGCATTAGTTCAGTTCAAATTAAAATTAAGTGCTGAAAAGCACTGCCAGAAAACATCTATTGAAAGGAATATTGTCTGAACGAGAGGTATAATGGTTTGTGGCAAGCGTTGTGTTAAAGCAGTGACCTCATCCTCGATATTTGCCTCTATTCATGGAGTAGCGCTTGTTCCAACTGATTTAGAGCGTGAAATTTGCTATAGTTTAGTGTAATCCTCGTGTCTAGGTTGTCCTACATATGCTCTAACGAGTTTTTAGTTAGAACTCTGGATGGTCCCTTCAGCACCTGCATATTAACGCATTATTCTGGTCAATATATGGGGCAGGTATTACGTCCCTGACATGATTTAGCCTTAAGAGCTTCCAAAGATGTCTTCTGGTACTATTACTCCTTCAACACTAAGCTTAACTCTTAAAAGGGGAAAAAAGCAGGTCGTCTAAAGATGAATATCTGATATGGATGAGGTATTCAATTTTGTTCCGATGTACCAAAGCTGTGGTAGAAAATATTCTCTTTTGTAGAACAACGAGTTCTTGAAGATGGTCTTCAGCTGCAGTTGTTGATCATGGTCTTTGATGTCTAGGTCATCTTGTGTAAGAACCAGCTTCTCTGAAACATTGTATTATTAAATAACTATAAAATTATCGAAGATCTTGATATAACAAAAAAAATATCCTCATGATATTTGAAAGACAAAACAATTTTATTTTATTGAAATTTAACGAATGTGTATAGTTGCTACAACAATATACAGTGGGTTTTGTATAGAAAAAAACTTCTTTGTGTAACTTTATTGTTGACGTTTTTATTGATTTGTTAGAAAACGAAAAATTACTAAAATATTCATTAATTTTAAAATAATAAACAATTCATAAATTGAATAAATTTATTCATTGACAGGTTACATTTAAAAATTCATATATTCTCTTTAACATTTTAGGTTAAATTTTAATTTTTAATAATATTAATAGTAGTTTGATGTCAGTTGAGACAATTACTTTGAATTACAAATTTAGACATTTCTTGTTGAAGCTGAAGCAAAGATATTATGTAAATTATGTACTATTTTTTTACTGAATGCATATACATAATAATAATAATATAAAATTTAAAAAATTATAAATTATTCATTATTTTTAAAATATAAAAAATTCATTAATTAAATAAACGTATTAATTGGCATGTTATATTAAAAATTCATATTTTCTCTTTAACATTTTAGGTTAATTTAAAATTTTAATTTTTAATAATTTTAATAGTAGTTTTGTCAGTTGAGTAAATCATTATGAATTCCAATTTTAGACATTTGTTGTTGAAGGTCAGACAAAGAGTATGTAAATTATGTACTATGTTTATACTAAATGCATACAAATAATAACAATTCAAATATAATCTACAGATGAATAAAAAATAAAAAATAAGAAATTATTCATTATTTTTATAATATAAAAAATTATAAATTGAATAAATTTGTTAATTGGCATATTATATTTTAAAAATTATATTTTTTTAACATCTTAAATAATTCAATTTTAATTTTTATTAATATTAATAGTAGTTTGTGTCAGTTGAGACAATCATTATGAATTCCAATTTTTGACATTTGTTGCTGAAGCTGAGGCAAATATATTATAGAATATAGTATTTTGAAAAATTAAAAAATAATATATTATTCATTATTTTTAAAACATAAAAAAAATCACAAATTGAATAAATTTATTAATTGGCAAGTTATATTTTAAAATTCATATTTTCTCCTTAATATTATAAGTTAATTAAATTTTAATTTTTAATAATTTTAATAGTAGTTTTGTGTCGGTTGAGACAATTATTATGAATTTCAATTTTAAACATTTGTTGTTGAAGCTGAAGCAAACATATCATTCAAATTATGTACTTAATGCATATAAATAATATTAATTCATCTATAGAATAGAGTATTTTAAAAAAATTTAAAAATAACATTTTATTCATTACTTTTAATGTATAAAAAATGTATAAATGAAAAAAATTGGCATGATATATTAAATTAAAATTGATATATTTTTTAATAATTAAAAAAAAATTAGCCATTACTTTTAAAATTCATATTTCCTATTTAAAAATCAATAAATAATATATATAATATACTATTAAACATACATTTAATAATACATAATTAAATACATAAATTTATACGAGTAATTAAAAATTTGTTGTAAAAAAGTTGTAAAATTTTATAGGTCGTTGATGAGTATATTAATAATTATTGGTTTATTATATTTCATTAAAAAAGTAAAAGTAAATATTAGATACCAAAAAGAGTAATTCATGTTTTGGGTTTATGATTTATTTGAATAAAACATAATTTTTAACGTTTTTGTAACAAACTGTATATATTATTTGAAAGCATTCTTTATACCCTTCTAACTGGGCTATTTATTGAAAATCTATTAAAATAAATATTTCTAAATTTTATTTTTATTTTGCTACACAACCAACATATATTTATTTTTTTTTTTATGAAATAATAATTTATTACATATTTTTTTATTTTGTTTCACCATACTAAAAACTAAAATTTTGATTTTTTGTTTAAATTTATGCCACTCACGAAAAGGTGAAAATATCAACCAAATTTTCTTATCATTTTGCTAAACACCTCATTATTTTAATACATAAATAATAGATAATTTTTTATTAAACGTTAAATTCAATTATATATTAAGAATACTAGAATTGTAATAATTTTAATTCCGATCAGTATTGTGTGGCGTAATTCAATACACTATAATATTAATAGCATCTAATCTACCGCCTAGTTAATTATCTGGTTAATTGTTAACACAGAATTATGATACTAATCAGTTTAGGCTATTAGGTCAATTAGTTCGTCCATGATAGCATGGACTTTACATGTTATAAAAATAAATTAATTTAGATAATCGTGGTTTATCACACGTTTACTCTATAATATCCCATTACAAATGATTAAGGGTAATAATAGAAAATTTTAATTACTTTCTTTCACCGATGGCGTTCCGGGGTCATTGACGAGCTGTAAAAAACTGAAACAAGATGTGTTTCCTGTTTTGCAAAAACGCGATAATCCGATAATAATCTCGACACTGACTAATGTTCGGGACAATCGATCTTAAACTCTGGGGTGTTAGCTTCAAAAATTGTCGCGATAAGAATTTTTTCCTGATTGCCCTGATATCCAATGTAATTCGATTCCGGTAAAAACTATGCAAGGGGAAAACGACGATTTGCCACCTGTTACGGGGCCGAAATGTCTTACACACCTATGAAACTATCGATAAATGAGAAAAAGGGAGAGTTATGTAAGTCACGTCTTATTTAAAGGATGTAAGTCATGTGTTGAAACATGCAGGGCTTTGAAATATCGGCTTTATGCACGGAGACTGGGGAATTTCTCAATTCAATGTCTGCTTGTTTAAAAGATTCGCATTTTTCATTGTTAAATGGAGCGTTAATTTCGGGGAGAAATAAATTCGAATTGGGTTTTTTTTTGTTAATTGTCGATGCTTTCACTCCATCAAATATATACATATAATGTAGTGACTGATGAACCAAAATTCGTCAATATTTGTATGATTAAACATATTTAAAAGTAACCTAAAAGAATTTTTATTATACACTAGGTATTTTATGGCATGAATTATAACATCGTAAAACCGACATGTCTGGTAATAAAAATATCTACAGAAAAATTGTGCCCCAAGAAGAAGGATGTTAGATAAAAATTAGCATAAAATGTTATGTTTGTTCCCTTCATGAGGGAGTCAGTTTTATTGGTGTAAAAATGTCTGACAATCTCGAAATTATGCGTGGAGAATACTCATCTGCGTTTGGCTCTTGCAGATAGCGAGGTAAAACTTGATTTCACGAAAGACTCTAAGGGGAATACTATGTAATTGCTATCATAAATCCGTTTGCCATATCACAATCGTTCAAGGTATTCCTGTCTGCCGTCGCACACTGAATAAGAAAACGGACTGAATATTTTTACCAGACTTCTCTTAATTTATTCCTGTGGATACACCTTGTTAATTTCACTATTAATTATTTAGTAATTAAATACAATTTAGATTCCCTCCTCGTAAGTGTCAGTAACAATTATACTTAAGTCCTCATTAATAATTTATTGTGTCAAACTATAAAATTATTTGTGTACTTCAAAGTGAAGTTTAATACTAATTTTGTATCTAAGTATTTTAACTATATTATTATTTAATTTAATTACTGAAACATTTAACAGCAAATTTCCGTTATTTCAAATCAATATCAAAAATACAAAACATTATAAATTAATCATTAATTGAATGAATTATTAAGAACTATTATTAATGTTATTAATTATGTAGTATTTTAATCAAGAATATTATTTAATTTCGTTATGAATATGCATTTTAACAGCACATTTAGGTTATTTCTATCAAATTCAATTTAAAAAAGTGGAAGCTTTTTTCATCCTCTGAAAAATTGCTCCGTTACAGCAGAAACCTTACTAAAATCACTGATTAGTTAATAAAATATATTATTAATTTTATGGAAAAGCATATTAATTGTGTTTATTAATTAATTTAGTTATGAAAGCATATTTTAAAAGCAAATTTAGGTTATTTCAATCAAATCCAATTTAAAAAATTGTAAATATTTTTTATGCTCTGAAAAAATGTCATGTTATAGCTGAAATCATACTACAGTTAGTCACTGATTGAAAAAAATTAATAAAATCTATTATTAATTTTATGTAAAACATTTTAATAGAGATTAGTAATTAATTAAGCGATGAAAACATATTTAATACAAAATTTAGGTTATTTCTATAAAATTTAGTCAAAAAATAGTACTATGTTACAGCTGAAATTATACTAAAGTTAGTCAAAATGAATAAAATCTCTTATTAATTGTATGTAACACATATTAATAGAGATTATTAAATTAATTTAGTTATGAAAATATATTTTAAAAGCAAATTTAGGTTATTTCTATCAAATCCAATTTAAAAAATTGTAAACATTTGTCATCCTCTAAAATATGTTACGTCATTGATAAAAAAAAAAATAATAATATCTATTAATTTTATATAAAAGCATTTTAATTTATTAATATTAACATATTTTAGTTACAAATTTAGGTTATTTCTATTAAATCCAATTTAAAAAAGTGTAGACTTTCTTCATCCTCTGGAAAAATCTATATTACACCTGAAATCATACTAAAATTAGTGATTTATTGAAAAAATTAATAAAATCTATTATAACTTTTATGTAAAATCATTTTAAATGTGTTCATTAATTAATTTAGTTATGAAAACATATTTTAGCAGCAAATTTAGGTTATTTCTATTAAATCCAATTTGAAAAAGTGTAGACTTTCTTCATTCTCTGGAAAAATCTATATTACATCTGAAATCATACTAAAATTAGTCATTGATTAAAAAAAATAACAATATCTATTATTAATTTTATGTAAAAGCATGTTAATTCAGATTATTAATTAATGAATTAATATGAAAACATTTAGGTGATTTCTATCAAATAAAATTTAAAAAAATGTAATCATTATTCATACTCTGTAAAAATAATATTTTACTGCTGAAATCATACTATAATAAGTCATTAAATGAAAAAAATAATAATATCTGTTATTAATTTTATATAAAAGCATTTAAATTGAGATTATTAATTAATTTAATTATGAAAACATATTTTAACAACAAATTTAGGTTAATTCTGTCAAATCCACTTTAAAAAAGTGTAGGCATTCTTCATCCTCTGAAAAAATGCTCTGTTACAGTTGAAATTATACTAAAGCTCATTGAATTGATTGAAAACTTAATAACATATAAATAAATAATAATAATATAATAAAAGTATTTTAATCGAAATTATTAATTAATTTACTCATGAAAACATATTTTAACAGTAAATTTAGGTTATTATTATCAAATCCAATCTAGAAAAGTGTTTGTATCAACTGAAAACGTAAAATTTTATGTTAAAGCATTTTAATCGAGATTATTATATAGTTATGAAAACATATTTTAACAGCATATTTCTATTCTTTAAAAATTATTTTATGTTCAAATTGAAACCATTAATTAATTATTATTAGTTTGGTGTATGATAAAAATTATTATTCAATTTAGTTATGAGCCAATTTCTTTTATCTCCATCAAATATTCATAAATTTAAAAAGGTGCAAATATTTTTCATCCCTTAAGAAAGGTGTTACATTACAGTTCCAAACTTCATTAAGTAAGTCATTAATTAAGTCAACATAAATATTTCGTCAAAATTAAAAGGTAATAGAGATCAATTAAAATATCCGCTTGGAAGACATTTATAGACCCATTTTAATCGAATTGTTTGCTCAAAAAGGAACCTTCAAACGAACTGTTTTATAAAAAAAAAAACGAGAAATGCAATTAAAATGGTATCGTGATTCATAATTCTTTTTGTTTTATTAAAAGAGCAATTCATCGGGGTTTAAGAGTCAAGCGTCTGCGGAGAATTATCTTGTAAAATCGCGTGTTATTACATAAAGCCCCGAAGTATCTAAACTGTCTGAACGCCTATAACCGTCTAACCGTAGTGGAAAAGCGACATTCCCGTACTTCAGGATATCCGGAAAGGGAAAAGGATACCCTTTATAACCGCATTAACAATCATTCCTTCCGTAGTCACTCGATAATCGCGGATTATCATGATTACCAACTGTTTTAATAGGATTAATTTCTTTAAATATTTTACAATTATAATTAATTGTTTAATTAATCCAGTTTTAATTCCACTTTCACGGGCGCAAGGCAATTTATCAATAAGCCGACTTCGGAAACGGTTTTATGTTCTCTCGTTTTCCCCGCTATCGGTATTGTTTGTCAAAACAAACAGCTCCAGATAATTTCCTCACTCTTCATAAAAACATATTTACCAAACGACTTCTACAACGTTCAAAATATTTTCAACCTCAATTTAGATAGAATCAATGCGCGTTTAAAGATATTCCTGACCTCATTATTATTAAATTTATACACAATTCGAATATTGTTGCAGTGCCGTAATCGTTTTATCTTTCGAAATTTTCAGTCAACAAACTATTTTATTAAAAAGTTGAAAACTATGTCATAGATCAATAATGATAAGTTGCTAATGTTAACTAAAGGATGTAAACTTTCGAACCGGCAAAAAAGGAGTTTCAAGTAAAACTTCCGTGCCGTCAGTGCATGGATTTTGTAATTTGTTAGTTCTATTTGTATAACAATAAAACGGTGCACCGTTATTTTATTTTAAAATCACCATCCTGTTATTTTATTTAAAATGTCATTTGTCAATGCAGGTGAAATTGATTTATTTTGATTTTGAGACTCTGAATAATAAAACTGTTATAAAAATGTACGTATTGAATTATTACAGTGGCAAAGAATCAAAACTACGTCTTGAATATTTCAAGTTGATGATTATGGTCCTGGTTCAACGTGCTATTGAATAATTTATGCTGGGATTATTTTCTAAAAATTTATAACGAAAATAAATATAAAAGTTTTTGAATATAAAACATACAATAAAAATATTATTCATAAACGAATATTTTTACAAAATCATGTCTAGAATATTTAAGATCAGTGCTTTATTAATATTTAAAGGTTGTATTTAATATTTATTGCCTTGTCAATAAAACTTTAAGCTTGAAACTTGCTTGTTTATTAACAGTAATATAAAAATCCATTTCGGGTTATATTAACTGTTATTAATTTATAAATTTGTGTCGAGGTCGGGTAGATAATGAATTAATTACAAATTGATATATATATATCGTTATGATTTTCCTGTAAATGTAAATAGCACTGAAACTCAAATCACAAAATTAAATCCACGTTTATTAATTAAATAATTTTTTCACAGACTTTTACGAAAAAAATAAGCTACTGAAACTGAAAATCTAACGACTAATTATGAAGTTATAAATTTTACAGTCGTAGATCAAATTCAGATTTTTGACGAGTTTTCAGTTCTTTCACCCTGTTATTGGAATAATTGGAATTGAATGTACATTTGGTATAATAAAACTGTATTAAAAAATATTTTTGAGAAAACAATTTCGAAAAATGATTTTTTAATTTTTATTTTCAATTTTCAGAGGTGATATAACTTTCTTGACTATAATCCAAAATCTAATTGACCGATTTGGCTAAACAAGCATTCGAATTAAGGATAAATGAACATTCAACAACTTTTATTTACATAGTTTTGACATTAGTTCAATAGTTCAGATGTGAGCGATTTTAATAACTTGATAGTTAGTTTTTCATTCATAAATCGATGCTGAAAATTCACATATCATGCTAGAAATCATAGAAATCACACAGATAAATCCAGTTTGAATTTTTTAATGTACGGATGACACTTTTACGAAAACAATAAGCTGCTGAAACTGAAAATCTAACTACGAATTATTAATTTATGAATTTTACAGTCGTACACCCCAATTCAGCTATTAGATAAATTTTCAGTTTTTTCTCCCTGTTATTTGAATAATTGGAATGGAATGTACCTTTGGTATAATAAAACTGTATTATAAAAAATATTCTTTATTTTCAATTTTCAGAGGTGATTTTGAGTATAACCCTAATTCTAATTATACGATTTGCCTAAACAAGCATTATAATTAAGCATATATACACAGAGGACACATTTACGAAAAAAATAAGCTGCTGAAAATGAAAAAATAATGACGAATTATGAAGTTATGAATTCAGGTTTTTGACGATTTTTCAGTTTTTTCTCCCTGTTATTGGAATAATATTATAAAAAAATATAATTATGAAAGCATTTTTGAAAAATGATTTTTTAATTTTCATTTTCAATTTTCAGAGACTTTTTTGACAATAATTCAAAATCCAAATGTCCGATTTGGCTAAACAAGCATTCGAATTAAGGATAAATGAATATTAAACAATTTTTACTTACATAGTTTTGAGATTGATTCAATAGTTCAAATAACTCGATAATATTAGTTTTTCATTCATAAATCGATGCTAAAAATTCACATATGGTGCTGGAAATCATAGAAATCACAAGGTTAAATCCACTTTGAATTTTTTCACATAGAGAGGATACTTTTACGGAAAAAATAAGCTGCTGAAAATGAAAATCTAACAACGAATCATGAAGATATGAATTTTACAGTCGTAGTCTAAAATTGAGCTCTTTGACAATTTTTTAGTCTTTTCTACTCGTTATTGGAATACCTTTGGTAAATAAAACTTTTTTACAAAAAATATTCTTAAGAAATAATTTCGAAAAATGATTTTTTAATTTTTATTTTCAATTTTTGAGGTGATACGACTTTTTTGAGTATAATCCAAAATTTAATTGACCAATTTGGATAAACAAGGATTGAAATTAAAGGTAAATGAACATTCTATAACTTTTAAAACATTTCCATGCTATTTATTGTCATGTTGGGGCCCCGAAACCAGTTTTTGAGTAATACCTTGCGTTTGGAACGGGTGACCTTAAACCTACGCCTTGGCGTCCTACGTGTATCCCTTGTTTTATTAGAAAACTTCCCGTTTACTAAAACAAATGTGTGTCGAGTCGAGTCTAGTTTAAGTAAACATAAGACACATATAATAGTGAGTTATTTTAAACAGTAACAAAGTTAAGTTTTAACGGATAGCGGAGACAGTGGCATTCGTAGAAAAAACCGAAAAGAAAATGGATAAGGATGCAATTTTCGTTTCGGAGTTGTAATAGTGCATGGGGAACCGGCGTGGCGAAGTAGCAGTCAATATCTCAGGCTGACATGTTCGCATTTCGTGGAGTTCGTTCAGCACAACAGACATGCTCATTTCCTGTTATATGAACGAGAAGAATTCCCAATGCCAGTTTACATTAAAACAACTTGTTATTATATATACAATTTTTACGGTGGTGTTGTTCGTTTTGTTTTCCGTTATTTATATAATGGCTCTGTTTAATCTGCTCTCGTATACCTTGTAAACGTGAATTACATTCATAGGTTTATTATGATTATCATTTATCTTGAATTTTACTTTACATATTTATTTTATGACGATGTTCAGCTTAAATTTCAAGTAAAAATAACATTTTAAATTCAAATTAAGTCAAATATTTGAACGTTCTCATGTAATTTTTGTGTGTATTATATATTAGTCATGGCAAAGCTTTGGTCTCGTTAAAATTTCTTGCTCCTTCTGCAATTTTATTTTACACGACTCCCCCAAAGCTGCTCTTAAACTTCTGTGACGATTTTTAATATGATTTACACACACCTGCTTCTAACAACCTTTCGATTCCACCACCATTCGATTTGTTATGTGTTATTTTCTATTTTATTTTACCATTGTTACTTAAAAATATTTCAAATTGAATATTTCAAAAAACCATTTTTCATAAAATAACATTCCCAAATTTATGACAGAAACAAATAACATGTGAAAATGTAATAAAATAAATCTTCCAACATTTATTCTCATTATGTTAATATAGAAATAATATATTCCTTTTTATTGAATAATAATTTCAATTATTTATTATTACAACCTTTCGGTTCCACAATTGGATTTATTTTATTTTCTATTTTATTTAAATGTTGTTACCCAAAATTAGATTAAAATTGTTTTTTTGAAATAAAAAATAATTTATATGTATCTATTAGGTATAAGAATAAACGTTTTTTAAAAACATCAATTATTTTTGTTTATATTACAATATATAATATTGTTTTGACTGAAACTTAACATTTAATGTTTATTGACAGTTTGGAAATTTAAAAAAATGTGGAAGCACAAACTCAATTTTAGTTATATAATTTTGAAATTAATATTAATTCTTTAAATTATGTAAATTTTTTGTATTTAAAAGTTTCTTAAAATTTCTTCTATTTTTTTTAAATGTTTTAATTTTTTGTAAAAGTAGTTTTTTAAATTCTTTTATTTTTTTTATTAAACTGCTGAAATTTTTTAAATTCCTGAAAATTCTGAAATCCTCCATTTTTCAGTTCCTTAAATTTTTATTGTGTTATTTTATTTTTTTATTTACACATTTTTTTATTTTGTACAGTTTTTATTAAATTTTTTAAGTTATTTGTAAATTTTGAATTATTTAATTACTAGCTTTTTAATTTTTTTAGATTCTTTAAAATATTGAAATTCTTGAAAAAAAAATCTTTAATTTATACAGATCATTTTAGAATCTGTTAATTTTTTAGATTGATTAATTTTAGATTCCTGAAACTTCTGAAGTTCTCCATTTGTTTGTTCTTAGAAATTTTTACATATATTTTGAATTTTTTCTATATTTTTTATATTCTTCGGATTTTTTATTAATATAGTTCAGTTTTTTAAAATCTTTTACTTTTTAGATTTGTGAAAATTCTGAAATCATTAATTTTTCAGTTCCTTAAATTTTTAATTTTTTAAACTGCCATTGATTGTTTTATTTTATTTTTTTATTTCCACATTTTTCTTTATTTCTTACAATTTCTATCAATATCTAACATTAAATTTTTTATGTTAATTGTAAAATTTGAATTTTTTATTATTGTTTAGTTTTTTAATGTTTTTTAGATTCCTTATAATATAGAAATTTTTGAAAAAAAAAAAAATAATTCTTTAAATTATACAGATCATTTTAGAAACTGTTAATTTTTTAGATTGATTGAAAATTCTGAAATTTCCCCATTGTTCTGTTCTTTGAAATTTTAACATACTTTTTTTTCTATATTTTTTATATTCCTTGGATTTTTTTATTAATATAGTCCAGTTTTTTTTAAGTCTTTTATTTTTTTTTATTGCTGCTGAAATTTTTTAGATTCCTGAAAACTCTGAAATCCTCCATTTTTCTGTTCCTTAAATTTTTAATTTTTTAAACTGTCTTGTATTTTATTTTTTTTTTTTTAATATTTGCACATATTTTTTTATTTTTTGCAATTTTCGTCTGTATTTAAAATATTAAATTCGCAAATTTTTAAAAATTTCTTAAAATTACTTTAAAGTGTTGAAATATTCAATAATTTTTAATTTTTAATTTTTTAAATTTTTTATTTTTTCAGTTATAATTTTTTTAATAATAACATATTAAAACAGCTAATTTTTAAAAATTTATTAAAACTTTTCAGAATGTTTTTTTTATATTATTCAAATTCTTTTGGATTTATTATATTTTAGTTTTTTTAATTCATGGAATTGTTCATTTTTTTATTAAACCCTTGAGATTTTTAGCAATTTTTAAAATCCTGAAATTCTTCAATTTTTTAATCGTTTACACTTTTTAGATGCTTTATAAACTGTTTAGATTCCTGAAAATTCTGAAATTCAACATTCTTTTGTTCTTAAAATTTTTAATTTATTTTCATAAATATTATAATTTTTTTTTTAATTCTGACATATTTTTAAAACTTAAATATTTATGGCTTGTTGACAGTCTGTGAAACAAATTGTTTAAAAATCGTTTAAACTCGAGACAGAGATTAAGATAATTAAGACGCAAGTTAAAGGAAGGAACATAAGATATGGCAAGCACAAACTGCATTTGAGTTCTAAAATGGTAATATTTAGGTAAATCCTGTTATGAAATGTTGCATTCCCCAGTTGAAATATTAAACTCCGAGACTGGGTGTGAAACGTGAAATTATTTTAACGCAAAGAGAGAAAAAAAAAAAGAGAGAAGGTAAAGAAGGCGAAAGGCGAAATAAAAGTTATTGGAGAACAAGGCATGCCAGGTCGCTTTACGTTGTGAAATGAAAATTGATTGTTATTTATTTGGCATATAAAGGCTGTAGGCATTAAATTTTGCAGAAATAATAAACGGGTTGAGAAAATCCACGCTAACGTGTGTAATCTGGGCGTAAAATTGCTAAATGATGCAGTTCATTGTATTGAAATAATGAATGTCTCCCACTTGGTTGAGTATGGCGTTAGATGGCGAGTAAAACCCTCGACAAGCCACGAAAAGACGTACATTTAAACAGAAAACCTGTTGCCATCGGCGGCTTGGCTTGACTTGCCCCGGCTTGGCTCCGTTGCCTTCAAGAATCGAAGTGTGGAGGCCGGGGCTTCTTGCCAACAAAGCTGTTTTCCAAATCCTCTTACTGAACCACTCCACACTCCGCTAATACACCAATTAATGGGCCATTGATAGCCGCAGATTTAAATTATCCAAACCCCTCAACCCTCGCCGTTTGTTTGTTTCATATTTTCCCCGTTCTCTCCTTCCAAGTTTTGCTCCACCTACTCGTCGCACTTTGTGCATTTTCAATTCGTAAAACTGCACTAATCCGCACGGAAATCACGCCCGCTTTGATGATTGCTTTTCCACAATGCTGCACTTCGATTCTATCCTTAACCGAAATCCATAACGTGACCTCAATGACACGTTTTTTTCGGTGAAATATTGAAGTTATTAAAGAACGGAGATTTATACGACAGTCGTCCTGATTTATCAAACAGACCGGATGGGGAAACAAAAAGTAACGCATTCGTTTCTATATGATAATGAGAGTGAGGACGAAAGAATATAATATTGTGGTGAAGAAGGTGGGCAGGATGTGGGGTCACGCTCACATCCTAGGCCACAAGTCCATTCTTCATTCCATATGCATAGAAATTTAATAGCATTTCGTAGCAGACTAGTGACAGTGACAGAAGTTGGGAGCAACAGTGGCAAAATGCTCTCTCTGATCCATATCATCTGTCATGCAAATCAAATGTAAAATTATACATCTTATTGGCGTGAGATCAAATTTAGAATGAGACGGGCGAGTGTGCGAGCATTAGAGCATCTGGATATTAGATATTTGTATTTGCATCTTGGCCGGCCTTCGAATTCTAATTTGTTTTCTATAAATTCAATTTCGGAACGTCACTCAAATATTCTTGTCTCGTATGTACATATGTTTAATGAAGTTTGCTGTCTTGAATTATAGACAGAATATTGATAAACTGTTTACATAACATATTGTTTATTTGTGTACTGTCTAGTTGATCTTAGGTTCCTTGAATATTGTTTATTTATTTGTAATATTGTATTTCTGTCAATATTAAATTAAGTTTTCAATATACATTTTATAAGATTGCCTAAACTGTTAAAATTAAATTATTTTAATAAAATTTTATATCCATTTTTGGGTTTCTTAAATTCTATAGATTTATTTCTTTTTTAAAATTATTTAATTCTTTTAGCTGCAAATTTTTTATATTCTATTTACATATCTATATTTTTTATTTATTTATTTTTTCTAATTTTGATAAATGTTCTAATATGAAATTATTTATTTTTTTTCTATTAATATTTCAAATTATTTACCTTCCTCAGATATTTTATTATTAATATTTGTTAGATTCCTTAAAATATTGAAAAAAATATATAAAAATTTTCAAAAAGGTACTTTCGAATCTTTAATTATTATTCTATGGATCTCCCGAAATTCCTAAAATTCTACATCTTATGTTATTTGAATTCTTTTAATAAAGTTGTATATTCGATATCTTACATTTTCTTTTAATTTTTCACATTTTTTATTAATTTTTACAATTTTTTCCAAATTTTTAAACCTTGGGAATTATTTAAACGTTTTAAAATGTTAATGCTTTAAGGTTTTTAAATTTTAATTTTTTAAATTACCTCTGTTTTTTTTGTTTTAGAATCTTTAAAATCTTCTAATCTAATTTTTTCTAAAAGTTTATTTTTTAAATTGTATTTATTTACATTTCATGATTACAAACTCTTTAGGTTCCTGAAAATTCTGAAATTCTACATTCCTCTGTTTTATAATTTTTTTAATTTATTTTTTTATATTGTTTATATTAAGTTTCTGCTCATTATTTTATTCCTGAAAATTCTACATTCCTCTGTTTTTTAAATTTAGTTTATATTTACCTTCTTCAGATATTTTATATTAATTTTTTAGATTTCCTAAAATTTTGAAAAAAATATATAAGATGTTCATTTTAAAAAAATTTCACTTTTTTTATTTTATACAGTTTTTTCCAAATTTTTAAACCTTGGGAATTATTTTAACATCTTAAAATGTTAATTTTAAATAAATTCTTTAAAGTGTTTTAATTTTTTAGATTACTTGTGATTTTTTTTTAATATTTTAGAATCTTTAAAATCTTGAAATTCTTCTAAAATTTTATTCTTTAAATTGTTTAGATTGTCTTTGTTAACATTTCTTAGTTACAAACTCTTTAGGTTCCTAAAAATGTTGAAATTCTACATTCCTCTGATTTATAATTTGTTTATTTAGTTTTATTATGTTATTTATATTTTATAGACATATCTTATCTTTTTTTTTAGTTTCTGCTCATTATTTTATTCCTGAAATTTCTGAAATTCTACATTTCTTTGTTTTTTAAATTCTTTAAATTTAGTTTATTTTATTGTTTATATTTTATAAACATATCTTGTTTTTCTTTTCTGCTCATTATTTTATTCTTGAAAATTCTGAAATTCATATTTCTTTGTTTTTTAAATTCTTTATTTTATTGTTTTTATTTTATAGACATATCTTGTTATTCTTTGCTCATTATTTTATTCCTGAAAATTCTGAAATTCTTCATTCCTGTTTTTTAATTTTTTTTAAATTTAGTTTCTCTTGGATTGTTTATATTTTAGAGGTATGTCTGCACAGTATTTTAATGAAATTTCTAAAATTTTACATTTCTTTTTTTTAAATTCTTTAAATATAATAATATAAGTTTTGTAAACATATCTTAATTTTCTCTTAACTTTCTGCACTCTTTTTATTCCTTAAAATTTTTGTAAATTGATAATTTCTTAAAACTTCTTTATAGCTTTTCAGCATATTTTAATTTTTTAGGTTATTTATGTTATTTGGTTATCTTATTATTTATTATTATTCAGATTTTTTTCGAATTAACATTTTTTATACTGTTTTTATTTTAAATTTTTCTTTATATTTCTGAAAATACTGAAATTCTATATAATATATTCTTGAATTTCCTAAATTTAATTAATTTTTTAAATAATTTAGATATTTTTGGAATGTAATTATTTTATTCTATTATATTGTAGTTTTTACAATTCTTAGATGCATAAACTGTATACCAGTCCTGAAAATCCTGAAATTTTACATCTTATAATTTTGTGAACGTTTTTTGTTGTTTATAAAGATTTTTGTGAAATCTCTAAACTTTCTAAAATTCTGAAATTCCTGAAAAATATTGTTTGTTTATTGTTGTTCAAATTAATATATAAGAGTTTTAAGACTTTAAAGAATCTTTCAAGATAATTTTGAGAAATTCAGGGATACTGAAAACTATTCCTAAAAAAATGAAGCACCCAAGATTCATAGAAAATTGAATTGAAAAAAAAAAGAATATGAAAGTTTGAAAAACCGTGAATAATACGAGTAAATGTTAAAATCTTTCAAAAGTAAAGTGTAATATTTGTCATGAATTGATAAAAATTTCATTAAAAAACCTAAAATAAAACAATCGTGTTTTTTAAACAATTAAAATTGCAAATTAAGCATAGAAAATAAGCGTAAAAGGCATGTGTGCATTTTACTGAATACCTTGTGTGTTATTTATTCCGGGCATATAAATCGAGCTCATTTGAGTTTCGTAGAAAAACACAATGCCGAGTTAAACATTTGCGTGAAACAATTGCAGATGTAGAAACATTTGTATTTGTAAATCCATTCTGACTAATTGTCTGCCTCCGTTCCATGTTAATTAAGTAAAATCAGGTAAGACAGTCATAGAGCTGGTAACACGTTTCAACAAAATTTGTTTAGACCCCAAACGGCCAATATCCAACGGTAATAATACTTCATTCATTACGTCTCTATTTGCAAATATTATTCTATTCTAGACTAATGGCTTTAATGATCCTAATTTTAATTAAGTTTGACTCGTTCCATTTAAGATATACAGAACAAAACACGATTGTCTATTTAAAACAACTGATTCCTAACAAGTTTTCCTTCTACGGTTTGAGTTCATGTTAATGATGTATTTTAACACTGTCACATATTGTTCAGTTTAATTACATTTTTATTATTAACTCTTATTTTTTTATTACAACGGTCTTAATGTTTTCAGTCTAATAAATATTGAAAGACAAATGAACTTAAAAAAAAAATACTTTTATTTGTAAATGGTTTCGAACTATTAGTATTCGATTTATCAATCCGTAATGCAACGAAAACATTAATATTGTCTATGTCCTTGTCATAGTACATAGTACAGATACAAGGACGATGATTTTCAGACTATTATTTCAGACAATTCAAAATAAATGAAAAAAATAATTAACTTCTTAGAAATTTCAGAAGTCCAAAGAGTTTGGAGTACTTAGAATCTAAAAAAAAAATCAAAAAATTCAAAAAAATCTCAAATGCTAAAAGGCTTTAGAATTTTTTTTTTTAAAATTCTAGTGTTTAAAAACTTTACAAAAAAATTTGCAGCATGTTTTAAACAATCTAAAAAATTTAAAGAACAGGACAACCTGAAATTTCAGGAATTTAAGGGATCTAATGTATCAACAAATAAATAAATATTATCTAAAAAATATTGATGATTAGAAAAATCTAATTCGAAATATTTAAATTTTTTCGAATCTCTGAATTTTATATGTTATTTTATATTTCAATAATATAATTAAAGGCAAATAACATTTTTTAGATTTCTTAGAACTTTTTTCAGTTAGAATCAGTTAGAAAAATATTAATTTAAATAACTCTAAACAAACAACAAATTTAAAGAATTTAAAAATGTTTAAAATGTAAAAATGCCTTAATGCTTTGAAAAACCTTAAAAATCGTTTAGAAAATTTACAAAAATTCTAAAAAATAAAAAACTTGAAATTCTTGAAAAATATTGATCTGAATAACATTTAATAAAAGAATAACAACAAAATTAAAGAATGTAAAGAACATATTTCTTTCAGGAATCTAAAATTCAAAATAATTAGAATCTAAAAAAAATTGAAAAAATCTAACCTGCTGAAAAGTTTTAAAGATGTTTTGAAAAACCTTTTGGAATTTTCAAAAATTTTGAAGATAAATAAATGCGCAGAAAATTAAAATATATAAGATATCCAATGTATCTAAAAATATCTAAATGTCTAAAAAATTAAACTGAAAGAATTAAAGAACAGAACAAAGTTTCAGGATTTTCAGGAATTTAAAGAGTCGAATATATCTACAAGTAAACAAATATTATCTAAAAAAATTGAATAATAATATTCTATCTTGTATTTTAATAATATAATTCAATATAAATAACATTATTTAGATTTCTTAGAATTTCTAATTTTTTTTCAGACATCGTAATTCTTAGGTTTATTAAAATCTTGGAATTCTAGAAAAATATTAATCTAAACTACACTAAACAAACGACAAATTTAAAGAATTGAAAGAATATATTTTTTCAGGAATTTGATGTGTCTAAAAAGTTCGAAAAATTTTGAATGTGAAAATATTCTAAAAAATCTAACCTGGTGAAAAGTGTTAAAGAAGTTTAGAAAACATTAAAATGTTCTAAAAAATAAAACAATGTGCAGAAAATTAAAATATACAAGAATATCTTGAATTTTTTTTTGCATTTTGTATAATAATTACACAAATAACTTTCTTTAAATTCTTTGAAATATGAATTATTCAGATATTTTCGAATCTTCTAATGTTTTATTCTGTCAGAATTTTTTAATTTATAAGATTCCTAGAACCACTTAATTTTTTTCTTCGTATTTTTCATTTTATAGATTCTTAGTAATTTTTATCTATCTCAGTTTTTCATAATTAAAATTGAAAATTGTTCGAATCTTCTAATTTTTTATTTTAAATTTATAAGACCATATAGTTTTTTTTTTCAATTCTTTGTGTTCCTCATTCTATAGATTCTTTACATTTATTACATTTTATATTTTTTTAATGTTTTATGTAGATTTTTAGCCATCCCAATGTTTCTTAATTCTGGTACATAATTTTAATTTCATTTAATTACTTGAAATTATATTATCCAGATAAAATTTTATAAACAATTCAGAGCCGGAGGCGAGAAACATTAACATTCCAAAAAAAAAACTAAAATTAAAACTCATCTCTCGTCATAGTTTATTCAGATTTGCCGTGTTTGGTTTAAATATAAAATCATTCATTTTACCTCATTATTTAAAACACTAATTTATAACGGACTGTTGAAACAGTTTGGTTTACCGTATTATTATCATCAAATTTACCTACAAATACACGAAAATATAGTCGTGATCAAACTGAATTTAGAAATAAATTTACATAGGCTCATTAGTTTACAACACAAATCAATATCACATTTGTATTCCCTCAACAAATTGAAAAATTGCACACGCCGATTTTGCCGTGGCTGAAAAAAAATCTACACGTGGTTTTTAATTCTTAACACTAGAATTTTTATTGGGGTTTTTTGTTTGAAATTTGGGGTTTGTAGTGGATTGCTGTTGGCCGGCATAAAACATGTGAAACATTAAATGTCGCAATCGATAAAAGCTATTTGTTGTGCTTACATATATGGTAAATTAAAATTGGGCCTCGGCGATTTGACATTTGTAACGGTTCTATGGGACGTTCACTAACTAGCACCTAAAACAATTAGGGCCCTAATGAATTTCCATTTTTAAAAGTTAATGTTCAGAATTGACGATTCCAATTTTTTTTCGTACTTATCATAAAAACTAAGCCATAAACATGCCAGAATAACATACACGTTGGGTATTATCAGTAATTTGTTTGTAGTTATCGCGGTTCGTATTCGGGGTTTATTTTCATGGATAAAATAAAAATAATGGGCATAATTTCTCTAACGAAAAACCTGAGGGACAATGGATTCGACAAACTGAAAAGTGTTGAACTTTTTACTTTATTAAAATATATATTTTTTCCCATTCAAACGTTATATTATCCCCACAACTTTAAAGATTAAACAACAAAATTACATAATTTAATATGTGTAGGGACCAGAGTAACCAGTTTCAGTTTACTTTATATTGTTGGTGTTATATATTTTAGTAGGGTATGATGTGATTAAATCGTAAACTAATTTCCTTCAATTCTCTTATTTTAAACCAGATTTGTATAATTTAAATGGAGTAATATGATATTTCAAATTAAAGTGGCAGAATTAATGAAGTTTTTTCTTGCTTCTGGTCAAGTAACCAATGGAATAAAATAACTCAGCATATCAGATAGTGACTAAGTGCTCATAATTCTTAATTCCACAGGTTTAATTTTTTCTTTACTTACAGTGGTGGCCAAAAAATAGCACAAAATTTTAAATTAAATATTTTGTTCATCAAAGGATTTAATTCATATCTTGTCCTGACAGTATAAGTAATGTATATATAAAAGTTTGGACCGTAGATAAACTACAAAAAATTTGAAACACAATGAGGTCACACTGTATACCGTTTTCAACAGCAACACCGCCCTGTACATCCAACTATTAGACTTAATAATGGTCGTTACGAAAGGGTACAATCCTGCCCTGGCCTAGGACAATTAGAACTTAACAGTATGTTACGTGAGACTTAGAAACACATAGAGACAGCAATAAGAGTCTCCGCAAGATTGTTGTGATGTAAAATAAATGCAAATGTCGTCGACATGTTCGGAGGACATATAAAATTTTAAACGCCAATGGTAAATCGAGGCATGAAAATATAATGAAATGATTTGAAGACAGTTTGCAGTTGGGGCGGCTGAGGCTGGGACTGACGCGCCGCAAGAGCAACTACTTTGAAGATTAGGATTTCATTAATAGCTTTGTAGTGGAACTCGTGATTTGTTTCTTGCAACAAACGGATGGTGTTTTACAACGGTGCTTTCGATATTCGAATCAGACGTTTGATTATAAAATTAATGAAACTTGTATCTCTACATACAAGTTTATATTTATTCATAAGAAAACATATTTTGTCTGGATCAATATTAGATACAATCATTACTTCTCAGAGGAGGAAAAAACACTGACTAATATATTTTTAAAAAACGAAATTTGTTTTTAACAATGTGGTTAGTTACATTGTATATGTTTTTGCATGGACTTTGTGTTTTTATTTAAAAATTAAATCATTTGTTTAATTAAAAGTATAAAAAAGTATCACTTTCCGTTTCAATTAATAAATCATTTCATACCTGTATATATTCTATACAGGAGTTAATAAAGTACTAATTTAATAGTAAAATATTGATTTATGTCTTTGTGAAATACGTTTTATTATTGAATTATTCAACAGTGAGAATTTGTGGGAACTTAATTGTAATTCAATGTTTCTCTTCTTTCATTTTGAACACAGTTTTTGTTATTAGTACAATAAATGTAAAATATCGATATAATAAATTATGTAATACACATTTTTCAAAGAACGAAGAATTTTTAAAATATTTGCAAAATATCTTGTCTAAATCCTTAAGAATCAAGTTTAAACTAGTCTCTAATAATTAGTAAAATAATTAATAAATTATTTCATACTTGTAAATATTCTATACACTAGTTAATAAAGTACTAATTTAATAATAATATATTGATTCTGTCTTTGTGTAATAATAATTTATTATTGAATTATTCAACAGTGAGAATTTATGGGTAACTTAAATCTAATTAAATAATGTTTCTCGTTTTTTATTTCGAACACAGTTATTGTTATTGGTAAAATAAATGTAAAATATTGATATAATACATTAAGTAATCTACATTTTTCAAAGAACGAAGATTTTTAAAAATAATTACAAAATATTTTGTCTAAATCCTTAGGAATCAAGTTTAAACTAGTCTCTAATAATTAGTCAAATAATAATAAATTATTTCATACTTGTATATATTCCATACACTATTTAATAAAATACTAATTTGATAATAATATATTGATTATGTCTTTGTGAAATAATGATTTATTATTGAATTATTCAAAAGTGAGGATTTATGGGCAACTTAAGTCTAATTAAATAATGTTTATCATCTTTCATTTTGAACACAGTTATTATTAGTAAAATAAATGTAAAATATTGATATAATAAATTAAGTAATCTACATTTTTCAAAGAACGAAGAACTTTCAAAATATTTACAAAATATTTTGTCTAAATCCGTAAGAATTACATTTAGACTAATCTCTAATAATTAGCTAAAAAATTAATAAATTATTTCATACTTGTATATATTGTATACAGTAGTTAATAAAGTACTAATTTAATAATAATATATTGATTATGCCTTTATGAAATAATGATTTACTAATGAATTATTCAACAGTGAGAATTTGAGGATAACATAATTCCAATTAGGTATTGTTTCTCTTCTCTCATTTTGAACATATTATCATTAATAAAATAAATGTAAAATATTGAATTAATAAATTAAGTAATCCACATTTTTCAAAAGACGAAGAACATTAAAAATATCTGCAAAATATGTTGTCTAAATCTTTAAGAATCAAATTTAGGCTAGTCTCTAATAATTAGTTACAAAAATAATAAATTATTTTATACTTCTATATATTGTATACAGTAGTTAATAAAGCACTAATTTAATAATAATATATTGATTATGCCTTTATGAAATAATGATTTACTAATGAATTATTCAACAGTGAGAATTTGAGGATAACATAATTCCAATTAGATATTGTTTCTCTTCTCTCATTTTGAACATATTATCATTAATAAAATAAATGTAAAATATTGATTTAATAAATTAAGTAATCCACATTTTTCAAAAGACGAAGAACATTAAAAATCAAAAATATGTTGTCTAAATCTTTAAGAATCAAATTTAGGCTAGTCTCTAATAATTAGTTAATAAATTAATAAATTATTTTATACTTGTGTATATTATATACAGTAATTAATAAAGTACTAATTTAATAATAGTATATTGATTATGCCTTTATGAAATAATGATATATAATTGAACTATTCAACAGTGAGAATTTGTGGACAACATTATTGTAATTAGATGTTTCTCTTCTTTCATTTTGAACATATTATCATTAACAAAATAAATATAAAATATTGATTTAATAAATTAAGTAATCCACATTTTTCAAAAGACGAAGAACATTAAAAATATCTGCAAAATATGTTGTCTAAATCTTTAAGAATCAAATTTAGGCTAGTCTCTAATAATTAGTTAATAAATTAATAAATTATTTTATACTTGTGTATATTATATACAGTAGTTAATAAAGTACTAATTTAATAATAGTATATTGATTATGCCTTTATGAAATAATGATTTATAATTGAACTATTCAACAGTGAGAATTTGTGGACAACGTCATTCTAATTAGATAATATTTCTCTTCTTTCATTTTGAACATATTATCATTAACAAAATAGATGTAAAATATTGATTTAATAAATTAAATAATCCACAATTTTTAAAAGACGAAGAATATTAAAAATATCTGCAAAATATGTTGTAGTATATATTGTATATTGTAGTTAATAAAATAGAATCTTGGTAATAATATAATCATCATGTATGTTAAATAATTTTATATTATTATATTATTCAACAGTGGGAATTTGCCGACAACACGATTCTAATTAGATACTGTTAGTTAACATTTTATCACTAGCACTAAACAATTTATGACATTCACCTTTGTTGCCCCAAAACGAAACAACATGTCGAAAGTTAAAGTAATTTCCATCACACTTGACGTAATTTGTTGGAGAATACAAATTTCAGTGTTAAATGATCGCATTAATCCGTACAACAGTTTAAATTAGTGTTGCAAAGGTCCCCGATAGATATATCTCTATCTCTATATATAGAAAATAAATGCGGGATGAAAGAGAACGGGGGAGATGCACAATTTGACTGTGGAAGTACTTTGTGGGAATGAACACATGCTATTGTGTGTTCGTTTTACACACTGATGCCACAATCAGCATGGCAAATTGTTGACACCATGGTTTCCCTTCTTTACTCTGTCATCAAAGGTAACGCGCCGCCCTTCCTAATGTCTAGTTCTAGTTGTAAATAAATAATATGCAAATGTGAAATCATATGATAATACGGTAATAGGAATTTTGCCTTCGACTGTTCTGTTGCTTTATTAATCTTATTGTTAATATCGATTGTAGTTTAAAACGCAGCTACAAATGGGTTTATAATTACGACCGCAGACTATATTAAGTACTAATTCAGCTGACAGCATCAATATTTAAAGTTTTATTTCAAGTAATACAGCAGTAGTGTGCAAGTTTAATTAATATCATAGTTTGTACAAAAATTGACGAGCCTGGAAAAGATTTATTCCAGTTAATCCCTGGCAACCACAAGTAATCAGAAAAAAATTGTCAAAAACCAAATTCCGTTATTGCTTGAGAACACGGTCCCGACAAAGTTTGCCTAAGGGTGCGAATGCATTCGTTGGGACAACGTTCCCGTTTAAAACGAAACCAGCGCCAGGGATTAAAGTCAAGTACCAACTTGTAATTCTGCTAGATAATGCGACCGAGATTTGATTGTCCTACCATTAAACTTAATCCCTTCCTTACTTTACGCCACCGCGAATAAATTTTTATTGCAATATACATAAATTCCTTTCGGTGTGCGAACTTTCTCTCTTTTTCGTCCTTTACTTTTTTGCTCATATTCCCTCATGTTTCTGGAGGCTGAGGCTCTTTTGATGTTTCATTTTTTTTTTTTTGCAAATTTTCTATGTAATTTGCATTGTTCTATTTAAAATTGGCTGGCTCTCTTTGAGGGTTGTTTTAATAGTAGTGATGGGGACATAAATTTAATTAAGTGGGAAATAAAATTCGGTGGTTTATTTGAAACAAGCGCCAGTGGAAAAGATTTGAATGGGACGGTCTCCTTTCTAAAGGGGGTTGTGGAGCACGGTGGCTTTGAAAAGGTATATTACGGGTAAGAGCACAAAACCACCAAACTGACTGTACTAGCTTGGCTCTTCATAAATGTGACTTCACCATTTATATACTATTTAGAAAATTTATCGTAGGAAAAGCGAATAAAACGGACACAATGGACAAAGGCTATTGTTACAAGGTGCATTTAAAACCCGCCTCATTCATATCTCGGGGATTTGTTATTGATTAAAAGAAGTGTTCGGTCTTTTGGGCATTAAATAAGTCAAACTAAAAAAAATAATAATAATAAAACAGGAGCATTTCCTGAGTGTCTCGTCGCGAATTGAACTGAGGCAGAACATTTTCAGGAACGTGGTCCATTGTGTACTTAAGAGGCAGCAACTCAAATTAAGTAATGCAAAATGGGAAGACAAGTGCTCAATATCTTATGGCAAGACACGTGAACGAAAAACTTTTGAATGCGATGTGAAATATGAAAAAAGGAATTCGTTATTTTCATTATGCGGCAAAAAATCTGAAGAGGGATCTGACATCGTTAAAAGAGATGTAGACGGTCAACTTATTGAAGAAAAGTTTTGTTAGAGAGCATTGAGCGAAATCATACATAAGTCGCTAACCCCTGCTGACTGCAAAACCACTCTCTATAACACTGTTACGCTTATCGATCCCTCTTCTGCACACCAAGTCTGGCATCCAAGCTATTGAACACCTTCACTAATGAGTATTCCCTAAGGATTCTACAGTTACGTAAACCCCTCACATGGTGCAACATACATATTTTTTGGCCTTTATATACGGGGAAATACGTTCGAACGTAACATGTAATCATTTTATCAAATTGAATTTTTAACAATGTACTTTACATCTTTTTTCTTCCTGAAGGTTGACGTAAACCAATAAAATTTACACACGTACATAATAATACTTTTTTTAATGATATTTTTCTCCAATTATTACAAAACTGTGACTTTTTATCAGTCATGAAATGTCAATGTTAGAAGACTTAAAATTATCTTCGTATTTTATGGTTAAAAATAGTTTTGGTAAATTATTTATGTATGTTAAATAATACTAAAAATACCTTTTGTAATTTAAAAAGTTATCTTTAAATATTTAATTATAAATTAAACAACAAAATTCAAATTAATTTATTAACTATCTTGAACTCTAAATCTATATTATATATGCTTCCAATCTTAAATAATTATTATTTAGAAATTTAAGTGAATTTATGAAAACTTTTTTGTATAAAGATATCATTTTCTTTTTTCATCATTTATTTTATATAAATACAATATATTTCTTAATAATTAAGTAATGAAAATAATAAATACGAAGTTTAATAGAAGGTTTTTAACTTTAATGTAATCCTAGATATTTTTAATAAATTAATTATAATCAAATTTACTAAAGTTAAATAAAATATGATTTTTAAATATTTTTTTTATTTTTTATATTTTTAGTATATTTAAAAAGAATTATTGAATATATTATTATTTTTTATCATTTTTAATATTAGGAGTTTTTTAACATTTTTTATTAAGAGTTTTTCCCTTTTTCATCCTTTATTTTATATATAAAATAAAGAATGAAATATATACTTTTTAAAAACGAATTTCTAAGTATATTATAATTATTTTTTCTCAGTTTTTTTTGTAATTTATTATATAATTTCTAAATTATTGTAATAGATGAAAATTTATATATTTTTATTTATGGGTTAATTGATTTTTGCAAAGTCAATTTTTAATCCTTTTTTGATTATTTATTTCTCAAATTTTGTTAATAATTTACAAATTATAGCCATTATTTTATAATATATACAATATATATTTTATTAATATTCAATAATAAAAAAATAAATATAATTTTCATCATCTATTAGGACTTTTTAACTAAATAAAATATGATTTCTGAAAACTTCATTTTAATTATTTTTAGTTTTGCTTTTAACTTCAAATTTCAGAATGTTTTATTAGTATTTTGTTTTCAATTTTTGTATTAGAAGGTTTTTAACTTCATTTCATCCTATCTAAATCTATTTTTAATAAGAATTTTTAATTTAAATTTCCTCTTCATCGTTAATTTTATATACAATATATTTTTATTAATTATATAATAAGTAATATATATAATAATATATATGATTTTTGTCAAATTTTAAAAACAAATTTCTGAGTATTTTATTAATACTTTTTTTTCAGTTATTTTTTAATTTATTATATTATTTTTATATTATTGTAATAGATGAAAATTTAAATATTTTTATTTATTTATAAATTATAAATAAATTGATTGATTTAAGCCATTTTAAATGCCTTTTTGATTATTTATCAAATTTTTTGAAAACTATTTAAGAACATTGAATTATTTTTTATTTTTTTCTTAAATTTTGTTTATAATTTACAAATTGTAGCTATTATTTTATAATATACACAATATATATTTTATTAATATCCGATAATAAAAAATAAATATATTTTTCATCATCTATTAGAAGTTTTTAACTAACCAAAATATGATTTCTAAAAAAATTATTTTAATTAATTAAGTTTTAGTTCAAATTTCAAATGTTTTATTAGTATTTTGTTTTCAATTTTAGTATTAGAAGTTTTCATTTCATCCTAAATATTTTTATTTAATTTTCTTTTTCATCCCTTATTTTATATACAATCTATTTTTTATTAATAAAATAATGAAAATGAGAATATATAGTCACTTATTAAAAACGAATTTCTGAGAATTTTATTAATATTTTTTCTTACTTTAAGGAACAGGAATCTTTATAAATATTTCTATTATTGTAATAGATGAAAAGTTAAATATTTTTAATTATATATAAATTAATTGATTTTTCTAAAGTCAATATAATTTCTATGCTTTTTTGATCATTTATCAATTTTTTTTTTAAACTTACGCTTATATTGTATTTTTTTCTCAATGCAATGTATTTTTCAGTAATATTATATAATAAAAAAATAAATATAATTTTTATCATCTATTAGGAGCTTTTCGCCAAAAGTGATTTTTATAAATTTCTGAATGTTTTCGTAGTATTTTGTTCTCAATTTTAGTATTGGAAGGTTTTTAACTTTAATTTCATCCTAAATAATTTTAATATATTAATTATAATCAAATTTACTGATGGTAAATAAATGAATAAAAAATTATGATTTTCATAATCTCTTTTTTTAATATTTTTAGTATATTTGAAAAGACTTATTGAATACATACTATTAGGAGTTTTTAAATTTTATTTTCGTTTTAATAAATTAATTACAATAAAATTTATTAATGGTTTACGTATTTATTTATTTATTGTATACATTTATCAATAATAAAATATGATTTTTACAAACATTTTTTACAAATATTTTTAGTTTCAAAAATTTATTAATAATATAACAAATTTTACTAGGTTAATAACTTATACTTTATTTATGTACAATGGAATTTTAATAAGAAACAAAAAATAAAAACACATTTAACGATGCTTCAAAGCCTTATTATGTACGATCTTATGTGGAGTTCACTTTATAAAATAAACGTTTGTGGTTGGAAATTTGATTAAAATTTAAAATTTTAAATACCAATACAGGTTCCGTAACGCATTTGAATGAAATCCCGGGGGTGTGGGGTCGAAACAAAGATCCCGTAACAAGTAACCTTCCGCAAAAATTCTCCTTTTAAGCTTTCCGTACGGAATTTCGTCGAAAAGCTAAAGCTTAATCCTAATTATCACACTTAAGGTTTTTCGTTGGTGAAATAAATCTCCTTTGTTTTATTTAAAAATGAAAAAACGAGGCAACGCGTTTTTTGTTCGGAATTAAATGCAGCTTTTTGGGGACACTTAATATATTTTTTGTCCGGCTTCGTGCGGAACATTATAATGATGTTAAAGCTTATAATGATATGCCTTAATATATGTACTTGTCATAAATAATGATGTATTAAAATGTAATCTGTTTTATACGAGTTTAATTGTATGCCAGATAATTTACGTCGGGAAATTGCCTGAATTACTCTGTTATCATAACAAACCATTGAAAATAAAACAATTATATTTACATTATTCATTGTTGTATAAAATAACCGACACTCATTTATTACTAAATTTGTACATAAAAAGTTTATTGTTGATATATTTCTAGGGTATATAATAGACGAATCGTTAATGAATTATTTTAACACGAGCTTTTAAATCATAACAACCAGTAATGTCTACTATAAATTGATAATTATTTGATTAACACATTTTATTAACGTTTATATACATATATTTTTTCATTTATCTGCTGATAATGTTAGATTTTCTATATTTAACAACATGGAAGCGAATAAATAACATAATAACAAATTTTTTGAAGAGTAATTTATCAAATTTTTGTATATATTGCAATATTTTGCAGTATAATTCTTAATTATAAAAAGAGGTAGTTAATTAATATTAATATAAAATAACTAAAAAAACTCCTGATAATAAAAATGAGAATAAATATTAATATTCAGAAATTCTTTTTTCAAAAGTCAAAAAGCTACAATTTTTAAATAATAAATAATTATATTCATATATTTTTTCATTTTTGTTTTGATAATATTATATCTTCTATATTTAACAACATAGAGAATTATATTTAACAAAATCAAGAAAACTTTTTTGAAAAAGAGTTTTTCAAACTTTTAAGTTTATTACAATATTTTGCAGTATAATTTTAATAATAGGAAGAGACTGCTGATTAATATTTAAATAAATGAATTAATGTTACTAAAAATGAGAAAAAATATTAATAAAATCTTCAAATATTCTTTTTTAAAAAATTGTTAAAAATTGTATTTATTTTTTTATTATTGAATACTAATGAAAAAATAACAACAAATTTGACATTAAATGTTAAAAAAAAATGATTAATAATGATAAAAAAGCATTAAATACTAAAAATGGGGAAAATTCTAATAAAATATTCAGAATTTCTTTTTCTTAAGTTGTTAAAATTATATTTATTTTTTTGTCATTAAATTAATAAAACAGCACATTAATAAACAAAATTTAAGTGAAAGATTAAAAAATAATTTAAAACTCTTAAATATTTTTAAAAAATTTGATAAACAAAAAACATTAAAAAATTGTTTGTCATTAAATTAATAAAATAGCACATTAATAAACAATGTTTAAGAAAAAGATCAAAAAATAATTTAAATCTCTTAAGTAATTTTGAAAAATTTTGATAAACAAAAAAACATTAAAATTTTTGTTGTCATTAAATTAATAAAATAGCACATTAATAAACAATGTTTAAGAAAAAGATTAAAAAATAATTTAAATCTCTTAAATATTTTTGAAAAAGTTTGATAAACTAAAAAAATTAAAACATTTTTTGTCATCAAATTAATAAAACAGAACATTAATAAACAGTATTTAAGGGAAATATTGAAAAATAATTTAAATCTATTAAATAATTTTGAAAAAATTTGATAAACAAAAAAATATTAAAAAATTTTTTGACATTAATTTAATAAAACAGCATACTAATATATAATATTTAAGAGAAAGATTAAAAAATAATTTAAATCTCTTAAGTATTTTTGAAAAAATTTGATAAACAAAAAAATATTAAAATTTTTTTTGTCATTAAATTAATAAAATAGCACATTAATAAACAATATTTTAGAAATAGATTAAAAAATAATTTAAATCTCTTAAATATTTTTGAAAAAATTTGATAAACAAAAAAATTAAATCATTTTTTGTCATTAAATTAATAAAACAGAACATTAATAAACAGTATTTAAGAGAAATATTGAAAAATAATTTAAATCTATTAAATAATTTTGAAAAAATTTGATAAACAAAAAAATATTAAAAAATTTTTTGCCATTAATTTAATAAAACAGCATATTAATAAATAATATTTAAGAGAAAGATTAAAAAACAATTTAAATCTCTTAAATATTTTTGAAAAAATTGGATAAACAAAAAAATATTAGAAGTTATAGTCTTATATATAATCTTTAAAAATTTTAGATATATTTGAATGGTATAAAATATAATTGAGAAGAATACAAAAAATAATTTAATACTAATAAATATGAAAAATTAAATTGATCACTTAATCTACAATTAATTAAAAATATTTAAAATTTAATTTATTACAATATTTAAAAGTAAGTTTTTATTTTTTATTATAATTATTTAAATTTTAAAAATAATTTATATAAAATAATAAAAAAATTGTGTAATAAAAAAATAAAATAAAATGTAATTAATTATATAATGAAAATAAAAAAAATCTGTTTTCAGAAATAACATACGTTAACAATATTAAATATATCGAATTTTACTTGTTTTTCACTTGAGATTAAATTTTCTGTATCCGGTTTCTAAATACTCAGGCAAAACCAACTAATTTGGACACCCTGTACAAGAAAACAATATCTTGTAACGATAATTGAATATTTTATTAAAATCTCCAATTTTCTGGTTACCATTAAAACTAATGAAAATTACTGTTGAAATATTTGACTGAAATTTATACTCACAATTTAAATTTCACGAGGGTTTGTTAAAAAAAATATTGGATCCGTTCCACATTGAGTAAAAGAGAAAATAGAATCGTACAAAATAGGTTACTATTGATTATTCATTCCTAATGTTTCATTTGTAGAATCAAAAAGATGGGAATAGATGTTTGTCATTTTATTCGGTTGATTACTTAAATTGAAGAAATAAACAGGCAAACTAAATCAAGATAAGAGCAAGCCGGGAGTAGTCCCATTGTTCAAGGATGTTCGTCGAGATTTCTTTAATTTTGAAATATAAATTCAAAGCGCGATTCAAATGAAATCTAAAAACATGCGAAATGAAGGAACACTTGAATTTGTATTTGTTTGGTGAATGGTTAAATCGGCGGAGGAGGGAGAGGACCAATAATAGTTAAAGATGCGATGCAGCTAGAAAAGTCGATTTTGTTCAACCATACTTAAAAACAATCGATCCTCATCATTATTATATTAATTTTGTTTTAGCGGCCGGCCAATTATTTTATGTTCAGTTGACCGGTTTCAATCTAAATTATTCCGTGTTTAACATGTGCTGTAAAAATATAACCGCGGTTTGGCAAACATTTGTCGTTTTGTACACGGCGTACGTGATAATTCAATCTAAACGACGGCGCCAATATGTGTTTTAGAGCGATCTACTCAATTGTTGCGCATTTTTTTTTAACACAAACGCATATTATGATAAATCAATAAACAACTTAATGTTTGAATATCATACATTATCTAACGTAAATATTCGATTTAATCAACGATAAAACGCTCGTTATGTTATTTTTTTTTTTTCACCGTTTGTCAATGAATTATTAATGTCATAAATATTCAGCATATTAAAAACTCAACATCCATATTTTATTTATTGTTTCGACTGATGTTTTTTCATTTACGTATAATTGATTCACTATTTTCACTTAAGGTCATTTTAGCGTGTACGCTAATTTATTCATAATTTGCATTTTTCGTGTAAACCGACTTTATATTGTATACAATAAAAATATACATTTATTGCTGCAATATATACATTATAAAAAATTCAATGTGGTTTTTATTTTACTTAAATAAAATTTTTATTTGCGGAATTCGTAAATTATTTTATTGTTTCTAATTCTTGTCAATATCAACGTTGAATTCAGTTATATACATTTTTTAGAAAATTTGAATTTTTTTGGAAATTCGATATATTAAATTGTGATTTTTTTAAATAAATGGGCAGGATAAATTATTTAGAAAAATATATTTTTAATGGTATATGTAATATACAATTACATATTCAATTTGATTTGTTTAATTTAATTATTTCTAAAGTAAAATATTAAATATGGTATTTAACATTTTTTTGTTAAATTAATTAATTTAATATATAATTTATATTCTGTATAAATTAAGGTAAAGTTTTAATATATATATAATATATATATATATATATATTAAATATATAGGTATATATAATATATATATATATATATATATATATATATATATATATATATATATATATACCTATTTTATTAATATTTAATAAATTTTAATTTTTAAAAGTATAATTTTGAAAAAATTTTTACTTTTTTAAAAATATTTAACAGTATCCTATTTTTTAGTTTAATTAATTTATTCCTTAATAAATAAATTTATATATTATAAACATTAGTTAATTAATTTATAAATATTTTTTAAATTTTAAAAGTATAATTTTAAAATAATGTTAATTATTTGTATATTAATATGTATAATTTTTATATACATATATTTTGTTTAATTATTTGGCAGTATTATATTTTTATTTTAATTAAATTATTTTTAAAATAAATATAAGTAAATGGATAATATTTTATAAATTTTAAATTTTAAAGTAATTTTAATTATTTATATATTAATATGTATAATTTTTATAAATTATTAGCTTCTATCAAATTGTTCAGAAGTATTATTGTTCTTAAATTAAATATAAATAAATGAATTTATATATTATAAACACTAGTTATCTATTTTATTAATATTTTATAAATTTTAAATTTTAAATGTATAATTATAAAATAATTTTAATTATTTATATATTATAATTTGTGTGTATAATTTTTATAAATTATTAACGTATTTTAAATTACTTTGCAGTATTATATTTTTTATTTTAATTAAATTATTCTTAAATTAAATATAAATAAATGAATTTTATATTATAAACATTAATTATATATAATGTGTATAATTTTTATAAATTATTAACTTTTTCTAAATTATTTAGCAGTATTACATTTTTTATTTTAATTAAATTATTCTTAAATTAAATTAAATATTATAAACATTAATTATCTATTTTATTAATATTTTATAAATTTTAAATTTTAAAAGTATATAAATTATTAACTTTTTTCAAATTATTTAGCAGTATTACATTTTTTATTTTAATTAAATTATTCTTAAATTAAATATAAATAAATGAATTTATATATTATAAACACTAATTATCTATTTCTTTAATATTTTATAAATTTTAAATTTTAAAAGTATAATTTTAATTTAAAAAAATATTAATAACATTAATATATTAATGTGTATAATTTTTATAAATTATTAATTTTTTTTTTAAATTATTTAGCAATATTATATTTTTATTTTAATTAAATTATTCTTAATTTAAATATAAATAAATGAATTATTATATTATAAACACTAGTTTATCTATATTATTAATATTTTATAAATTTTAAAAATATAATTTTAAACCAATTTTAATTATTTATATATTAATGTTTATAAATTATTAACTTCTTTAAAATTATGTAGCAGTATTGATTTTTATTTTAATTAAATTATTTTTAAATTAAATATAAATGAATTTATATATGATACACATTAGTTATCTATTTTAATATTATATTATAAATGTTTATAGTTACGGTCTATAAATGTTATTAAAGTAATAAAAAAGAAAATGAAAACTTTTAAAATAATTGAATAAATTATTATTATTAATTAATTTTTATTTATTATTTTGTAATTTCCAGTTTGCGACTATTAAAAGTCACAGAAATTATATTTTTTGCCCTCAGGAAATCGAAACTGTTCCATAACTTATTAACTTTTATCGAAAATATGGCTGTATAAAAGCAAATATTCAGTAGCAACTTTTTTTTACTCTAATGAATTTTATTTTACATTGTATTATATTAAAATTTATTGATAAAATTTATTTTTCATAGTTTAAAAAATTCCAATGGAATATTAATTAAAAAACAAAATTGAAAATTTTTATTGAATTTTATGAAAGAAGTTAATAAATTATTATTAATGAAATACGTGTAATTTGAATTCGCATTTTTGTATTGTTCTATTTTACATTTTATCACCATAAAATTTTTGTGTAAAATGATTCTTTATTGTGTCCCAACAAATAATCGTTTTATTGCTAAATTACACAATTAAATTTTTATAATAGTAATAACATATCAATTTAATTTTTATTTCAATATTTTATTAATTAATTTCCTTTAATTTAAATTTTTTTTGTTATTAATAACAGTTCATTCATTTATTCATTTATTTATTTTGACAAATAAGGTAATATATATCTTATACATTTTTTTTTTTTTTTTTAATTTTGTATGGGAACCATAATTAAATTCGTCTTTGAAATGTCGATTTTAATTTCTAATATACTATTATCTTATATAGAACGATATTTCTGGCCATTTTTGAACTAATTAGTGTTACTATTTTCCATGTATTTCATAATATCTCTAATTTACCAGATATATCTTAATAAATTAGATATAATATTATTAAAGAGTTTGATATTTTACTTGAGGTAACGTAACACAAAGAGGATATAAAATGTAAACTAATGCACGACTAATTAGTTTGTTAAACACCACAAAAAAGGCAGAAAGGAAAACCGACGACGAAGGCTGCGGTCAACCCCCGCAGGTTCAACTCGAAGACTTAATCAATCACCGGTCCAAAACATGTGTAAGTCCGCAATTATTCGTCGGATTCTTGGTAGCGTTGCGTACAGCCAGGGAAAGGTCTCGCAACACTCCAACACATATACACACACACACACGCACCCCCCAGCCGCAGTACGAAACCACAATAAACCACTACAGGATGCCCTGCTAAACGCACCCTTTATTATTACCACCAATACGTGGTTAGCATACGACACCATCACCTGAATATGTTTACTTGGTAATTGTAACTTTGTTAACGTCGCTTAAATTATTTCGATACTTGCGTTTCCGCCTTATTTCGGTGTTGGATTACAGGCGACATAAAATATTCAATACCAGATCTAGTCTGCACTGCACCATTTGTACCAACGGTTTTATTTATATCTTTCACGTACTTAGATTTTTATACCTAATTGCACACGGAATTCTGAAACTTATTTTCACGCTGCATTTAATGTTTATACACATGACAAACAAAATATATTTTTATTTATTACCAAATTTGCCTATTGATAAACAACGTCATAGTTGTTTTGTACATACATAGTTTCACATTTAATTATATATTTATTGTATAACTACATAATTAATGTATTGTCAATACTCCCAATCAGATTCAGAATTTTAATTAATATATTGTATAATTAAATATTTTAAATTATTAAATGGCTTCCTGTACCGTGTAATATTACATGTATCAATTCTCTGTGTTGGAACTCCTCAGAATACATAATCAACCACCATCAGTAATTCACTGCAGCTTCTGAATTTAGCTAATTCATTCCAATATTGAACACGAATATCAACAATATGCTTTAGAGAAGTGTTATTGTTCCTGCAATTTCAATTGTTGCAAATTTGTGCAAAATAAACTACACGTCTGATGGATATTGGAATCAAATTAGGGATTAAAGAATGGCAACGTTATGGTAATAACTCTAATTTCAGCTAATTTCAATCGTAAAGTATATTACAGCTATGGGAAGTTCAAATTTCATTCCGTTCATCAGACTATTTTCAGGCACTTTAGCAATTTGGGTACTTTTTCAGCAACAAATAAGTCCAATATACCATGTTTTAATTTTTTAAACAATATTTTAATCAAGTACAACCATTTTAAACCCTGGTAGAGCAAGATCTAATGAACAGTGAAAATGTTATGGTGGAAAAAAACTAAATAAATATATAAATTTACTTCTAAATTGTATTGAAACTGTATAAAGAGTTTCTACTTAAACTTTACGTTTTATGTTTAAATTTCTTTCAATTTCTGACTATTTTCAGTCATTTTAAACATTTAGGTAATTTTTCAGCAACAAATAAGTCCAATATACCATATATTAATTTTTTACACAATATTTTAATCAAGTACAAACATTTTAAACCCTGATAGGGCAAGATCTGATGCACAGTGAAACTATTATGGTGGAAAAAAACTAAATGAATATTTAAATTTACTTCTAAATTGTGTTTAAATTGTATAAAGAGTTTCTACTTAAACTTTACGTTCTATGTTCAAATTTCTTTCAATCTCTGACTATTTTCAGTCACTTTAGATATTTAGATATTTTTTCAGCAACACATAAGTCCAATATACCATGTTTTAATTTTTTAATCAATATTTTAATCAGGTACAAACATTTTAGGCTGTGGTAGAGCAAGATTTGATGCACAGTGAAAATATTATGGCGGAAAAGACTAAATGAATATTTAAATTTACTCCTAAATTGTGTTTAAACTGCCTAAAGAGTTTCGACTTAAATTTTACGTTTTAAGTTCAAATTTTTTTTCAATTTCTGACTATTTTCAGTCACTTTAGACATTTAGGTAATTTTTCAGCAACAAATAAGTCCAATATACCACATTTTAATTTTTTAATCAATATTTTAATCAGGTACAAACATTTTAAGCCCTGGTAGAGCAAGATCTGATGAACAGTGAAAATATTATAGTGGAAAAAACTAAATGAATATTTAAATTTACTTCTAAATTGTGTTTAAACTGTGTAAAGAGTTTTGACTTAAGCTTTACGTTTTATGTTCAAATTTCTTTCAATTTCTGACGATTTTCAGTCAGTTTAGCTATTTGACTAAGTTTTCAGTAACAAATAAGTCCAATATGCAATGTTTTAATTTTTTTAAATAAACAAATATTTAAATTTACTGCTGAATTTTGTTTAAACTGTGTAAGAGCTTTAAAGAGTTTTAATTTTTAACCAATATTATTTTTAGATTCAAACATTTTAAGCCCTGATGGAGCAATATCTGATGCACAGTGAAAATATTATGTTGGAAAAATAAACAAATATTCAAATTTACTGCTAAATTAATTATGTTAAAACCATGTAAAGAGCTTAAATTTGAAATTTTACGTTTTATTTCCTTATTACATTACATTATTTGAACTTGTTTGTACATCAGTGTCTAAAATTAATTAAATTGTTAAATTTAACATTAACATTAGCATTTTCTAGTTTCTTATGGTTAAGATAAAACCATATAAATAAAATTAAAGTTGTTTTTCTCAAGATATTGTGAGTTTGAAGTCTGACAATATATAATTTACTCAAGAAAAATTTAAATATTTTTTATATTATTATAAATAGTAATATTATGAATGTTTTTTTTGTGGATAATGTAATAATAGGGTGGAACAAAATAATGCGGGTTTTAGTATTAGTTGCGGTACTTGCCGATCAGTTCAGTTTTGTTGGTCCTCGGAAGTTGTCTCTCCGCCGTCCCACATCACACATGTGGCAGGAAAACTTTGTTGTAATAAATGTCACCGGATGTTTGCTCACTATTATAAATCTGGGCCGATTTTATTGTTTCAAAACTTTTTACCACCAGCATACTGTATTCATATCTTTCCAACAAATGCGATCGTCCCTTAAAAATATACTGTGCCATTTAATAAATGCTTAACGTTTGATTTATTGCCTCGAACTGCACAAAACATGCAGTTTGATAAGTTGCTTTTATTTTGTTGTTATGCGCTTTAAGTACCGCAACTCCTCGAACTTCGAATGCACAATAATAATATCATGTTACCAATTACAAACTTTTGATTGATAACACGGGATTATATGAATTTTCATGTATTATACATTTTTTTTGTCACTTGTAATCACGAGATCTTGAACTTATTTGCTGCTGGAAAATTACCCAAATGGCTAAAGTGACTGAAAATCGTCAGAAATTGAAAGAAATTTGAACATAAAACGTAAAGTTTAAGTAGAAACTCTTTATATAGTTTAAACTAAATTTAGAAGTAAATTTAAATATTTATTTAGTTTTTTTCACCATAATATTTTCACTGTGCATCATATTTTACTCTGCCAGGGCTTAAAATATTTGTACCTGAATAAATTATTGATTGAAAAATTAAAACATGGGATACTGGACTTATTTGTTGTTGAAAACTACCTAAATAGCTGAAGTGATAAAAAATCGCTAGAAATTTAATAAAATTCAAGTCGCAGCTCTTTGCACAGTTTAAACACAATTTAGCAGCAAATTTAAATATTCGTATTATTTTTTCCACCATAATATTTTCACTGTGCATCTGATCTTACTCTACCAGGGCTTAAAATGTTTGTACCTGATTAAAATATTATTTAAAAAATTAAAATATGGTATATTGGACTTATTTGTTGCTGAAAAATTACCTAAATGTCTAAAGTAACTGAAAATAGTCAGAAATTGAAAAAAATTTGAAGATAAAACGTAATGTTTAGGTAGAAACTCTTTATACAGTTTAAACACAATTTAGAAGTAAATTTAAATATTTATTTAGTTTTTTCCATCATAATATTTTCACTGTGCATCAGATCTTGCTCTTTTAGGGCTTAAAATGTTTGTACCTGATTAAAATATTATTTAAAAAATTAAAAAATGGTATATTGGACTTATTTGTTGCTGAAAAATTACCTAAATGTCTAAAGTGACTGAAAATAGTCAGAAATTGAAAGAAATTTGAACATAAAACGTAAAGTTTAAGTAGAAACTCTTTATACAGTTTAAACACAATTTAGAAGTAAATTTAAATATTTATTTAGTTTTTTCCATCATAATATTTTCAATGTGCATCTGATCTTACTCTACCAGGGTTTAAAATGTTTGTACCTGATTAAAATATTGTTTAAAAAATTAAAACATGGTATATTGGACTTATTTGTTGCTGAAAAATTACCTAAATGTCTAAAGTGACTGAAAATAGTCAGAAATTGAAAGAAATTTGTACATAAAACGAAAAGTTTAAGTAGAAACTCTTTATATAGTTTCAATACAATTTAGAAGTAAATTTATGTATTTATTTAGTTTTTTTCCACCATAACATTTTCACTGTTCATTGGATCTTGCTCTACCAGGGCTTAAAATATTGTTTAAAAAATTAAAACATGGTATATTGGACTTATTTGTTGCTGAAAAATTACCTAAATGTCTAAAGTGACTGAAAATAGTCAGAAATTGAAAGAAATTTGAACATAAAACGTAAAGTTTAAGTATAAACTCTTTATACAGTTTAAACACAATTTAGAAGTAAATTTAAATATTTATTTAGTTTTTTCCATCATAATATTTTCAATGTGCATCTGATCTTACTCTACCAGGGTTTAAAAAGTTTGTACCTGATTAAAATATTGTTTAAAAAATTAAAACATGGTATATTGGACTTATTTGTTGCTGAAAAATTATCCAAATGTGTAAAGTGACTGAAAATAGTCAGAAATTGAATGAAATTTGAATGTACAAATTTAAGTCGAAGTTATTTACATAGCTTAGATACAATTTAACAGTAAATTTAAATATTCATTTATTGTATATGTATTTCAGTTGTGCATCAGTTCTTACTTCACCAAAATGTTTGTACCTTAATAAACTGTCAAATTAAATAATTAAAACATGGGATGTTGCATTATACAAATGTCTAAAGTGGCTGAAAATCCCCAAAATGTGAACGAAATTTGAACATGTTAATGTTATGTTTAACAATTTTAGTTAATTATAAGTAGTGGTGTACGAGTTTTAGTTGGGCTTGAATAATATCAAAATTGTTATTGATTATTTGAATTAATATTAGTTAACTGTAATTAATTTTAAGGACATATTGAAAGAGAAAAAATTGTAAAAGGTACAAAATAAATAGTTATAAAAAGAGTCGTTATATTAAAAGTCGTTTAATGTGATTTTTCAGAATTGAACTATAAACGTAAACGTATATATTGATTTGTTTTGTTGACTAAATTTATCATGATTACCTATTATTCTTTATATGAACGAGTCTAAACATTTAAAAAGTAATTTGGTCCGCCAGAGATGATTAATGGAAAACATAGTTTAATGGTATAACAGCTATTTTAAAATACTGTTTTGTGGAATACTTTATGATGTGAAATAAATGAACATTGTGAAGAGAATAAAGTAAGCCTCCTTTCACCATCCTTAAAAACGCCATTAAAAAGTCTATAAGGGCCAAGTTGTTCCTTTCTCCGGCGACGCGACATCAAAACCTTGTAAATATAAAATCATCAATCTCGCGAAAATGGCATTAATTATTTCATTTTACTCGCCTAAAATTGATACCTTTATTGTCGATTTTTATTAATTATGCTGCAGCGTCCTTTGTCTTGTATATTTATTGCGTCTACGTCATTTTCACTGTAACGTTTCTATGTTATTAACGTAAAATTCGAATTTCAATTTAAATAACGTGCATATTTTACGTTAAATATTTAAAAACAATTGCGAACATTTAATAATAGACCTTTGTTCAAACGATAATTTGACCAATTAACAATAATACACCGGACCGCATATTCTTTTTAATTGATATTCAAAATGGAGGCTTTAACTATCCGTTTACATGCCCAATTTTTAAATAAAATCGCCCGTGAAACTGTGTTTTCATCCCGATTTACTATTATTTATTATTTTTTGTGTTTCAGCCGTTGCCGGCGAGCCGGAATTCATCGAAGTGATCGAGAATATTACGGTGGCGGCCGGCAGGAACGTGAAATTCGCCTGTTCCGTCAAGAACTTGGGAACGTACAAGGTAAGTACTGCGTCACGGCGCACAATTAATATTTCACATTCGGCAGACGAGCACTTAAATTGTCCTTTTTCGGCTACAGAGGCCCGAAAACGCATGATTATGCAACTTTTTAAATTGTACATCCGAAATGTAAGGATATATTCTTTCGGAGTACGCTCGACTCTTATTGACTTTATTTACGTCCCGTCACAGCGTGGGGAACTGCGAATTTTAACAATGTTGCCTTGTTGGATAATCTGCACATATTTTCCTGGTGGAATCCCCTTTTCGCTTTTTTTTTTTAACGGTACGTCTCAGATTTTTTATTCGTTTCGTGAATTATCCTTTAAATTAATTTTTTTAAGATACAACATTTTAAATAACCAAAGTCAAATTCTATAAATTACATTAATTTTAAAATAGTGAACATAAATTAAATTAATGTTGGAAATTAATTTATATAAAATTACAATTTATTTATTAATAATAATGTAATAAAATAATATGGTTTAATTATATTTCATTCTTTTCAACAATTCGGTAAATATTAATTATTGAACCACACAGCCACAGCCATTTTGGTGTCAACCTATGTATAACTATTTATTCTAAATTTCTTTTAGAAAAATTTTAACCTATTACAGAATAATAATTGATTAAAAATTAAACAAAAATCTTAAAGTATAAATTGTCAGAAGCTAATATTGGGTCGAACCCCCTCTTCCCTAAAGATTTAATGAGATTATCGACATTTTCGTGTGGTATCTCATTCCATACGAACTGAATCTAACGTCTTAGTTCATTAAGAGTCGGTGGAGGATGCTGTAAATTCTTTAAGCGTCGCTCCATCATATTCCACACATTTTCGATTGGGGAAAAGTCTGAAGATCTGGGTGGCCAAGGTAGTAAATTCACATGGAAGGCCTCTAGGAACTTTAATGTATTCTTGCTAATATCTTGCTGAGGTCTCTTCTCATATAGCGATGACAATAAGGCTCCACAGATTGAGATTTTTTTTTGAAATTGTTCATTTCTTCAACGTTTTAGTTGACAAATTGTTAAATGTGCTTCAGGTCTCATTTTTTCTATTTGATGATGTTTCTCTACCATATTGTGACAGGCAAACGAAATATGACACCCAAGATTCATCTTAAGGTTTTTTACAAAATAGAGCAACTAACTATACAACAAAAACATTTGGATGATTTACATTTATGTCTATTTGTGTATGTCATGGTTTTAATTCAACAATACTAAAATCTACACAAATTATATCACAGCTTTATTTAAGAAAGCTCAATAACATACTGAGCCAGGTAAGGCAGTGATAGCTAGAAGGCAATAAAGGCTTAAGAGGGATTAAACAAGTGTAAAAATTGGGGTTAAATCACGGGCAATTTCAGATAAATATGTCTCATTGGATTTCAGTTTTAGGTATGAAATTTCTATACTGACATCATAAGATATATTTATATCTTTACTTAAGACTTTTACCAGAACTTAATTTAATTATCTGTATGTATGTATTTCAATATCTAGAAACAAAAATGTATGTTGTACACTTGTTTTGTTAATATTTTTATTTATTTATTTTGAAAAATTAGATTTTAAGTGCAATAAGGTAATTAAAATTATCTATAATGATACTAAACAAATTTGGTTTTAATTTTAATTAATATTAAGTTCGTAATTTGTTTACAGAAACAAACAAATTAGACAAAAATATTCTGAAATTCTTGGATGGATAAATCAGTAAACTTATTTACAACATAATAATCGACTGACATAAAAAAACATGAAACAAAGTAATAACGCAAAAATATTAAGAAATTCATAGATGGATAAATCTGTAAATAAACTTATTTCTCTCATAATAATTGACACTAACAGTAACTATAAAACAAACGTTGGAAAAGTTGCTCTACATACGAACGTTATAACTCAAATTCACATTTCAAAAAAACTCGATTTTTGATTAAGCTTTTAACAAAAATGAATCAATTCTACGTATCTGGAGAGCCCTAAATTTTTTTGTTTATTAAAATCGGACGAAAACTGTAGATTTTAGGCCGAAATATTGCATCTAATTAAAAAAAAATTGCTCGAATATTGCGAGTTAAATGCGAAACTGTGAATGTCTCTGTGATCTATTTTTGGTTCTACTGTTTTTGTCGAAAAATGATTTTAAAGAATATTTTGTTAAAATTATGGAGTAGTCGTCATTATTCTAGTAGATGTTTAACACTTTTATTTAATGTAAACTATTTAAATAATACTAATTTACTATCGTTGATTTATACAACATTATAAAAACTATTATATTCTTATTCATTAACAAATTACATATATTTTTCTGAATTGGGCTGCACATAAATATAGCAACTATAATTTTGAAAGAGGCGTTTAAATATTATCTGTGTTATTTAATTTAATATTGACACATTGTATAATATCCTTTTTGTTTAATAATTTTTGGCCCATCTTCAGGGTATAGATTCGACTACTTTCCAAATATACGACAAGTCTATATTCCTTCAAGCCTCTTGAATTTCTGTTATTATTTTAAATTTGTTAAATTTTTATGTGGAATTTGGTTATAAACGTGATCTCCCACGTTTTCTATAGGGTTGATGTGTGAATATTAGGATAGGCAAGACAAAACATCGATTCTTTGGCCTTGAAACACATTTAATAAGAGTATCATTTCTCCAATATGTGGAAGCAAGTTGTTGTTTAATATATCTCTATACATAAATCAGTTAAAGGGGGCTTACCCCAGAAGGATTGAAGCATCCCCATGGCATAATTGAACCTCCAACATATTTTACTGAGGGTATAACCAACTTTTTGTGTAGTTTTGTCCCTGTAGTATGTTCAACTTAAGCAGAATCACATTTTTTTATAAATTAAATTTAGACTCGTCACTAAAAACTACTCCTCTCAAGTCAAAATTGGACCTTTACATTTTTAGTAGAAATCAGAGCTTTTCTTGTAGATCTTATGTCAAACGAACCCCTAACTCGTAACCATCTTCTCACAGTCCTTGAACTAATTTCAGCAAGTTCCACTTCCTCCAGTCCACTTGTCGATAAGATTGGATTATTTTTTGACATTCGTATCCAGTTATCGGTTTTCTTTAAAATTTTTTGAACTCAGACAAATTTATTCATAACTACCCCTTGGCCAGTTTTCCTAAATTTTTAAAAATACAGCAAAACGATGGACTTATTTAGCCGTAAACCCTTAGCCATCTCTTCTTGTTCCTCTCGGTCTTGGTAACGTTGAATTATAATTTTTTTACAGTTTCACTTCGACCAATGATTTAATAATTATAATGAGCAAAAAAAAACCCAGTAAATAATCGATTTAAATTCACAGAGTCCAATGAAAAACCATAAAGTAAAAAGTTACTATAATTTTGTCCATTGGAAAATAAAGAAGTAGTCAATTGTTTGAAAAATAAAATTAGATTAACCAGTTGCACAGTAAATATACCAATAAAAGAAAAAACAACTGACATTATATTTACCACTTCAAGTAGTACAACTTATTTTTTAATACAGCAAAGTTGCTATAATTATGACCACTACTATATATACAAAAATCATTAGAAAATGTTTACTATAATTATGGCCACTACTATATATACAAAAAATCATTAGAAAATCCTTTTATTAAAATACATGTTCTTAACTGATTTATTCAATTAAAATTGTTAGAAAAATTTGATTTATAGTAAAGTCTGAAATTTAGTTATTTAGTTAATCACATTGTCAATTTGGTAAATATAATTAGAAAAAACACATTTTTTATATTATATATTTATGTTTGAAATTTGTGATATTCAGGATAATTTGTTGTTAAAACCAATAAATACTACTAAGAATTTTCTTTTGTGTTTTTTGTTTATTATTAATTTCTTCTAAACAAATTTTTTATTGCTCAAAATTATTATCTATTTCATAGTACATATGTTTTTAAATTGTATACATTTTATATGTTTAATATGAAACTAAATCATCATCTTTTAAATGCATTAAATATAAAAAATTAGAAATATTAAAATAATACTTTTAACAAAATAAATTCTATTAAGAATTTTCTTTTGCATTTTTTGTTTATTATTAAATGTTTCTAATCAAATTGTTTTATTACTCAAAATTATTATCTATTGCATAGCACATATTTTTTTTTTTTTTAATTTTATATAGTTTATATGTTTTATATGAAATAAAGTCTTTAAATATACAGAAAGGAAAAAAGTGTTACCAGCATAAATTTTCTAAAAGTCAAATTTTAAGTTTATTAAATTTGGTGAATGCACCAATTTTAAAACAATAAATACTATTAAGAATTTTCTTTTGTATTTTTTGTTGATTAATAAATTTTTCTAATCAAAATTTTTTATTACTAAAAATTATTATCTATTTCAGAGCACATATGATTTTCTTTTTAATTTTAACTAAATTATATATAATATATAATAAATATTGAAAGGTTTTAAACATACAGAATCAGAGGAAAACGTTACAAGTATACATTTTATAGAAGTCAAATATTAAGATTATTAAATTCACCAATTTTATAATAATATATTTTAAAAAATAAATACTACTTTCTTTAGCATTTTTTATTTTTTATTAAATTATTCTAAACAAATTTTTTATTCCTCAGTTTTTTAAATAAACTTAATATAAAAAGTAAGAAATGTTTACAGTGTTTAACCGTACAGAATCAGAAAAAACTATTACATAAATTTTCTAAAAATCAACTTTTAAGTTTGCTAAATTTGGTGAATGCACCAATTTTTAAAATGATTAGTTACTACAATTTTGCCCATTGGAAAATAAAAAAGTAGACAATTGTTTCAAGAATAAAATTAGATTAATCAGTTGCACAGTAAACACGACAATAAGAGAAAAAACAACTGACATTATATTTACTGCCAATACATTTTAAAGTTGCTATAATTATGGCCACTACTATATATACAAAAATGATTAGAAAATTTATGCTATAATGATGGACACTACTATATATACAAAAATCATTAGAAAATGTTTAAATACTGTTATTAAAATAGATGCCCTAGATAGAAAAATTTAATTTATAGTAAATTCTGAAATTTAGTTAGAAAAAACACATTTTTTATATTATATATTTGTGTTTAAAATTTGTGATATTCGGGATAATTTTTTGTTGAAACCAATGTAATTCGCGGAACACTTTTTTAGTTGTAAGTAAAATATAGTACAGATTTGATACAAGTCTAGACGCAAGCGAAATAAGAAATTGCGGCATTAAAAATTGAACAGGGAATCGGAGATATAACGTTTCAATGAAACATATCCGGAGTAATTTCAAAAAGACAGATCCTTACAATGTGTTACATGATTGATCTGTTCACGTATAGCATAAGATTTAAATCTGTTCAATTGAACCGAATGCAGAAGTTAGTGTCGTCAAGTAAAACTTTTTCACCAGTCATTTTCTTTAGCAATGCTGGTATGTTATCTGACATCCCACTTTTTTAATACATCAAACCGGGTTCTGTGTTCTGGTAAAGAAATTGGACAGTGTTTTTTAGTAGAAAAGGTTTTACTGATATCTTTCGATTGAAGAGTTTTTCCTTTTCCAACTGTAATAGCTGTCCGTATATTTTAAGCATAAAAGACGTTTCATTTAATTTTCAGTATGCACTCCGGGCAAAAAGGAAAAACCACTAGCATTAAAACTTCCCTAGTATTATTTAAAGACAACTGTATATTTTTATTTCATTTCTATTTTCAGTCTCTCATTCTGTGTCTGAATATAAATAAAGTCAATAAGTCTCTTGTACGTATTTCGTCTTGATACATTTTTCATACGCCTTCCAAATTAATTGTCCTGTTAGCCAATATTTATGCGGACCCAGTATAAATTGTTACTGAATAATAGTAACAAATGTAAGTGGAAAGCGATTATTCAACCAATTGCCGATACAAATCAACGTTCCTCTTTTTTGTCTATCCGCAATTTATGTTTCGGAACAGACGATGCCCACTTTTATTTAAATATTGGCCGGCCCGGAAAACTGACCGGTACACAATTGCAACAAGCAAAGACGGAATTTTTCTGTCTGTAAATAAAACTCAAAGGACGTATTCCCGACGACAATAAAGTCCAGTCGTAAATTTACGCTACTTCAATGAATAAATGTTTTGTTATCGGCCATAAAAATAAGTAAACCTATAAAATTATATGTCCTGATCAATCACTGTTGACCATTGAATTAAGTAGACCTTTTTTGCTATTTGTGCCATGGGAAAAATTATATTTTATTGGGTGATGAATTCGGAATGTCATAATAATTAGTCGTTACATTGTCCTTTATTATATGCATTAAAAGGCTGAAATAAAAATAAAATTTTTATTCACATAATAAAATATAAAACACAATAATTAAAATTATTCGAAAGCACCATTCGTTTGGTGGTGGTGGTGGTTGGTGATAAAATCCAGTGGATGTAATATTAGCTGAAGGACGATACGTGGAAGGTGGAAATATATTGAAAAAGTTTCAGTAAATACTTTCCGAACAATAAGCAAGGGAGATATTGTGATTAAAAGCAAAAAAGTTGGGAGGCTTGTATTAATAAGGAGATGCACCTGTTTAATATCACTTTCTTTAATCTGGAGGTTCTCACGTAGAATTTCATAATGCCTTAAAATTCGTGCTAAATTGACTTACTTTGTAATCTTGTATGATATGTTCGTACGGCACGACGAATAATGGAACCTGCTGTATCTTGCTTGGTCGCCTCCTGAAACGACATTGTTTACTCATAAAGCTAAATTAAATCCATCGTTTTAACATATTTTTTGAGGTATCCGTTTTAGTAATAGATAACAGTTGTTTGAAAAATTTTATATAAATTATATTTTTTTAAAAAAAAGCTAATAATGAATCTACGGTTCTAATGGATGAAACATACCTAATAAGGTATATAATAATAGAAAGGTTTCTTAAATTTCTTATAAATAAATATTTAAGAAACTTAAACTTACTTATTTATATAGGTATCTTTAAACAACTTTTTGTTACTAAATAATTGAATTCAGTTCTATCCAATAAACTAAATTTGTTTCGAAATAACATTTAAATAACTTCATGTTAATTAAATTATCCAGTGTAAATAATAATTCTTAATAAAAAACATCTAATATCTAAAGAACAAAAATACTACTAAGATTTTTCTATTGTATTTTTTATTTATTATTAAATTTTAATAAATCAAATCAATTTTTTAAATAAATTAAAGATGAAAAGTTAAGAAATTCTAATATTTACTTTAACATACAGAGTTAGAAAAAACTGTTATAGGCAAAAATTTTCTATAAATCAACATTTAAATTTACTAAGTTTGGTTATGTTTCAATTTTAAAATGATATTTTATTTGTTTAATATGAAATAAACTCATTTTTTAAATAAAATAAATATAAAAAATTAGAAATATTAAAAGTGTTTTAACGTAGATAAATGGAGAAAAATGTTACAACCATACATTTTCTAGAAATCATGTTTAATTAAATTTTGCAAAATAAATACTATTAAGAATTTTCTTTTACATTTTTTATTCATTATTAAATTTTAAATAAGCTAACTTTATTTATTAAATTTGATGGATGCACAAATTTTATAACGACATTAATTTTTCATAAAATAAATACTATTAAGAATTTTCTTTTGTATTTTTTATTTAATATTAATATTTTCTAATCAAATTTTTTATTATTCAAAATTATTATCTATTTCATATTTACATTTTTTTTATTTTTTAGTATTTTATATATTTAATAAGAAATAAAATCATTTTTCAAATAAATTAAATATAAAAAAATAATATATATTGAAAGTGTTTAAACATGCAGAAATAGAAAAAAATGTTACAAGCATAAATTTTCTAGAAATCAACTTTAAAGTTTAATTAAATCTGGTGAATGCATCAATGTTAAAATGACATTATTTTTTTAAAATATAAATATTATTAAGAAATATAAAAAATAAGAAATATTGGAAGTTTTTAAATATACAGAACTGGAAAAAATGTTACAAGTATAAATTTTCTAGAAGTCAAATTTTGAGTTTATTAAATTTGGTGAATTTTAAAATAATATTTTTTGAAAAATAAATACTATATATACTTTCGTATTTATTGTTTATTATTAAATTTTTTTTATTATATATTTCATAGTACACATTTTTTTTAATTTTATGCATTTTATATGTTTAAAATGAAATAAAATCATCTTTTAAATGAATTAAATATAAAAAATAAGAACTATTGAAAGTGTTTAAACATACAGAATTAGAAAAAAAAATTACAAACCTAAATTTTCTATAAGTCAACTTTTAAATTTATTAAATTTGGTGAATGCACGAACTTTTAAATAATATTTTTTAAAAAATAAGCACTACTAAGAATTTTCTTTTGTACTTTTTGTTTATTATTAAATTTTTCTAAACAAATTTCTTATTACTCAAAATTATTATATATTTTATAGTACATATATTTTTGTAATTTTATTTATTTTCTATGTTTAATATGAAATAAAATCATCTTTTAAATGAATTAAATATAAAAAATAAGGAATTTTGAAATTTTTAATATAGAATTAGAAAAATATGTTACATGCCTAAATTTTCAAAGTCAAATTTTAAGTTTATTAAAGTTGGTGAATGTACCAATTTTAAAATAACATTTTTTAAAAAATGAATACCATTAAGAATTTTCTTTTGCATTTTTTGTTTATTATTAAATTTTTCTAATCAAAATTTTTTATTACTCAAAATTATTATCTATTTCATAGCACATATATATATTTTTAATTTTATATAGTTAATATGTTTTATATGAAATAAAATCATTTTTTAAATAAATTAAATATAAAAAATTAGAAATATTGAAAGTTTTTAAATATACAGAGAGGAAAAAAAATGTTACAAACATAAATTTTAAGTTTATTAAATTTGGTGGATGCACCAATTTTAAAATAATACTTTTAAAAAAATAAATACAATTAAGAATTTTCTTTTGTATTTTTTGTTTATTATTAAATTTTTCTAATCAATATTTTTATTATTCAAAACTATTATTTATTTCATAGAACATATTTTTTTTAATTTTATGCAGTTTATAAGTTTAATACGAAATAAAAGCCAATTTTATAATATTTTTTAAAAAATAAATATTATTAAGAATTTTCTTTAGTATTTTTTATTATTATTAAATTATTCTAATAAAATTTTTTATTAATCAAAATTATCTATTTCATGGTATGTTTAATATGAAATAAATTCATTTTTTAAATAAATTTAATATAAAAGTAAGAAATGTTTACAGTGTTTAACCATACAGAGTCAGAAAAAAATGTTACAAATATAGATTTTCTAAAAATCAACTTTTAAGTTTGCTAAATTTGGAGAATGTTTTTAAAATGACATTATTTTTTTACAAAATACCAATAAGAATTTTCTTTTGTTTTTTTTTATTATTAAATTTTTCTAATCAAAATTTTTATTATTTTTAAAAATAATTATGTAATACATAGGGAAAGACAATAAAATTAGTTATTTTTACCTCTACCGCAAATAAAAACCTGCATACTATAAATAGGGGAGAGTGCGACCCAATAAAAACAAAAAAAATGACAATAACAAGCTGGAAGTGCATCTTGACAATTCATGAACTATAAAAAAGCATTAAACAAACGTGGCGGGTTTTTATACAAGTTTAGTGAGTTGAGGCGTCAATAAAGTTGTAAAGTAGACCTTTGGGACGCCTGTCGGTAAAATAAATCCTCCCCATAAAGTCATGACTATTTCTGCAAAATGTGGCTCTATATTATTACCGGTTTTACACCTCTTTGTGATTTTATTAAATTGTATTTTATCTAGTTTCAGCTCCTTTCATCTGCCCATAATTCATGTTGAATAATTATTCAGAGTTTGCGTTACTTACCTTTAATGTTTTTACCACGTATGTTTAATTTTCGAAGCAAATTGTCCGGCAAATTTAGACGATGTGAAACGGAGAAACGAGCTTTTAAAGCTTTCAGCTGGCTATTGTATTTGGTGTTGTGGGAAACATGATTATAAGTATAAATCGTAGTGCACAAAATAAATAAAACCTCATCAAAATAAAACGAACACGTTTCTAGCATTGTCCTATCTTCCGAAATTAAAAATAATTCGGCAAAAAAATGCAGTTTTTGAACCCGCCAGATAAAATAATTTATGGCAATTTAAAATATTACATAATTTTTATAATAAAACGGATCCCGAGATTTTCACCGTAAGCCATTTACTTGATAAAAATTTGAAATATGTTCCAGATTTTTCTGCAGTCTGTTGCGAAACTGCTTACGTATATATTTTTTTTCTTTTTATTATTTGCGGAAATTTTTTACCAATACAATTTCGAGTGGCTCGGGGTGTTTACTTAGGGGCAGTGTGGCATCTAGGTTTTCATTAAGCCGAATGCAAGATCGGATTAATCATTTTTAATTGGAGATAAAATTATTATTTCGGAATGTGGGAGCAAGGAAATGTAAATTGCCAAAATTAATTGCATACTTTTATATGCATTGTTTGATACTTGTTAGTTAAATGCGGTTATTCAGATTAAGGCAAACATAAAGCGATTTAATTATGTCGTAAAATTTTCCTCGTTTATGCCAACTTATATGAATGTCACATAAAATACTTTCGTGTTGTTATCACGGGGAAAATTATGATTTTTTATATTTGTGTACATATTGTTGAGTTCATAAAGTTTAGAATTAATAAAGATAAATTAACCTCTTTTGGTTCTCTTTGGGTAGAATAATTTTATATTATAAATTACTTTATTTTAATTTATTAAGCTTCTTAATTTTTTGTGCTCTTTAGACGAGTAATTTGCTCTTTCGATTAACCAACAATTTAACTCTTTAGATTGTTAGAGATGTTCCTAATTTGTTTTACAATTAATATACTCCAACTTTACCATTTCATTACTGTGAATTTAGTTTTTTGCAGCTAGTCCCTTTAAATTCTTTATAACTATTTATTATACTGATAAATGTCTAAACTTTTATACACTAATTTGGTAGGTTCATCTTTATTTACAAAGAATATTTGGTACTAAGCTACTTCAAGCTATTACATTATTTTTTTACCAGTGGTGATAACTTAGTCTTTTATATTTCTTTCCCTTTTTTAATCTCAACTCTAAATTTTTTAACTATTACTGTGGATTTAGTTTTTTGCAACTAGTGCTTTTAAGTACTGTATTTATTATACGGATAAATGTCTAAATTTTTAACATATATACTAATTTGATAACGTCATCTATGCTTGCATTGAAGATTTGGTACTGAACTGCTTCAAATTATTGGATTATATTTATATAAAATTGGCGATAACTTAAATTTCTTTCTTTTTTTTAGACTTAACCCTAAATTTTTGAACTATTACAGCTAGTCCCTTTAAATTCTTTATAAATATTTATACTTTTATATACTAATTTGGGAGCGTCATCTTTACTTACAAAGAACATTTGATACTAAGCTGCTTAAAGTCATTAGATCACTTTTGTTTGCGATTGGTAATAACTTATTATGATAAATATTTTAATTTTCTTTCTCTTTTTTAGTCTTGACCCTAAATTTTTGAACTAATACTGTGGATTTAGTTTTTTTTACAGCTAGACTCTTCAAATTCTTTATAAATATTTATTATACTAATAAATATTTATAGTTTTTTATACTAATTTGGTAGCTTCATCTTTAGTTACAAATAACATTTGATACTAAGCTGCTTAAGGTAATTAGATCATTTTTGTTTACGATTGGTGATAACTTATTATTAAAATAAATATTTTAATTTTCTTTCTCTTTTTTAGTCTTAACCCTAAATTTTTGAACTAATACTGTGGATTTAGTTTTTTTTACAGCTAGTCCCTTTAAATTCATTATTACTATTTATTATACTTATAAATGTCTAAACTTTTATATACTGATTTGGTACGTTCATCTTTACTTACAAAGAATATTTGGTACTAAACTGCTTCAACCTAATATATTATTTTTGTTTACGATTAGTTTTCACTTATTATAAAAATTTTGAATTTCTTTCTCTTTTATAGTCTTAACCTTAAATTTTTGAACTATTACTGTTGATTTAGTTTTTCTACAGCTACGCTCTCCAAATTCTTTATAAATATTTATTATACTAATAAATATTTATAGTTTTTTATACTAATTTGTTAGCTTCATCTTTAGTTACAAATAACATTTGATACTAAGCTGCTTAAGGTAATTAGATCATTTTTGTTTACGATTGGTGATAACTTATTATTAAAATAAATATTTTAATTTTCTTTCTCTTTTTTAGTCTTAACCCTAAATTTTTGAACTAATACTGTGGATTTAGTTTTTTTACAGCTAGTCCCTTTAAATTCATTATTACTATTTATTATACTTATAAATGTCTAAACTTTTATATACTGATTTGGTACGTTCATCTTTACTTTCAAAGAATATTTGGTACTAAACTGCTTCAACCTATTATATTATTTTTGTTTACGATTAGTTTTCACTAATTATAAAAATTTTGAATTTCTTTCTCTTTTATAGTCTTAACCTTAAATTTTTGAACTATTACTGTCGATTTAGTTTTTCTACAGCTACGCTCTTCAAATTCTTTATAAATATTTATTATACTAATAAATATTTAAAGTTTTTTATACTAATTTGGTAGCTTCATCTTTAGTTACAAATAACATTTGATACTAAGCTGCTTAAGGTGATTAGATCATTTTTGTTTATGATTGGTGATAACTTATTATTATAATAAATATTTTAATTTTCTTTCTCTTTTTTAGTCTTAACCCTAAATTTTTGAACTAATACTGTGGATTTAGTTTTTTTACAGTTAAACCCTTTAAATTCATTATTACTATTTATTATACTTATAAATGTCTAAACTTTTATATACTGATTTGGTACGTTCATCTTTACTTATAAAGAATATTTGGTACTAAACTGCTTCAACCTAATATATTATTTTTGTTTACGATTAGTTTTCACTTATTATAAAAATTTTAAATTTCTTTCTCTTTTATAGTCTTAACCTTAAATTTTTGAACTATTACTGTTGATTTAGTTTTTCTACAGCTACGCTCTCCAAATTCTTTATAAATATTTATTATACTAATAAATATTTATAGTTTTTTATACTAATTTGTTAGCTTCATCTTTAGTTACAAATAACATTTGATACTAAGCTGCTTAAGGTGATTAGATCATTTTTATTTACGATTGGTGATAAATTATTATTATTATAAATATTTTAATTTTCTTACTGTTTTTTATTCTTAACCCTAAATTTTTGAACTAATACTGTGGATTTAGTTTTTTTTTACAGCTAGTCCCTTTAAATTCATTATTACTATTTATTATACTTATAAATGTCTAAACTTTTATATACTGATTTGGTACGTTCATCTTTACTTACAAAGAATATTTGGTACTAAACTGCTTCAACCTAATATATTATTTTTGTTTACGATTAGTTTTCACTTATTATAAAAATTTTGAATTTCTTTCTCTTTTATAGTCTTAACCTTAAATTTTTGAACTATTACTGTTGATTTAGTTTTTCTACAGCTACGCTCTCCAAATTCTTTATAAATATTTATTATACTAATAAATATTTATAGTTTTTTATACTAATTTGTTAGCTTCATCTTTAGTTACAAATAACATTTGATATTAAGCTGCTTAAGGTGATTAGATCATTTTTATTTACGATTGGTGATAAATTATTATTATTATAAATATTTTAATTTTCTTACTGTTTTTTATTCTTAACCCTAAATTTTTGAACTAATACTGTGGATTTAGTTTTTTTTTACAGCTAGTCCCTTTAAATTCATTATTACTATTTATTATACTTATAAATGTCTAAACTTTTATATACTGATTTGGTACGTTCATCTTTACTTACAAAGAATATTTGGTACTAAACTGCTTCAACCTAATATATTATTTTTGTTTACGATTAGTTTTCACTTATTATAAAAATTTTGAATTTCTTTCTCTTTTATAGTCTTAACCTTAAATTTTTGAACTATTACTGTTGATTTAATTTTTCTACAGCTAGACTTTTCAAATTCTTTATAAATATTTATTATACTAATAAATATTTATAGTTTTTTATACTAATTTGTTAGCTTCATCTTTAGTTACAAATAACATTTGATACTAAGCTGCTTAAGGTGATTAGATCATTTTTATTTACGATTGGTGATAAATTATTATTATTATAAATATTTTAATTTTCTTACTGTTTTTTATTCTTAACCCTAATTTTTTTAACTAATACTGTGGATTTAGTTTTTTTACAGCTAGTCCCTTTAAATTCATTATTACTATTTATTATACTTATAAATGTCTAAACTTTTATGTACTGATTTGGTAGGTTCATCTTTACTTACAAAGAATATTTGATACTAAACTGCTTAAGGCCATTTTTGTTTACGATTGGTGATAACTTTTGTGATAAATATTTTAATTTTCTGTCTCCTTTATTGCCTTGACCTTAAATTTTTGAACTCTTACTGTTGATTTAGTTTTTTTACAGCTAGTCCCTTAAAATTCATTAGAACTATTTATTATACTAATCAATGTCTAAACTTTTGTATAGGTGTTTAGGTTCATTTCTACTTAAAAAGAATATTTGATACTAAGCTGCTTCGAGCTTCCAGATTATTGTTGTTTACGATTGGGGATAACTTATTATTATAAATATTTTAAATTTCTTTTTCTTTCTTAGTCTTAACTCTAAATCTGTGAACTATTATTGTGTATTTAGTTTTTTACAGCTAGTCCATTTATATTCTTTATAAGTATTTGCTATTTTTTATTATTTATTCATTTGTTGATATTTTTATTTTTCTATTATATTGATAAATACGTAAACGTTTTGATTGGTTCAACGTATAATATATATTTATACTATATAAATTTAATCAATCATTCAAAATAGTGTCTTAATAATTTCTTTTCAGCATAAATAATAACTCAGCTATTTAATTTTTTAAAACCGAATTTTTTATTAGTTTGTTTTACAATATTGACAATATCCGTGCCATTATTGTGCACTTAGTTCTTTGATGACAATCTCTTTGAAGCATTTAAATCCATCTGTTGTGCCGATGAAAGTTCCAATATTATTTAATAAAATAAATAACATGGTTATTCCGTGGAGCCTTTGAATTAAACCGGCGACAGACCGAATTCCCTTTTATTTTCAATCATTCTAATTCGCAAAACATCAAAATAAAGAAGACAGAGCCCGCGATGCGGAAGAGCCCTTTTTGGCATGTCCGCGGCGGTTGCACGGGACGATTGAGTGTGCGATGGCGGGACGGCCGGGGGTGCGGGAGATATGTAAAACGAAATCTGACGCGAACTTTTCATATGCAATCAGTGTTAAAGCTGTTGTGTTGTGCAGTTTATTTAGTTCCCCCGTGCGTTCCTCGCACATCCAAAACCGACCCTGTCGATCTCCGTTCCACGTCTACTTGGGCGCAAATCCTTTCGGTAAGCCCCGGAACGTGGCTGCCTACTTTCTAAACTGCGAATGGTTTTCCCCAGACTTGGTCGCGACGCGCCGTCTTTTTACACAGTGGCGGGACATATGTAGCATATTGACTCTGCAAATCGCTTTTCAGCCCGCAAAACTTCTCCACACCGTTTACTTAAGGAAATCGAAAAATAATCAACTTTCACTGTTTACACGGTCGTCTTGAATATTATTATATCGTGCTTCTTTAGATTCGCCATCGTTTGTGTGCATAAAAAATAACGTTTCTTTTTTTTTATTCCAGCTTTTTTTCCCGGTTATTTATAATTTAAATGTTTACGTGAATGCTCATTCATTTTTCAATTCGCGTGGAGGCATTAAAATTGAACAATTTTATAAATTACTCGCCTAAAAAAAAGGGGGTGAATTACTGATAAAAATTTTTGTACAATACAATCATTAAAGAGCATTTCTACTGTCCATTTATTGTTTCACATATTAATTTACGTTGCACAACAAAGAGACAATGAAGTTTTATAATTCAGGCGTTTTTTTTATGGAAACATTCATTTCCCAGTCATTAATTAATCAATCATATAATTCAAATCATTAAAAACGTTGTAAATCAATTTTTGTTCATGTATATGTAAATGTATGTTTTAATTACTTACTATGCATGTCATTACCAACAACCTATTTAATTATCAATGATGTCGATTTAATCGCAATTATGTAAAAAGATTACAGTAAAACGCAATGTCCATAAATGTTTTTCAATTTTGGATATTTATAATTTATAATTATATGTACTTGTATAATTCTGTGTATTATATTTGTATGAGTATGTTTAATATGAAATAAATTTATTAATAAAAGATATAAATCCTATTAACATTTTAATATTAATCATTTCATGTAATATATATACATTTTAAAAATGACAATAAAGAATAATTATACAAATACGCATATAATTTATGATTCTATTATATGTGCTCCAGATTAAAACTTAAAAGGACAAACAAAAAATATTTCAGTACTAAAAATCTCTTAGTGAAGTTTGAATCATTTGTATATTAAAAAACAATTCTAAAAATTTGAAAATATTTATAAATTACTATTATCTGCTGCTTTTATAAATTATTAATAGACGTGTAACTGAATTTTTAGATTAATTTTCATAAAAAAACAAAAATCTTCCTCTCTTGTTAATGACTAAAAGAGACAGTTAATAGTATAGATTTTTTATATACACAAGGTCTAAATATTCTAAATATAATTTTGATTATATTATACTATCGAATGTGGTTACAAAATAAAAAAAAATTAATTAAGGTATCCTTACATGAGCTGAGAATTTTATTATATTGACGTTTTAAAAAGTAAAATTATAATGGGTTATTCAAAATACTGAGCTAATTAAATAGTAAGAAAAATGAATAAAGATGAAAAAAATGGAAAATATTTCTGAATTTATTATATCATTTGTCTTATCAGAAAAATTAAGTTTTCTTCTTTATTTGTTAATTAAAATAATAATCTTTAGTTGTTAAGTTAGTGAGAAAAAAATTTTTCTATGTTGTACATTTTTGTCTATAAAATTATCTTTTTATATTGTATTAATTTAGGTAATTAACCATTTATTCCAATCAAGGTGTTTTGTATATAAAATTCTAAAAATTTCAAAATATTTATATATTATTATACACTGTTGGTTTTGTAAATTATTATTAGAAAATAACTGCATTTTTAGATAATTTCCATAAAAAATACTGTTTAATCTTACTTTAATTTAAGTTAATGTATAATGAATTAGTCAAAATGCTGAGTTGGAAACTACTAGTTAGTTAGGTATAGAAAAAAATATGAATAAAGCCGAAAAAAAAATGGAAAATATTTTTGATTTTATTATTTTATTGACTTATTATAAAAATTAAGTATTCTTCTTTATTTGTTAAATAAAGTAATATTTAAATGGCAAGTTAGTAAGGAAAAAATATTTTTCTGAATTAGGTTAGGTCCACTATCACCTATCTTAGAAACTTTAAAATATATGTTCAGATTTCCTTGCTCAAGTTTCGTCCATATAATTATCTTTTTATATTATATTAGGTGTTAAGTTAGAAAAGTAACTGAATTTTTAGATTATTTCCATAAAAAATAAGTTTCTAATCTTCCTCTCCTGTTAATGAATAAATGAGACAGTTAATAGTTTATATATATATATATATATATATATATATATATATATATATATATATATAAGGTCTATTAAGTTACAGGGTACCCAAATATTCTCCACAAAAGTTAATAAAAAAAATATTTTTCTGAGTTGTGTTCAGAAGTCCACTATCAGCCATCTTAAAAATGTTTTTCAGATTTTCTTGGCCTATTTTTGTTAATAAAATTATTTTTTTTTATTGTAATTTAGGTAGTTTTTGGCTTACAACTTGCCTGTAGATACACCCAATGACCATTTATTCAAATCAAGGTGTATATAGAATTCTAAAACTTTCAAAATATTTATATTTTATTATAATTTGCTGGTTTTATAAATTATTATTAGAAAAGTAAGTGAATTTTTAGATTATTTTCGTTAAAAATAATAGTTTTTAATTTTTTTTCCTGTTAATGACTAAAAGAGGCAATTAATAGTATTATAGATTTTTTAAATACACAAGGTCTGTTAAGTTGCACTAAAAGTTTTTCTGAGTTGTGTCAGCTATCTTAGAAACTTAATAATATTTTTTTAGATTTTCTTGGTCTACTTTTGTCCATAAAATTATATTTTAATATTGTATTAATTTAGCTGTCTGAGATATGGCTTACAACATCCATTACTTACCTGTAGATACATTCAATGGACATTTATTCAAATCAAGGTGTTTTGTATACACAGATGACAAGCTGCAAATAAAAAAAATAATCATTATTATTATAGAAATGTATTTAATAAGAAATCAAAAGTTCCAGACCTCATTATGGCATATACTTTTTAAAATAAGGTCACACATAATACTTAAAACTTAATGAAAGAGATACAGTAAAGAGATAAAATGATAAAAATTTTATCAAGGTAAAAATAATCCTTAATATATATACTTTAAATATATCTTCAATTGAAAAATGAGTAAGAGTAATGAGTATAATTTAATAATATTTATAAATATTTTTTTCATGTTTATATTTTTTTACCTATTCAAGAGGTATCATTTACTCGGCTGACAAGTTATCAATAAGCAGGTCATTAATTATTGTTATATTGTATCTTTGACGGGCCTCGAATTTCCCTATCCTGCAAAGTGGAGAAATGTAGGTTAACGAAGAGGATAAGATAAAATTTTAAAAACAAGAAGATCTAAGTTCTTACCAAGAAAGTATAACTAAATTTTTAGGCAAAATTAAAGACACAACCTATGTACAACACTGTAATAAAGTAACATCTTTAACAACCCGCTCCCTTGATGATTTCCGATGATGACTTTAATAAAACACGGCGATGAAGTTGTACCGAGATAAAAATGTATATTGCTCCCCTTTTAATCCGATTATCCGTCATTCCACCATCGAAAAACGGTAAAACCGTTTAAATCCCAATAGTAAAACAATTAAAGAAGCAGTTGAGGGTGTTAAAAGTCCCCTACGAGGCACGGAGGGATGTAGATAATCCATTCTTGTCCATTTCCACGGTTAGGATGACGCTTTAGAGGAAATTCAGTGTCCACATCCGGCGTCAGATCACAATAAACATATCAAGTAGGCATTCAAAAGGACCCCGGTTTAGGTGCGAAACTCGATTGCTTGACAAGCATGTAAACGTTTTGGGACCGCGACAAATCTCACAGGATCATCATCTTGAATTTTATTTATGTAAAGACACTTCATTAAATTACGTGGGTCATCCGGTTTTTTTTTTGTGCACTTTTATTCTGGTTCATTTATGGTAAATGACAACTAATTAATTAATTAAGGATATTTACACAAAAATAATGGATTAAAAATTAAACAAAAATCTTAAAGCATAAACTGTCAGAAGCTTATTATGGGTCGGACCCCCTCTTTGATGAAGACACTCATTGACGAGTCGTGGCATCGATTTAATGAGATTATCGACATTTTCTTGTGGTATCTCATCCCACACGAACTGAATCTGACGCCTTAGTTCATTAAGAGTCGGTGGAGGATGCTGTAAATTCCTTAAGCGTCGTCCCATCATGTCCCACACATTTTCGATTGGGGAAAGATCTGAAGATCTGGGTGGCCAAGGCAGTAAATTCACATGGGAGGCTTCCAGGAACTTTAATGTATTCCTGGCAATATATGGACGGGCATAATCTTGCTGAAAAATTAGTCCGAGATCTCTTCTTATGTAGGGATGAAAGTAGGGCTCCAAAACATCATCCACATATCGCTGGGAGGTCATATTGCCACTAATGAAAACTGATATAAAGAAAAAAGGACAAAAAACCGACAATACGTTTTCCAATTGACTTAAAATTTTAATAGTTTCTTATTTCAATAATTACCTACTTGTATACCAAATTTATAAAAATATTTCAATGAGTTCTGGGTGTAACGGTTTTTTTACAGTTAGTATATTTTTTATATAAAATTAATTAAATTTCACTTACAAATAATGTGTAAATTACTCGTAATTGTATGACTGTTTAAAGGAAGACTTTATGGAATATTTCCTCCATTAAATTAAACCAAATGTAAATAGCCTTTTTCAAAAAAAGACTAGAGAAAACATTAATTGAAGAAGTTTATTATGTTTATCGTATTCGTACGCATCCCATGTTTGTTTAATTAATTACTTTATTTAATCATAACTAATTACTCATATCACAAACAAATTGGCTCTAATAACACAAGCTAACAACTATTTTTCCAACTCCTCCTGGGTAATTTTATTAAATTTAGTCTGTTAGACTTAGTGTTTGAGACGGTCAGTTCAGGTTGAGGTTAAATCTTCTACAAAGTCACTGTAGTTTCCTGCATTGCAGGAATCGAGAATAAATCTGGATTAAGATATGTCAATTTGTCTTTATTGTTTCTCTTAATACCTTTAATATTTACGAACCAAAAATAGCAGTTATTGTGATGAATTATTATCAAATATTTAGTTTCCAGAATTGATCAGTCGACTTGAATTGGAATCATCTATATTCAATTAATATTTTATAATAAATTTGATATAAAAATACGCACTAGTTAACTATTAAAAAAATATAATAAATTCATAATTTCAAGGAAGATTCCATGATTACAATTTGTTGCATCCTGCACCGCCTCAAGATCATGTTGCATTGCATTGCAGGAATCCAGAATTAATCTAGATTAAGATATGTCAATTTATCTCTATTATTTCATTTAATACCTTTAATATGTACGAACCAAAAATAGCAGTTATTGTGATGAATTATTATCAAATATTTAGTTTTCAGAATTGATCAGTCGACTTGAATTGGAATCATCTATATTCAATTAATATTTTATAATAAATTTGATATAAATATACGCATTAGTTAACTATTAAAAAATATAATAAATTCATAATTTCAAGGAAGATTCCATGATTACAATTTGCATCCTGCGCCGCCTCAAGATCATGTTGCATTGCAATCCAGGAATCCAGAATGAATCTGGATTAAGATATGTCAATTTATCTCTATTGTTTCTCTTAATACCTTTAATATGTGCGAACCAAAAATAGCAGTTATTGTGATGAATTATTATCAAATATTTAGTTTCCAGAATTGATCAGTCGACTTGCATTGGAATTATCTATATTCAGTTAATATTTTATAATAAATTTGATATAAAAATACGCACTAGTTAACTATTAAAAAAATATAATAAATTCATAATTTCAAGGAAGATTCCATGATTACAATTTGCATCCTGCACCGCCTCAAAATCATGTTGCATTGCATTGCAGGAATCCAGAATGAATCTGGATTAAGATATGTCAATTTATCTCTATTGTTTCTCTTAATACCTTTACTATGTACGAACTAAAAATAGCAGTTATTGTGATGAATTATTATCAAATATTTAGTTTCCAGAATTGATCAGTCGACTTGCATTGGAATCATCTATATTCAATTAATATTTTATAATAAATTTGATATAAAAATACGCACTAGTTAACTATTAAAAAAATATTATAAATTGATAATTTCAAGGAAGATTCCATGATTACAATTTGCATCCTGCACCGCCTCAAGATCATGTTGCATTGCATTGCAGGAATCCAGAATGAATCTGGATTAAGATATGTCAATTTATCTCTATTGTTTCTCTTAATACCTTTTAATATGTGCGAACCAAAAATAGCAGTTATTGTGATGAATTATTATCAAATATTTAGTTTCCAGAATTGATCAGTCGACTTGAATTGGAATCATCTATATTCAATTAATATTTTATAATAAATTTGATATAAAAATACGCACTAGTTAACTATTAAAAAAATATAATAAATTGATAATTTCAAGGAAGATTCCATGATTACAATTTGCATCCTGCACCGCCTCAAGATCATGTTGCATTGCATTGCAGGAATCCAGAATGAATCTGGATTAAGATATGTCAATTTATCTCTATTGTTTCTCTTAATACCTTTAATATGTACGAACCAAAAATAGCAGTTATTGTGATGAATTATTATCAAATATTTAGTTTCCAAAATTGATCAGTCGACTTGCATTGGAATCATCTATATTCAATTAATATTTTATAATAAATTTGATATAAAAATACGCACTAGTTAACTATTAAAAAAATATAATAAATTGATAATTTCAAGGAAGATTCCATGATTACAATTTGCATCCTGCACCGCCTCAAGATCATGTTGCATTGCATTGCAGGAATCCAGAATGAATCTGGATTAAGATATGTCAATTTATCTCTATTGTTTCTCTTAATACCTTTTAATATGTGCGAACCAAAAATAGCAGTTATTGTGATGAATTATTATCAAATATTTAGTTTCCAAAATTGATCAGTCGACTTGCATTGGAATCATCTATATTCAATTAATATTTTATAATAAATTTGATATAAAAATACGTACTAGTTAACTATTAAAAAAATATAATAAATTGATAATTTCAAGGAAGATTCCATGATTACAATTTGCATCCTGCACCGCCTCAAGATCATGTTGCATTGCATTGCAGGAATCCAGAATGAATCTGGATTAAGATATGTCAATTTATCTCTATTGTTTCTCTTAATACCTTTAATATGTACGAACCAAAAATAGCAGTTATTGTGATGAATTATTATCAAATGTTTAGTTTCCAAAATTGATCAGTCGACTTGCATTGGAATCATCTATATTCAATTAATATTTTATAATAAATTTGATATAAAAATACGCACTAGTTAACTATTAAAAAAATATAATAAATTGATAATTTCAAGGAAGATTCCATGATTACAATTTGCATCCTGCACCGCCTCAAGATCATGTTGCATTGCATTGCAGGAATCCAGAATGAATCTGGATTAAGATATGTCAATTTATCTCTATTGTTTCTCTTAATACCTTTTAATATGTGCGAACCAAAAATAGCAGTTATTGTGATGAATTATTATCAAATATTTAGTTTCCAAAATTGATCAGTTGACTTGCATTGGAATCATCTATATTCAATTAATATTTTATAATAAATTTGATATAAAAATACGTACTAGTTAACTATTAAAAAAATATAATAAATTGATAATTTCAAGGAAGATTCCATGATTACAATTTGCATCCTGCACCGCCTCAAGATCATGTTGCATTGCATTGCAGGAATCCAGAATGAATCTGGATTAAGATATGTCAATTTATCTCTATTGTTTCTCTTAATACCTTTTAATATGTGCGAACCAAAAATAGCAGTTATTGTGATGAATTATTATCAAATATTTAGTTTCCAGAATTGATCAGTCGACTTGAATTGGAATCATCTATATTCAATTAATATTTTATAATAAATTTGATATAAAAATACGCACTAGTTAACTATTAAAAAAATATAATAAATTGATAATTTCAAGGAAGATTCCATGATTACAATTTGCATCCTGCACCGCCTCAAGATCATGTTGCATTGCATTGCAGGAATCCAGAATGAATCTGGATTAAGATATGTCAATTTATCTCTATTGTTTCTCTTAATACCTTTAATATGTACGAACCAAAAATAGCAGTTATTGTGATGAATTATTATCAAATATTTAGTTTCCAAAATTGATCAGTCGACTTGCATTGGAATCATCTATATTCAATTAATATTTTATAATAAATTTGATATAAAAATACGTACTAGTTAACTATTAAAAAAATATAATAAATTGATAATTTCAAGGAAGATTCCATGATTACAATTTGCATCCTGCACCGCCTCAAGATCATGTTGCATTGCATTGCAGGAATCCAGAATGAATCTGGATTAAGATATGTCAATTTATCTCTATTGTTTCTCTTAATACCTTTTAATATGTGCGAACCAAAAATAGCAGTTATTGTGATGAATTATTATCAAATATTTAGTTTCCGGAATTGATCAGTCGACTTGCATTGGAATCATCTATATTCAATTAATATTTTATAATAAATTTGATATAAAAATACGCACTAGTTAACTATTAAAAAAATATAATAAATTGATAATTTCAAGGAAGATTCCATGATTACAATTTGCATCCTGCACCGCCTCAAGATCATGTTGCATTGCATTGCAGGAATCCAGAATGAATCTGGATTAAGATATGTCAATTTATCTCTATTGTTTCTCTTAATACCTTTTAATATGTGCGAACCAAAAATAGCAGTTATTGTGATGAATTATTATCAAATATTTAGTTTCCAAAATTGATCAGTCGACTTGCATTGGAATCATCTATATTCAATTAATATTTTATAATAAATTTGATATAAAAATACGTACTAGTTAACTATTAAAAAAATATAATAAATTGATAATTTCAAGGAAGATTCCATGATTACAATTTGCATCCTGCACCGCCTCAAGATCATGTTGCATTGCATTGCAGGAATCCAGAATGAATCTGGATTAAGATATGTCAATTTATCTCTATTGTTTCTCTTAATACCTTTAATATGTACGAACCAAAAACAGCAGTTATTGTGATGAATTATTATCAAATATTTAGTTTCCAGAATTGATCAGTCGACTTGCATTGGAATCATCTATATTCAATTAATATTTTATAATAAATTTGATATAAAAATACGCACTAGTTAACTATTAAAAAATATATAAAAATTGATAATTTGAAGGAAGATTCCATAATTACAATTTGCATCCTGCACCGCCTCAAGATCATATAGCATTTTGTCTGTGCAAATCAACTTCATTAATATTTCTGAAGTACCTGTAACATGAATAGGTTTAACAGGAACAAAACTCGGCCTTTTATTTCCATTTCTGTGTCTGCGACACAGAATTTCGCTTTACACGTGAAACAGTATAACTGTTAGCTATTCGCGGGCTTATAAGGAAAATTACACTTTGGTGGAGTATTTTTCATCTTGAATACGTTCACTTTTAAGGACTCCTGTGTTGTCGACTCAATACTGCACCTAAAGTAAATCCCGCACGGTTTATGACCAGTTATTTTTTACGTAAACAATGCGATTGTTGTGTGATATTAAAAATACATATTCGAAAGTATTTAATACAAACCGAGTTGGCCCGGGTCGGACGGCCAATTTAAATAATACATGACCCCGCTCGAAGGACTTACGCCTCAATCAACTTGAATATAGTATTTAATTAGGTAGGATTTTTTGCACAAAAGCAACAACTAAAAAAGTTTTTTATAATCGAGCAAATATCTCGCAGGCAAACGATAATAAATTTATTAGTAGGCCGTCAGTTGTTTCGGATTGGGTTTGGCAACCTTTTAAAAATTGATATTAACGTATAAAATCCGTCGGTTTTTCTAAAAAAAAAATGAAAAATAAAACGACTAAATTTTCCACCTTATTGCGAGGCACAATTGCACAAAAACAGACCGGAATTAACAACCGCCTTAAAATAAACAAGTAAAACCGGGGTGGCAAATATTTAATTTCGCGGAAGTCAAATAATATTATGTAGTTGCAGAATTGGTTAGTCCCATCGGAAATCAAAGCATCCTACCTTGTTTAATTCAAGTTTCCCCGCGACTATCAGTGATAACATATTGAAGGGTAGTTCGCAAAGTTATCTCACCTTAGAAAATCACATGTTAAAGGCACCCCAAACTGGGTCGGGCAGACACCATTTATTATAATAAAATTCTAAAGTTCAAACAATTTTTTCCCTGCCAGTTAAATTGGCACGGGGTTGTTTCAGCAGGAACATTATTTATTTAGACACAGGCCAACAAAATTAAAGAATACTTTTAATGGATTGAGTCCAAATATGCTCCACTTTTGAATTGAGAGTTATCTTTTGAAGTTAAAATAAAAGCATATGTAAAATTGAAAACCAATTAGCCAGATATGCTTGGAATTGTCCATGTCCACGAGGCTGCTTCAACAGGGACATTATTTATTAGACACAGGCCAACAAAATTAAAGGATATTTTTAGTAGACTGTTTCCAAATGTGCACCACTTTCAAATTGTTGAAATGCATAAGTAAAGAACCTAAAGTTATCTTTTGAAGTTAAAATAAAAGCATACCTAATATTGAAAACCAATTAGCCAGATATGCCTGGAATTGCCCATGTTCTTAACCCTATTTAACCCCTCTTACGCCCAGTGTACATGGTGTTTCTAAAATAGGTGGTCAGAGTTGGGGAACAGACAGAACACATACAATAATGAACAAAAATTCTAAATAAAATATTGTTTCAAAGTTTCTCCAAAAGAAAATACAGCTTAAATTTAATTTCTACAAATTGTCTATCTAATTTAAAATAAAAATTATAAATATTTTCAACAAGTTTTAGTTGTATTAGTCATATTGTTATTCTTAAAGGCACCTTTTTATAAAAAATAACCCCACATTGAGTAAAGTTTTAAAAATTATTATGATTTATTAGATAAAAGATTATAACAAAATTCAATTAATTGTTGAAAATTACTACTAAAAAGTGATTTATTCCACACATTTCAAACAATTTTTTCGCTGCCAGTTAAATGACACGAGGCTGCTTCAACAGAAATATTATTTATTAGACACAGGCCAACAAAATTAAAGGATATTTTTAGTAGGCTGTTTCCAAATGTGCTCCACTTTCAAATTGTTGAAATGCATAAGTAAAGAACCTAAAGTTATCTTTTGGAGTTAAAATAAAAGCATACCTAAAATTGAAAACCAAGATATTCCTGGAATTGTTCATGTTCGTAACACTATTTATCCTCTCCTACGCCCAGTGTACATGGTGTTTCTAAAATGGGTGATCAGAGTTGAGGAACAGATAGAACACATCCAATAATGAACAAAAAATCTAAGTAAAATATTATTCCAAAGTTTCTTCAGAAAAAACTATAGGTTACATTTAATTTTCATAAATTGTCTACCTAATTTAAAGTAAAAATTATAAATATTTTCAACTAATTTTAGTTGTATTAGTCATAGTGTTATTTTTAAAGGGACCTTTTTATAAAAAATAACCCCACATTGAGTAAAGTTCTAAAAATTATTATGATTTATTAGATAAAAGATTATAACAAAATTCAATTAATTGTTGAAAATTATAGTAAAAATGGATTTATTCCACACATTTCAAACAATTTATCGCTGCCAGTTAAATGGACACGAGGCTGCTTCAACAGGAACATTATTTATTAGACACAGGTCAACAAAATTAAAGGATATTTTTAGTAAACTGTTTCTAAATGTGCTCCACTTTCAAATTGTTGAAATGCATAAGTAAAGAACCTGAAGTTATCTCTTGAAGTTAAAATAAAATCATACCTAATATTGAAAACCAATTAGTCAAATATGCCTGGAATTGCCCATGTTCTTAACCCTATTTAACCCCTCTTACGCCCAGTGTACATGGTGTTTCTAAAATAGGTGGCCAGAGTTGGGGAACAGACAGAACAAATACAATAATGAACAAAAAATCTAAATAAAATATTGTTTCAAAGTTTCTCCAAAAGAAAATACAGCTTAAATTTAATTTCTACAAATTGTCTATCTAATTTAAAGTAAAAATTATAAATATTTTCAACAAGTTTTAGTTGTATTAGTCATATTGTTATTCTTAAAGGCACCTTTTTATAAAAAATAACCACACATTGAGTAAAGTTCTAAAAATTATTATGATTTATTAGATAAAAGATTATAACAAAATTCAATTAATTGTTGAAAATTACACTAAAAAGTGATTTATTCCACACATTTCAAACAATTTTTTCGCTGCCAGTTAAATGACACGAGGCTGCTTGAACAGAAACATTATTTATTAGACACAGGCCAACAAAATTAAAGGATATTTTTAGTAGGCTGTTTCCAAATGTGCTCCACTTTCAAATTGTTGACATGCATAAGTAAAGAACCTGAAGTTATCTCTTGAAATTAAAATAAAAGCATACCTAAAATTGAAAGCCAATTAACCAGATATGCCTGGAATTGCTCATGTTCTTAACCCTATTTAAGCCCTCCTGCACCCAGTGTACATTGTGTTTCTAAAATAAGTGGTCAGAGTTGGAAAACAGACAAAACACATCCAATAATGAACAAAAAATCTAAATAAAATATTGTTCCAAAGCTTTTCTAGAAGAAAATACAGCTTAAATTTTATTTCCACAAATTGTCTACATAATTAATGTAAAAATTATAAATATTTTCAACTAGTTGTAGTTGTATTAGTCATATTTTTATTCACAGACTTTTTTTTATAAAAAATAACTCCATATTGAGAAAAGTTCAAAAAATTATTATTTATTATTAGATTAAAGAATATAAACAATTTTCAATTAATTTTTGAAACTTGTAGTAAAAAGTGATTATTTCACACATTTTAAAATATCTCATATTCTAATTCAATGGATTTATTTTCTGAAAATATAAATAAGCTTAAAACTAGTATGAAATTTTTTTACTAAAATAATTAAATTTAATATTTTTATTTAACTTTGATATGTTATATAATGAACAATTTCACTAAACATATTTTATTATATTTAATTAAATTGAACATTTAAGCAATTTTCTAACAGTTGATTAATAAAAAAATTATAAAAATTGAGAAATGAAAATTTTTATTTATTGTTAGATAAACTATTATAAATAGTTTTTGACTAATTTTTAAAACATGTAATAAATTAACTTTTCAAGTACTTTATATTTAATTAAAAGTATCTAATTTAAGTTAAAAATTGTAACAACTTTCGACTATTTGTAGCTGTATTAGTTACATTGTTATTCTAATGGAGAAATTTTTACAAAAAAATAAATTTGAATAATTTTTATTTATTATTAAATAAAAAATTATCAACAATTTTTAATTAATTCAGTAAAGTAAGTTATTGCCACCACACATTTTAAAAAATGTGATATCTTAGTTCAATGGATTTATTTTCCTTAAATGTTGAATATCCTAAGCCATCACAATATGAAATGACTATCATGAACATGCTGAGTTGAAAAGAAATAGGTTCAGGTCTTTCAATCTACTTTGTTATTAATAAACACCAATGTACAATGGCAATTGTCCACAAATTTCATATAAAAGGGTGGTTAACGCGTTTGTTGAACACTTTCAAATATTTAGGCAAGTAGTAAAGGTTCAATTTACACAAATATACAAAACTAAAACAGAGATCAAAGTATCTGCACACCCAAATGACAAAATATACAAACATTCCATCATTTTTATTACATCCTTATACTTGTATAAATAGTACATTATAATAATTAAATTCGCAGATACAGCACAAAACATAAATAACATCGCTTTGACTTCAATATGTATTAGTCCCGTAATATTAACTGGTATTGAATTTCGTGCTGCAGGTGAAGATGTTACGGGCAACCCTGGAAAGTTCAACTTTGATTTTCTTAACGGAAATATTGTTTTCGCGAAAATATTGTTGCCGTTGGCATATAATTAAATATAAAACGGAACTTACGTAGACAAAACAAATATCTGCCCCACGGATACAATCAATATTACACATGTAGAAGTAAATGATGAGAACGGCTACAATATAATTAATGATAATTTGTTTGGCAAACAGTAATTCCCCTTTTTACAGCAACTCTAACATAATTATAACCGAAGATATACAAAGTTTTCAGATAAAACACATAAGATACTTCTTTCTAATCAGGTCAAGCACTGTTCTCCTTACGAGAGTTTCGGTTCACTTCGTTATTCGATCGATTTAAAAAAAAAAAAAATGTTTTTTCTTTGTCTGTGGTGTCTAATTTAAATAAAAAGGTTGGGAACATATTAAAGTGCGAGTGACGCGTCAGGATGACACATAATACAGAAAGTTTCATATAAATAGAAAACTTAGAAAATGGTATAAAAGAAATACATCATGTTGCTTTTACAATAATCGATTTAGTTTCAATATTGTCAAACTTTTGTGCGAGGTTGTATGTCAACATGTTTTATTAGGGCCAGATTTTAATTCCTCAACTTTTACTTTATTTTCAACCTGTTTGAACAACTAGACAATAATTCCCACACACCAATTTCCAAGACGTTTATTAAAACTTAGCAGAGTGTCAGTATGTAAATTTAATTATAGAATCGTGTGAGAAATATATATATATATATATATATATATATATATTTCGAAGTTATAGACGAATTTATGATTAGTAAACTCACAATTTCTAAAAGACGAAAAATTGTATTCAAATAACGCTGCTAAACTTTTATTCGCCTTTTATGTGCATTTTGTCGGTTGCTGAACAGTTTCTCAACTCGAATCAATATGTAATTTTTTTTCTCACGTGGGCATTAACTGAAGAAATTCGCTCCGATGATGCCACGTCATCCCAGTGACACTAGTGTTGTTGAATATGTATTGTTTTACGTAACAGAAGGGTTTACACAACATTGGAAAACAAACTTGTTTAAAAATTAAAATCTAATTTTAACCCCCCATCCTATTCACGGACTATTGGGATGTTGAAATTATACAGTTTAAGTTAATTGAGGGATAACTGAATTAATTAAATCACATCGGACAAAACTACATACTTTGATTGTATAATTATGTAGAACTGAATATGCTTCGATTAAATTACTAATTTATGTTTGGTAAAATTAATCGGGACACTTTATTTTCCCCCTACCTAATTTGTAAACCGACTGTGTATTGTTTTGGTAGAGGTGTACACCTCACTAAACTTAAAATTAAAATATGTTTTTTGGAACAATGACTGAATTACTAGGAAAGGTCAAAGTAATTGGTGCTTATTCAAGAGTATGAAGAAATAAAAGAAATACAGGTTTTCTGCCACAGCTTTGAGTAGTAATATTTGCTGATCCTCGATGTACAAAAGTTTCATCCAATGCTGCATTAAGAAGGTTAAGGAATCAAAATTGAACACCTCATTCACTTACCACTGGCAAATCTGGTGTTATTCTTTTTCTTCTTGAGTTTAGTTTGCTGCTGGAAGAGTATCAAGCCGAAGAAGTGACACCAAGGCTCACAAGCATAGAAGGGAATGTCTACAAGACAATGTGGTACCTTTTCTACCATCTATTGGAGAGAATCTTCAATTAATATAAGAAAAACCTCGACCACACTCCTCAGTACTTTCTGATGCTGAGCTGGTCATCCTTGTGTCCTGACTTAAACTCAATGGAGCATATGTGAGACAACCTAGACTACCTTATTTCAAGTTTCATCTAATGCTGCATTAAAAGGGTTAAGGAAACCAAATTGAACACCTCATCCACCTGCCACTGATAAATCTGGTGTTATTCTTTTTCTTCTTGAGTTTAGTTTGCTGCTGGAAGAGTATCAAGCCGAAGAAGTGACACCAAGGCTCACAAGCATAGAAGGGAATGTCTACAAGACAATGTGGTACCTTTTCTACCATCTATTGGAGAGAATCTTCAATTAATATAAGAAAAACCTCGACCACACTCCTCAGTACTTTCTGATGCTGAGCTGGTCATCCTTGTGTCCTGACTTAAACTCAATGGAGCATATGTGAGACAACCTAGACTACCTTATTTCAAGTTTCATCTAATGCTGCATTAAAAGGGTTAAGGAAACCAAATTGAACACCTCATCCACCTGCCACTGATAAATCTGGTGTTATTCTTTTTCTTCTTGAGTTTAGTTTGGTGCTGGAGGAGTATCAAGCCGAAGAAGTGACACCAAGGCTCACAAGCATAGAAGGGAATGTCTACAAGACAATGTGGTACCTTTTCTACCATCTATTGGAGAGAATCTTCAATTAATATAAGAAAAACCTCGACCACACTCCTTAGTACTTTCTGGTGCTGAGCTGGTCATCCTTGTGTCCTGATTTAAACTCAGTGGAGCATATGTGAGACAACATAGACTGAAAAATTGGACTACCTTATTTCAAAGCATGCCACAGCAGTTTTCCAGGCTAGAGGAGTACTTCCTTCTCGACTTTAATACATGTTTTTAGGCAATTTCCAACAGATAGTTTCTGTTTTCTAAATTTTTTAGTTTTTGCTGCCATCAAATGATTTTTAATAAATACTATAATTAAAATGGTGGAAACTTTATCACCGAGTAGTGACACGCTTCTATATTGATTACCAGAAATCTGTATTCAAGTGGTAAACTATTATCTCATTAAAATTGTACATATTGTAGACAGGCTGCTGAATAATACGTTGTTAATTATTAGCGTACATAAAAGATGGATATACTGTGAATACGTAATATATCTGGTTGTCAGAAAGCGATTAGTCTGAAATGCAGCTACAGAATCTGGTTAAGGTTCCTGAATTCTAATACCGCGGTTCACTGGAAAATTTGTCGATTACATCCGGGCACAATAAATAGATTAATTTTTTGAAATTAGATCTTACACGGATATTGCGGTAGGAATGTGCGGAATAAAATCATAAAATTATTTTTGTTGACTTACTAAAATTGAATTAACTTCAAACAAGAGGAAGCACATAATTTTCTGGTTATTAGTTTATTATATTTATTAGAAAAATATAAGTTAAGAACCTTTTCACAAGAAATAATGTATTAAAAATATTATTTATAATATTTATTAAATAATTTCTTTATAATTAACGTAAATTTTTGTAAATTTAATTACGTGATTTTGACATGTAATTTTATGTAATTGAAACGAAACATGAACATAAATATTAAAATATTAAAATGAATTTCAATCGCGTATTTTTATTTTACAATTAGTTCCTTTCAATTTCATGTATTTTGGTGCAATATTATTTATAAATACGTATATGTACTTATAAAATACCAATTAAAGTAATACATTCAAAAATAAAATAAAATTTTATACAAATTAATAAAAGAGGATTATCGTTGAATTGAAAATAAATTTATCCCTTCATCTCTTTTTCATTTATTAATATTACATAATAATAAAATTGAAAATATTATGGTTAAATTCACAAATGTGAAAAAGGCAACATTAAAAATTATTTAAAATTATTTCAGTAAATATATAATTTATTAATTTTTATAAAATTTATAAATTGTATCAACTGACACAAAAGGTAATTGTTTTTTAATCACTGTCAATATTAATTTGTAATAACTGTTAATGAAAGAATTCATAGTCATAACTAACTAATAATTATTAAACTAATCACCATCAATAACTATAAAGGATCACAAAAGAAAAGTCTAAATTGTTTAGAATTTACTTTATTAACATTAGATATCCAACTTTCTTTTACAGCTAATTTCTTTAATCATGTCAATGTTGAGATCTTATATATGAGATGAACTTTTAATAAAACTGTGATAGAAATTAGCTTTTAATGAATAATTGTTAAACTAATCACTATCAATAACTATAAAGAACCACAAATGAAAAGACTAAATTGTTTAGAATTAACTTTTGAAAATTTTCCAACATTCTTTTACAGCTAATTTCTTGAATTATGTCAATGTTGAGATTTTATTATTTCAGTAAACATATAATTAACTTTTAATAAAAGAATTCGTAGTCATAACTAAGTTTTTAAACGTCCTTATTAAAGGAACTAGCTGTAAAAGTAACATAAATTTGATATCCATTGGTAGAAAAATACTACTTTACAGTTTCTATTTGTCATTCTTTAGAATTATGTATTGTTATAAAATAATTAATTATTCATTAAAATATGAATTCTATCCTAATATTCCTATCTAAGTGTTCAACATAAACATTAATTAATAAATTAACTGTAAAAATAAATAACTAATATTAAATAATAATAATAATAAATAAATAATTAAAATATACAATTTTTATAAAAATTAAAAAAATATTTTCTCTTTGTATTAACTGACGCAAAAGTTATTGTTTGTTGATTTCACTTTTATCTGATAGATAAAATAATGTTTTAATTAAAATTTGTTTTAAACAAAAATACGTATGCATTTAAAACATTTTTAAAAATTGACAGATTATTTAGAATATAAAGACATCAAAAGGAATTCAATATAAAGTACAATAAATAATTATATAAAACATTGAAATGTATAGAACAGACAGAATAAAAAAATATTTATTAATTTTTCCATGAATTATAAAATTATATCAAAATATTCTTTAATAATTCCTTTTCATTTAAACTACGGTTATTAGTAATAGTCATAAAGAACATAAATAAAAAAAAAACAAAAATATGTCTCATTTCATGAAATTACTTAAGGAATTTATCTTGACTTTCAATATCCAATTCCCCCTAACCAATCGGGTCAAACTGCTCCGGCTCCCTTTTCTACACTGATTAAGTATTTGATCATACAGCGGCGATATTTGGAAACTTGAACCGAATTATACTTTATAGGTTTTTATGTGTACTGGGGACTTTTATGATCTTTTCATTGCTTCCAGTAAAATCTGCATTTCCTTTTTGTATAAAAAAAAAAAAAAAATAATAAACTTTTTCAATTACGGCTTATGGTTGCATTTTAATGATGTAAAAGTTTAAAATACCGCTTTAATGGCTAGTTAAAATCACTTACAAACAAAACACCTATTATATAAAACACAACAGTAAACCAACGAATACAAAGTAATTAATATTTTATTATATACTTCTTTTATATCACGTGGTTATTATCGTTGCTCTTCACTTTCTACATAATATTGTTTACGAGCGGTAATTTTAACACTTCAAAATACGATTCATAAAAACGTTCTCGTTAACGTTGTATAATGAAAATTTGGATATTACATCAGTTGCGTCAGTTTAGCTAATTTTATTAACTGTGTTTTTGTGTATAAAACTGTATTTGTTAGTACGAACTGCTCAAAACTTATCCTCTTAAATTAATATAACGTTAAATCGAAAACTTTTGCCGGGATTTAATGTTATCGGCAGATGATAAATTGTATTTTCTGTATTTTTTTTTATTCCTGCTCCTTAAGGCGGGCTGTATTGTCTGTCTGTTAGCTGTAATGGAAAAAGTTCGTCAACTATGATTCAAAACTTGCATGTATTATCAACTTCCCGGCGTCTTATAAAAGTTCTTTAACCTACTCCAACAATGTAAGTAGTATGCGGTCTACTAAATGTTCAAACTTATCGGTGAAATATTAAAATTTGTTTGACTTTAAATTTTGAATACGGGAACATATTACTTACATGAAGGTTCACATTATTATGTCAACCAGACGATCTCAAAAACTTAGCTTTACAGCTAATTCCTTTCATATTGAAACTTATTTATTTATGTATATGAAACTTTTTGCCAAAAATTCTGATTGATAGAAATTACCTGTAATTATTACATTAATAGTCATCAATTTTTACCACTAAAAAAATACCCAGTCTCTGTTTAAAATTTACTACTGTTGAACATTTTTGTAGCAATGAATTCTACAGGTAATTTCTTTAATAATATATGTTGAAAACTTAGTTATAACTATGAACTTTTATTAAAACTATGATAGAAATGAACTTTTAATAAATAATTATTTATATACTCTAATTAAACTAATAACTCTAAAAAAACGACAAATAAAAAGTCTAAATTGTTCAGATATCTAACAGCTACAGCTAATTTCTTTAATAATGTCAATGTTGAATATGAATTTTTATTGAAACTGTGATAGAAATTTGCTTTTAATGAGTTATTATTAAACTCAACCAATGTTGAGAACTTAATTATAACTATAAACATTTATTAAAATTATGATAGAAATTAGCTTTTAATGAATAATTATTAAACTAATCACCATCACTAACTATAAAGAACAACAAATGAACATTCTAAATTGTTTAAAATTTACTGCAGAAACTTTTTAACATTAGACGTCCAACTTTCTTTTACAGCTAAATTCTTTAATAATGTCAATGTTGAGAACTTAGTCATAAGTATGAACTTTTATTAAAACTGTGATAGAAATTTGCTTTTAATGAATTATTATTAAACTCAATCAATGTTGAGAACTTAATTATAACTATAAATTTTTATTAAAACTGTGATAGAAATTAGCTATTAATAAATAATTATTAAACTATAACTATAAAGAATGACAAATGAACATTCTAAATTGTTTAAAATTTACTGCGGAATTTTTTAGCATTAGATGTTCAACTTTTTTTTACAGCTAATTTCTTTAATAATGTTAATGTTGAGAACTTAGTCACGACTATGAACTTTTATTAAATCTATGATAGAAATTTGCTTTTAATGAAATATTATTAAACTCAACCAATGTTGAGAACTTAATTATAACTAAAAACTTTTATTAAAACTGTGATAGAAATTAGCTTTTAATGAATAATTATTGAACTATAACTATAAAGAATGACAAATGAACAATCAAAATTGTTTACAATTTACTGCAGAATTTTTTAGCATTAAATGTCCAACTTCTTTTATGGCTAATTTCTTTAATAATGTCAATGTTGAGAACTTAGTCATGACTATGAATTTTTATTGAAACTGTGATAGAAATTTTCTTTTAATGAATTATTATTAAACTCAACCAATGTTGAGAACTTATTTATAACTATAAACTTTTATTAAAATTGTGATAGAAATTAACTTTAAATGAATAATTATTAAACTATCACTATAAAGAACGACAAATGAGCATTCGAAATTGTTTAAAATTTACTGCAGAAATTTTTTAGCATTGGTTGTCCAACTTTCTTTTACAGCTAATTTCTTTAATAATGTCAATGTTGGAAACTTAGTCATGACTATGAACTTTTATTAAAACTGTGATAGAAATTAACTTTAAATGAATAATTATTAAACTATTACCATAAAGAACGACAAATGAGCATTCGAAATTGTTTAAAATTTACTGCAGAAATTTTTTAGCATTGGTTGTCCAACTTTCTTTTACAGCTAATTTCTTTAATAATGTCAATGTTGGAAACTTAGTCATGACTATGAACTTTTATTGAAACTGTGATAGAAATTTTCTTTTAATGAATTATTATTAAACTCAACCAATGTTGAGAACTTATTTATAACTATAAACTTTTATTAAAATTGTGATAGAAATTAACTTTAAATGAATAATTATTAAACTATCACTATAAAGAACGACAAATGAGCATTCGAAATTGTTTAAAATTTACTGCAGAAATTTTTTAGCATTGGTTGTCCAACTTTCTTTTACAGCTAATTTCTTTATTAATGTCAATGTTGAGAACTTAGTCATGACTATGAATTTTTATTGAAACTGTGATAGAAATTTTCTTTTAATGAATTATTATTAAACTCAACCAATGTTGAGAGCTTATTTATAACTATAAACTTTTATTAAAATTGTGATAGAAATTAACTTTAAATGAATAATTATTAAACTATCACTATAAAGAACGACAAATGAGCATTCGAAATTGTTTAAAATTTACTGCAGAAATTTTTTAGCATTGGTTGTCCAACTTTCTTTTACAGCTAATTTCTTTAATAATGTCAATGTTGGAAACTTAGTCATGACTATGAACTTTTATTAAAACTGTGATAGAAATTAACTTTTAATGAATAAATATGAAACTATAACAATAAAGAACGACAAATGAGCATTCTAAATTGTTTAAAATTTACTGCAGAAATTTTTTAGCATTGTACAACTGTACAACTTTCTTTTACACCTAAATTCTTTAATAATGTCAATGTTGAGAACTTAGTTATGACTATGAACTTTTATTACAACTGTGATAGAAATTAGCTTGTAATGAATAATTATTAAACTAATCACCATCAATAACTATAAAGAACGACAAATGAAAAGTCTAAATTGTTCCGAATTTACTTCTGAAAATTTTCTAACATTAGATGTCCAACTATCTTTTACAGCTAATTTCTTTAATAATGTCAATGTTGAGAACTTAGTTTTGTCTTTAAAATTGTATTAAAACTACGATATAAATTAGCTTTTATTGAATAATTTTAAACTAATCACCATCAATAACTATAAAGAACGACAAATGACTTGTTTATAATTTACTGTTGTAATCTTTCAAACTTTATATGCCCAACCTTCTGTTACAACTAATAATGTCAATGTTAGGAACATAGTTAACTCTAAAGAACGACACTTAGTCCTAGATTGCTTAGTATTTATTGTTTTAATTTTTGTAGCAATATATTTTTACAGCTAATGTATTTAATAATAATGTTATAAATTCAATAATAATAAATATAATAAACTATGACCTTTTTATGAAAAGTAATAATAGAAATTAGTTTTGAATGACTAATTATTAAGCTTATCACCATCAATAAGTCTAAAGGACAACTAATGAAAAGTCTAGAATGTTTGGAATTTAGTGTTGATCATTCTCTCAGTAATAAAACTCACCCAATAAGAAAATAAAATCGAAAAAGAAATCCAGAACATATCAATAATAATATGAGAAAGAGAGAAATGTAATACATAAATTATTTTCGGTTGATAAAAGAAAGAATGGGTTATATTAATAGATGTAATTGGGGGTAAAACCCCTTGCAACGGTAATGGTTGATATATAGACGAAGAAAATTAATTAAAATGGCGGAACATAGGGATATGGGAAGTCAGTAAACAAGGCAGTTTGACTTTATCGTCGGTAGAAGAAACATAACTGTCTAAAAGTAATCTATATATGGTTTATGAATAGTATGGGATCGATTGTGCGTTAAATAGATGCTGACAAAATAACAACTCAGTCTGATTAGCTGGCGGCAAAGCTGGAATGCTCGGCTCAAACTGTCGGGGTCGGCGCAACGCCAGGAAAAACAAAGGGTTTCTCATGCGCGTCGACTGAGTGTGTAAACGTGGATAAGTGGTAAACAAGGTAGTAAATTTCCCTCTACTCTGAGACGCGACGCTCGAGAGCGCTGCCCTTTTCCCGCGCGATCTCTTATTATATATATTACACGCGAACCGACACATTTATTTCGACAGCTTCAGCCGCCAGACGTTCACTTCCCAAATCTGGACAATGACTGCTCCGGCTGACTGAAACCAATTTATCCGGCCCCGGCCCAACAAGGTCGTGAATCTGAAGCCGAGACAAACAGTTTTACGCCGCACTACCGCTATGGACCTGTCGATATGCACAACCTGGAATTGGATTTTCACTCTTAAACGTTTCGACTTATTCATTCGGTGTCCTTTCACCTGCGCTGCAATTCCATTCATCTGTGAACTGAAGGAAATTACTTTCGTCATCCACATTATGGTCATTTTCCACGTTATGGGCTTATAACGTTTTTAATCGAAATAATTGATCCTTTTCGTAATGTAAGATTAACCTTAGACTTCAAAATTCTATGTTATTTTAAAATAGTAGAGCTTTAAAGGAAAATTATTTTTATTTTCAATATTTAATAAAGCTAGTCCTAAATAACTTTTGATGAAAATTAAACAAAATTTAAAATGTTAATTTTTAGATATAATTAAATAAATGTATTTGAATAAAAATTTCGAAATAAAATTTTAAAAAGCTCTAAATTGCTTAGAATAATAAAAATAACATCACATATAGATTAAAATTAACAAAATTTATTTTTAAAAATAGATTTTAGACAATATACCATAATAAAATTTTAATAGCAACTTTTTAAATAAAAATTTAGAAGACTCATGAATTGCATAAAATTAACAAAATTCTCAATTTTTAAAAATTTTATACTGCCTAAATAAAAATTTAAAAGACTCTTAAATTGGATAAAATTTACAAAATTCTGTATTAACATAATAAAAAACATTTTTAAAATTCAAAAATATTGGCTTACAAAGATTTTTAATTTTTTAACAATTAATACTCTATTTCTAAAATTTTTAAAAGGAAATTTCTAAATAAAAAATTAAAGGACTCTTAAATTGTATAAAATTAAACAACAATTAACATCATTAAACAACAATTAACATCATAAAAACAAAATGTGTATAGTATAAAATAAAAAAATCTTATTTTTAAAATCAAAAAAATATTTTTTTACAAATATTTTTAATTTTTAAAGAATAAATACTCAATTTTTAAAAATTTTAAGAGTGTCTATCTAAATAAAAAATTAGTAGATTCTTAAATTGGATAAAATTTACAAAATTTTATATTAACATAATGAAAAGCAAACTGTATATTCTATAAAATTAAGAAATTTTTAAAAATTTTAAGAGAAACTTTATAAGTAAAAGTTTAGAAGACTCTCAAATTGCATAAAACTAACAAAATTCTGTAATAACATCATAAAAACCAAAATGTGTATAGTATAAAATTAACAAATCTTATTTTTAAAATAATAAAAAAAATATTGCCTTATTAATATTTTTAATTTTTATACATTAAATACTCAATTTTTAAAAATTTTAATGGAACCTATCTAAATAAATATACATCAAAATATCGTATAAAATTAACAAATCTTATTTTGAAAATTAAAAAATATAATTCTAAGAGAACTTTCTAAATAAAAATTTAAAAGACTCTTAAATTGTATAAAATTAACAAAATTCTGTATTAATATAATAAAAAACAAACTGTATATTGTATAAAATTAAGAAATCATGTTTTTAAAATTGAAAAATATTGGCTTATAAATATTTTTAATTTTTAAACAATAAATAGTCAATTTTTAAAAATTTTAAGAACTTTTTAAAAGACTCTTAAATAGCATAAAATTAACAAAATTCTGTATTAACATCGTATAAAACAAAATGTATGTAGTATAAAATTAACAAAACTAATTTTTAAAATTAAAAAAAAAACACATTGCTATATAAATATGTTTAATTTTTAAACAATAAATGGTCAATTTGTAGAAATTTTAAGTGGAACTTTTTAAATAAAAATTTAGAAGACTCTTAAATTGTATAAAATTAAGAAATCATGTTTTTAAAATTGAAAAATATTGGCTTATAAATATTTTTAATTTTTAAACAATAAATAGTCAATTTTTAAAAATTTTAAGAACTTTTTAAATAAAAATTTAAAAGACTCTCAAATAGCATAAAATTAACAAAATTCTGTATTAACATCATATAAAACAAAATGTTTGTAGTATAAAATTATCAAATCTTATTTTTAAAATTAAAAAAATATCTTTAAATTTTACACAATAAATAATCAATTTTTGAAAATTTTAAAAGAAACTTTCTAAATAAAAGTTTAGAAGAGTCTTATACTACATAAAATATTCAAAATTCTGTTTCAACATCATAAAAAACAAACTGTATATTGTATAAAATAAACAAATCTTATTTTTAAAATTGAAAAATATTGACTCATAAATATTTTTAATTTTTAAACAAGAAATAGTCAACTTTTAAAAATTTTAACAGGAAAATTAATAAAATTCTCTATTAACATCATAAAAACAAAATATGTATAGTATAAATTAAAATCTTATTTTGCTTAAATATTTTTAATATTTAAACAATAAATATTCAATTTTATGAATTTTAAATAAGTAATATCCAAGTTTTTCATTTTTTTAAGAGTCACTTTTAAAGTAAAATTTTAGAAAACTCTTGAACTCCTTAAAATTAACAAAATTTTTAACAAACAAATTATTGTGGTATTTTTTAGTCACTTAAAATATTATTATTAAATAAATAAATATTAATATTAATTATTGTTTTAAATATTAACTTGAATTCTCTATGAAAAATAAAACTTAAGAGCTAATATTTTAAATGTCATCTAAAATGTATAAAATGAATAGTTTATCTTAGAAATTCATATCAATTAAAAATGTATTATCTTAAATGTGTTCTGAATTTTCTAATTTAGATTTTTAATTTTTTTATAAGCTAAAACTTTATAGTAACATTCAATTGAAAAAAAAAAGACAACAGAATTTAATCTCGGCGATTTATCAAAATTATAAAAAAAAAAAAAACATTACTATCTAGTTTGTTTAATCTATTCAAATAACATTGTATTCTATTTCAGGTAATACTAAAAATAATAAACAATGAAATTTAATACTGTTGTCATTTATGTTTTGTACACATAATATCTGCTATAATATCGAATCACTTATGTTACACTTTACAAGTCAATATATTATATCTGAAATATTGCTATATAAATATTAAAACTATTGTTATTTATCAAATTTCCCATTGTGCTGTAAATAACGTTAAAGATTAAAAATGTTTTTTGGTTTCAATATGTAAATGATTTGGAAAAAAAAGTATGTAAATAAAAGGGAGTTCAATAAGATAGGTAAAATTGAAAACGTTTAAGAAAAATTGAATTTAAAATGTGAAGTGGAAACCCATGAAAAAATTATGTATGTAAAAAAGGCATCCGTAGAAATGGTAATGGAATTCTTTTGAAGTGATATTTCACGGTTGGCAATTAGGTGTACATTTCCATGAGAGACAGTAGTAATTAGAGTTAAAATTACAGCACTTTGTGGTAAATTTTAGGCAATAAAGATAATGAAGAAAGCAAAGTGATGATAAAAATAATATGAGTGGAAGCTTTTAAGACTTGAATGAGAACAAATAAAAATCAGAGCATTTTATGAAGTGTGATGAGTGAAAAGCAATTGGTGTAAAAGAGTTCATAATGCAGTAGGCAGTATAACAGTTAGCCGGGCCTGGGGCTATAGCTTGTAATGGGCCTTGTGCGCCATCTAAATACAACTAGCCACCACTGTCAACGATGACAAAAGAGAGACAAGAAACACTGAGACGGGACACAAAATCAACGGTCGAGAAAATGAGGTTGGGATGCTTTGGAGCGAATAATGGAAGATGCTCTACGTCCCTACCGTCGACGCTCGCCTTTGGACGTGGGGAACCTTCCACGTTCCCTTACTCTTACACTCAGCCATGGCCGTATTTGTATACTATGCTCACTTTTCTTCCTCCTTTGAATCAATCGTCAAAACAAAAGAATTAACTTCCTTCCCTGTCCTCTGTCCTCCATCCCGCCCAACTCTAGGTATATCTCTAAACGATATTATTTGCTTTTAGCACTAAATGCCGGCTTCGAACGTCGGCCCAACGGCGCCACTTTGATTATACACAGGAAATCAAAAATAACATTACGTATCAGCCTTTCCCTCCCCCATGCAAAGTTTCCCATGTTTGCTACTAACTTCTCCACATCCGCTTAATATCTTCGAATCATACAACTCCCTTTTTATCTAATTACTTTAATCAATTCCATTTCCAATTTAACTGACTTAATGGTTATTGGTTCTACAATCAGTTAATTTCTTTTTTAACCTTAATTGGTAAAATTAAAAAAATATATAACTTTTCTTCTACAATTGAAAAGATATTTATAAATAAATGTATTAAATTTTTTAAATTCTTTCATAATTTTATGCAGCATAATATTAATACATTTTATTTTTAAAATTAAAAAATATTGGCTGCTTTTAAATTTTAAACAATAAATACTCAATTTTTTTTAAAAAAATTACTTTGCTTTAGTAACTATTTTTAAACAATAAATACAAACATTTTTTTAGGAGAAACTTTTTATATAAAATTTTAGAATGCACTACAACTGTATAAAATAAACAAATATTTTTAAAATTAAAAATATAAATTGCCTTATTAACTATTTTTAAATTTTTTATGTTAATACTCAATTTTTAAAAGCTTTAAGAGAAACTTTTTAAATAAAATTTTAGAAGACTCTAAAACGGTATAAAATTGCCATATATTGCTGTAGTAAGTATTTTTAAATTTTAAATAATAAATACTCAATTTTTAAAAACTTTAAGAGAAACTTTTTAAATAAAATTTTGAAAGACTCCAAAACTGTATAAAATTAACAAACATTTTTAAAATTAAAAAAATAATTTGCCTTATTAACTGTTGTTAAATGTTAAATAGAAAGACTCAATTAGTAACTATTTTAAAATTTAGTATGTTAAAACTCAATTTTTAAAAACTTTAAGAGAAACTTTTTGAACAAAATTTCAGAAGACTCTTAAATTCCATAAAATTAACAAATATTTTTAAAATTAAAAAAAATATTATGATTTAGTAACTATTTTTAAATTTTAAACAATAAATACTCAATTTTTAAATTAAAAAAATATATAGCTTAGTAACTTTTAAATTTTAAACAGTAAATACTCAAATTTTAAAAACTTTAAGAGAAACTTTTTAAATAAAATTTTATAGGACTTTAAAACTGTATAAAATTAAGAAATATTTTTAAGATTAAAAACATAGTAACTATTTTTAAATTTTAAACAATAAATACTCAATTTTTAAATTAAAAAAATATATTATCTTAGTAACTTTTAAATGTTAAATAGTAAATACTTAATTTTTAAAATCATTAAGAGACACTTTTTAAATAAAATTTTGGAAGACTCTAAAGCTACATAAAATTAACAATGTTTTTAAAATTAAAAAAAATACATTGCTATAGTAAATATTTATAAATTTTAAACAATAGTCAATTTTTAAAAGCTTTAAGAGAAACTTTTTAATTAAAATTTTAAAACTATAAAATTAAGAAATATTTTTAAAATTAAAAAAATAAATTGCCTTATTATCTGTTCTTAAATTTTAAATAGAAAAGACACAATTTTAAATAAAATTGCAAAAAATAAAAAAATCTGTATTTATGTAATATTAATGGTGCAAATGAAAAGAAAATATGAATTTTCTTTCTACAATTGATAAAAGATTTATGAAAAAATTATTAAATTTTTTAATTTCTGTATTACGTCTGTTTGCAAATCCGTTGTTAATTAAAGAAGTTGTTACATCCCTCAAAAGGGAAAATGTTTGGATTACCCGAGGAGAACGAGGCAAAACAGTGTTTTTATTAAAATGACGAATGATTAACGGCCAAAAGACTTTTTAGTTAAATTCTTTTGTTGTGTCCGTGGTTTAAAATACACTAGACATAATTTAAGTGTTATAGGTAAAAGTTACTTGATAAGGAAGATTAATCCCCCAATGAATAAATAATTGAAACAAAGAGCATAAAATGAAAAGTTAAATTTATAAAAACTTAAAGGAGTAAGATATAAATCTTAATCTTGGTAATACACAGTTAAGTTAATACCTTTTTATGTAATTTGCCCTTAAACGCGGAGATAAGGAAAAAAAAGATTAAACAGTGTTTCCTTGTGACAGCAGTAATTTGAAAGTTTTGTGTAGCGAGCAATTAGGGGATTTTTCTAAACTCGGATGTTTTTACAAATAACTGTTATAATTAAGGAGTGGCTGGCAGTGAGTTAGAGGAAACTCTTGATTACAGCTACAGATTATTAAATTATGAAGCCCCAACTGGCTCACCGGTATCTGTTAGACCTCTCCGGCATCAATAACAAATAGGGTTTGTTGCAGTAGATTTAAATTAAATGCGTAAAGTTTCTTGATTTTGAATGGTTTATACACACTTCTTGTTGATTAGCTTTTCAACAAATTTACACTGCTCAGTTTAAATGGAGGGGCCTCTGATCCCGGCTCATCTCGAAAACACCATCCGGTTTTGCAGCGGGCTTTGAATAAAGTTTTTGACGATCGGTCCGGATTAAAAGTGATCGCGGTGATTTTTAATACGCGTCGTATTAAAACTACAACCGACAGTTCTGCGGTAAAACAATGTAGAATGTTATTTGCAGTTCTGGTATTTAATCAAAGCTAATCATGAAACCACAAACTTCCGTAATGCAGTTTTATTTTCCGGAAAACTTGAAATTAGATTTTATTACTAAATAGGGAAATCTATTATTCTTCTGTAATATACTTGCAGCGGATTTGTCTCTAAAATACGTGCTCGTTTTAACGGGATACCGTTTTACGGATATTTAAACGCTCTAAAAAAAGAACCATTTTACATGATGGGTTATTTTAGTTTTTAACTCAGCTTGTCGGCATCGCTTTTTTAAAATAATTTTTCATTTTCTACTTTTATATTGCCTGTTACGCAATTTTTCGTTCACTTTTGATTTGATGTCGTTCATTATCAAACAGTTTGAAAAGGAACTAAAAAAATTGAATTATTCAATTTAGATTCCTTTAATTTTTACAAATGTCTAACTAAATGTTACATTTATTATTTAATTAAAATACTTGTTCATAATGATAATAAATCAATAAATTTTAAACATATTTAATTTAACAATATTAATTTCAAAAAATTTATTTGAATTTTGAATTCTTTTTAAGTATCAACAATATAACAATATTTTGTCCACTTCTAATTTTCTGTCATTTTTTAATGAACAAAAAATTCTGAATATTAATGAATTTATGTCATTAAATACCAATTTTACAATTTTTGCCATTTTTTGAATGAACAATTTGTAGAATTTCAAAAAATTAAGAATATTTATTTATTAAAACTGGAATCTTTTAAATTTTATAAATATCTAACTACATTTTACATAGATTATTTAATTAAGTAAAAATTAATTTATTTGTTTAATATAATAATTAAAAATAAATTTAAACAGTATGTTTTTAAATAATATCGATCATATTTTTAGAATTTGTTTAATAGTAACCAATTATTGGATTTGTCGCGCATTCGCCATTTTTAACAGCAGTTGTAAAAATGGTGGATGCCAAACAAAAAAACTTAATTAAAATATTCAAATGAATTAGGATAAGATATTTGAAAACATAAAATTAATTACCTTTTGGATGTAGTTGTAATTATACAATTTGTTTACGCATTCACGATATTTAAACATTTATTAAACATCAAAATCATATTTTTTATAGTATTTTAAAGTCTACTTTACTGATTAATTAAAAAAATTTAAATAGTACCTGTTAAAAATGGATCTAACAATGGATAAAATAAATTACTTTTAATATAATCTACTTATTCTTAGAATTTGTTTAATAGTACCTAATTATTGGATTGGTTGCGCATTCACCATTTTTAACAACAGTTGTAAAAATGGTGGATGCGAAACAAAAAACTAAATTAAAAAATTCAAATGAATTAAGATAAGATATTTGAAAACATAAAATTAATTGCCTTTTGGATGTAGTTGTAATCATACAATTTGTTTACGCATTCACGATATTTAAACATTTATTAAACATCAAAATCATATTTTTTATAGTATTTTAAAAGTTACTTTACTGATTAATTAAGAAAATTTAAATAGTGCCTGTTAAAGATGGATCTAACAATGGATAAAGTAAATTACTTTTAATATAATCAACTTGTTTTTAGAATTTGTTTAATAGTAATTAGTTACATATCAAATTGGTGGCGCATCCGCCATTTTTAACAACAGTTGTAAAAATGGTGGATGCGAAACAAAAAACTTAATTAAAATATTCAAATGAATTAAGATAAGATATTTGAAAAGATAAAATTAATTGCTTTTTGGATGTAGTTGTGATTATACAATTTGTTTACGCATTCACGATATTTAAACATGTATTAAACATCAAAATCATATTTTTTATAGTATTTTAAAGGCTACTTTACTGATTAATTAAATAAATTTAAATAGTACCCGTTGAAGATGGATCTAACAATGGATAAAATAAATTACTTTTAATATAATCTACTTATTCTTAGAATTTGTTTAATAGTACCTAATTATTGGATTGGTTGCGCATTCACCATTTTTAACAGCAGTTGTAAAAATGGTGGATGCGAAACAAAAAACTAATTTAAAAATTCAAATGAATTAAGATAAGATATTTGAAAACATAAAATTAATTGCCTTTTGGATGTAGTTGTAATCATACAATTTGTTTACGCATTCACGATATTTAAACATTTATTAAACATCAAAATCATATTTTTTATAGTATTTTAAAGGTTACTTTACTGATTAATCAAGAAAATTTAAATAGTACCTGTTAAAGATGGATCTAACAATGGATAAAGTAAATTACTTTTAATATAATCAACTTGTTTTTAGAATTTGTTTAATAGTAATTAATTACATATCAAATTGGTGGCGCATCCGCCATTTTTAACAACAGTTGTAAAAATGGTGGATGCGAAACAAAAAACTTAATTAAAATATTCAAATGAATTAAGATAAGATATTTGAAAAGATAAAATTAATTGCTTTTTGGATGTAGTTGTGATTATACAATTTGTTTACGCATTCACGATATTTAAACATGTATTAAACATCAAAATCATATTTTTTATAGTATTTTAAAGGCTACTTTACTGATTAATTAAAAAAATTTAAATAGTACCCGTTAAAGATGGATCTAACAATGGATAAAATAAATTACTTTTAATATAATCAACTTATTCTTAGAATTTGTTTAATACTAATTAATTATTGGATTAGTTGCGCATTCGCCATTTTTAGCAACAGTTGTAAAAATGGTGGATGCGAAACAAAAAACTTAATTAAAATATTCAAATGAATTAGGATAAGATATTTGAAAACATAAAATTAATTGCCTTTTGGATGTAGTTGTAATTATACAATTTATTTACGCATTCACGATATTTAAACATTTATTAAACATCAAAATCATATTTTTTATAGTATTTTAAAGGTTACTCTATACTGATTAATTAAAAAAATTTAAATAGTACCTGTTAAAAATAGATCTAACAGTGGATAAAATTAATAATTTATTTGTTAATAATAATAATTGAAAATAAATTTAAACTATTTAATTGAAAAAATTGCTACTATTTTTTAAATAAAAAATTTGTATATTGTTAACAATATAATAGCTAAACTCTTTCAAAAACATTAAATTTATAATTCTTTTTATTTGAAAAGCTTTTAGTTGATAAACAAATTCAAAATTTAATTTTGATCTAAATATAAGGTGTCTTAAATTATTAATTAAGAAACAATTGGGATAGACTGTAAATTAGAAATGCTCTTTCAGTAGTTTCAGACAAAACTCAAGACAACAACAAGAAATTTCATAAATATTAGGAGGAAGGTAGCAATATTAATGTATAATTAAGACGTTTCTGTATATATTCTTTTACTCTATATAATTTTTTATTATAATCTTTATTTCTTTTATTTAAGCAACTAGAAATTTGTACTCACTCACTATTTTACTATCAAACATGCATCTAACAATAAATGAACAAATATCGTCACAAATTGAATGTGATGGTGTTAATATGACTAATATCCGATATGTGGTTTAAATAATTACGCACAATACAGTTAAGTTAATTTCCGTATGATACATTGTCGTATTCAATGGCAGATTTAACGTTTAACGAGTATAATAGCTAATCTGATAAATAGGATATTAACTGTTTAAAATTGGGGTAATGTTTAGTCTTTATAAGAGCCATAAAAACATAAATGCCTATAGATTGGGTATAAAACATCAAAACAATTAATCTCCAAATCAAATGTTTATTAGTTTGTTCATTATCGAATTAAAATTTTGTAGCTGGGACCCATAACAAGTTGCAACAATGTGTCAGACAATTATTCCTCTCCAGCACAAAAATTAATTACCGACCTAATTACTATGTAAAGATATTTAAAAATTTCGCAAACATAAAACTGCTTGAATCCTGATGGATAAGGGTAAAAAGGAGGGTATATGTTAGTTTAAAATACAAACAACATGACGAGTATAATGGCTGCTTGTTCAGTATAATTTATAGACGATAACGCATATAGAATAACTAATTAAAATTTTGGTTGAAGCGGGAAGGCAACACGGGTTAGGCCGCATCAACAATCGGGTAACCACATTATAAACACCCGGTGTGCAACGTTTTAGTGCTCCACTGGCTGCTTGTAATGGTGTCTTCGTCTCACCACTCAATACTCAACCACTGATCCTGAGGAATAATTAAAGTTCATTCGTTTTTTTTTTTTTTTGTTTTTTTTTTTTGTTAATTTTAATTGGAAACTAATTTGGCCCCCGATAGGAAATTTTGTTTCGTAGATCATCTGAAAGGTTTTACGTGTAAAAGTCCGTGCATAAAAGATGTACAATGTCCGTTTTTGACAACGGTAGAAATGTGTCATAAAACAATTTCATATCTAGATTCGAACTTTGTTTTTCGTTCCCATTGAATCCTTTATTGTTTACGCTTTATATTGATTTTAAATATTAATTTATTTTTGTTCATTTGTAAAATGGCCGTTTGTTTCGACTTGGATGTTGAAGATTAGCCCTTTTAAAAGGACACGTCGTAAATTATAATTAAAAAATCATATTCGGTTCTTGTTCATAGGTTTAGTGCTCAAAATTTCACTAATGGAAAGAGCTATAAAAGTCTTTATGTGTAATATATCAGGAATGCAATCTAGAATTTATGTCCTATAAAAGACAATTACAGTTGAATATTGCTAAAAGGACCTTCCAATAAACCAATGAAAATTCCATGATTTTACCAATGATGCATTGTTTTCATAATATAAAATCTAGAATTAGTTATTTATTTATGTACATTAACTTAGTTAATGGTACAGTTTAAAGTTTTTCACATTTTAAATGATTGATCGTGACTATTTTAGTAAATAAATTTTTAATAAACCATTTTATTTAATATTAACATTTTTAACTGACAGTTGAGGTTAATTGACTCAAATTAAATAATAATCCTTATTGTCCTTAAACTTATATTTAATTCAATGAATATTCTTTAGCTTGGTACAATTATTTTAAATTTTGTTGAGAATTATGGATATTTCAAATTTGTATACAATACTTAAAATTTAAAATGTTTAAAATAAATTTAAATAAAATAAAATATTTATTATCCTTATATAAATATATTTTGGATACTATGAAATAAATATAATTCGTGTTTTTTATTAAAGAAATTTTGGAAATGTAAAATTTTGGTGAAATGTATAGATATTTCAAAATAGTTGATGCATTATTTTAATATGCATAAATATACTTAACATTTAGGATAAAGATTTTGAGTATACAATTTTTATTGTCGAGAATTTGGGACTTCAAAATTTTGAGGTGTAAATGGACTTAAAATGAAGTACTTATTGTTCTTATATTTTATTCAATAAAAATAGTTTATCTTAATATATTATTTGTTTAATAAATATATTTTTGATGCATTAAAATAATAATTCGTAAATATTCTTTAATAAATTTAAGAAATTTTGGAAATGTAAAATTTTTGTGAAATTATAGATATTTCAAAATTGTTCATACATTATGTTAATATGCATAAGTGTACTTATTATTTAAAATGTTTAAAATAAATATTATGAGTATACAATTTTCATTGTTGAGAATTAGGAATTTCAAAATTTTGAGTGTAAATGGACCTAAATAAAATAAAATACTTATTGTCCTTACATCTATATTTTATTCAATAAAAATTATTTATCTTAATATAATTATTCGTTTAATAAATATATTTTTGATGAATTAAAATAACAATAATTTGTTAATATTCTTTAATAAATTATATTTAAAAAATTTTGGAAGGTAAAATTTTTGTGAAATTATAGATATTTCAAAATTGTTAATACATTAACATCATAAATATACTTAATATTTAAAATGTTTAAAATAAATAGTATGAGTATACAATTTTCATTGTTGAGAATTTGGGACTTTTTAAAAAATTTTGGAAGGTAAAATTTTTGTGAAAGTGTAGATATTTCAAAATTGTTAATACATATGTTAATAAGCATAAATATACTTAATATTTAAAATATTTAAAATAAATATTATGAGCATACAATTTGCATTGTTGAGAATTTGGGACTTCAAAATTTTGAGTTGTAAATGGACTTAAATAAAATACTTACTGTTCTTACATCTATATTTTATTCAATAAAAATTATTTATCTTAATATAATTTTTCGTTTAATAAATATATTTTTGATGCATTAAACTAACAATAATTTGTTAATATTCTTTAATAAATGAGATATTTAAGAAATTTTGGGAATCTAAAATTTTTGTGAAATTATAGATATTTCAAAATTATTGAAACATTATGTTAATATGTATAAATGTACTTAATATTTAAAATGTTTAAAATAAATATTATACAATTTTCATTGTTAAGAATATGGAACTTAAAAATTTTGAGTGTAAATGGACTTAAATAAAGTAAAATTCTTAGTGTGTTTACATCTATATTTTATTCAATAAAAATTATTTATCTTAATATAATTTTTCGTTTACCAAACATATTTTTGAAACATTAAAATAACAATAATTTGTTAATGTTCTTTAATAGATTATATTTAAGCAATTTTTGTAAATGTAAAATTTTGATAACTTCTATAGATATTTCAAAATTTATATACATTATGTTAATATACATAAATATACTTAATATTTAATTTAGGATTTCAAAATTTTTACTTGTAAATGAACTTAAAATAATATATTTATTTAATTAAATAAAATTTGTTTAATAAATATGTTTTTAAACATTTTGGATATCATAGTTGGAAATTTAAATATTTGATATTTAATTGAAGAAAAATACTTTAGTAAGCCGTTAAAAACATATAAACAAAATAATAAGTTAGTATTAAAATTTTGAACGAACAATAGAAAATTGAAATCGACAAGGAATCCGAACAACCTATTTGTGTGGATTTTTATTCAAAATTCAGCCGACTAGCAGTAAAAATAAATCTTTCTCTTTATACGTGTAATTCCTTGCTTCAGCTGAGATACAAGTCGTAACAAGTTACACTTGACAGTATCTCGAGTTTTATGTCGTCTTTATCGTTTACTTAAACTAATTGCTTTCATAATGCTAACTGTTTCGTCAATAAACGCATTCACTTTTAAGCCATGTTTTGTTTTCCTCCGTTCCTGTCTTATGGCCTTCGGATTGCATCTATTTTTTATTACCTTATTACATTTAAAATGATAAGCTTTTAAAGAAGGACATAAAAGTTTTATAGTAAACCAATATACAATTATAAAATGTAACATTTTAGCTTCGACGACGGTTTTATTCCACTTTGAGCGTAACGTAACCTTTATCATATTTGTAATCATACAATACATTTCCACAAGCAATTTTACAATTAAGGCGACTTCGTTTTGTGTGTCATTGGCTTATCCAAGTTTCCGTTTCAAAATCGATAGCATCCCTAGCTGTTACAAGTGCATGTAAAAACTATATGTTTTGCGACGTCGAAGTCTGTGGTCGAACAGCTTGCAGATCGGGTAAAAAGCTTTCCAGTTTTCCCCTGTACTTGCCTCTTGACTTTGCCGTTTTTATTCTTGATGACCGTTTGTAAAAGTTTTATACACTAGTTAATGCCGACGTCCTAATTAATCTACACATTAAAAAGGGGGAAATACACGTTCACAAACGGACTTTTATAAATAAACTTCAGCATGTTCAATTTTCTGTTGGATTAAATTGATTTTCATAATGCTCGTACACCGGCTTTCATTCATTCGGTATTTATTTGTGAAACTTTTGCGAATGCGTATTCTAAATTTTGAAGTGTCCATTATTTTTTCCTCTCAAGATTTTACTTTTCAAATATTTCTTAAATATATGTTCTTTTTTTGAATTAAATTTAAAGAGAGAATAAAGGACAATAAACTATTTTAATGCATCAAACATATACTTATTAAACGAATAATTATATTAAGATTATTTTTATTGAATTAAATATAGGACAATAAATACTTCATTTACAACTCAAAACTTTATCCCAAATTCCCAACAATGATTGTATACCCACAAAATTTATTTTAAATATTAAGTATACTAAGTAAGTTAAGACAGTGTATCAAAAATTTTGAAATATTTATATATTTCACCAAAATTTCACATTTTCTAAATTTTTTAAATTTAATTTATTAAAGAATATTAACAAATATGTTATTTTAATGCATCAAAAATATATTTATTAAACGAATAATTATATTAAAATAAATAATTTTTATTGAATAAAATATAGATGTAAGGATATTGAATATTTTATTTTATTTAAGTCTATTTACAACTCAAAATTTTGAAGTTTCAAATTCCATATTTAACTTCAATAAGATAATGTATCCAAAATTTTGAAATATTTATATATTTCACCAAAATTTCACATTTTCAAAATTATATTATAAAAATATAATCTATTAAAGAATACAAACAAATTATTGTTATTTTAATGTATCAAAAATATATTTATTAAACGAATTATTGTATTAAGATAAATAATTTTTATTGAATAAAGTATAGATGTAATAAGGACAACAAATATTTTATATTATTTAAGTCCATTTACAAATTTTGAAGACCCAAATTCCCAACAATGAAAATTGTATACCCACAAAATTTATTTTAAATATTAAGTATATTTAATCGAATTAAAATAATGTATCCAAAATTTTGAAATATTTATAAATTTCACCAAAATTTCACATTTTCATTTTTTTTAAAATCTAATCTATTAAACAATATTAACAAATTATTGTTATTTTAATGCATCAAAAATATATTTATTAAACAAATAATTATATTAAGATAATTAATTTGTATTGAATAAAATATAGTTGTAAGGACAATAAATATTTTATTTTATTTAAGTCCATTTACAAATTTTGAAGTCCCAAATTACCAACAATGAAAATTGTATACCCACAAAATTTTTTTTAAATATTAAGTATATTTAGCTTAAATAAGATAATGTATCCAAAATTTTGAAATATTTATATATTTTACCAAAATTTCACATTTTCAAAATTTTTTAAATATATAATCTATTAAAGAATACTAACAAATTATTGTAATTTTAATGTATTCAAGAATATTAACAGATTATTATTTTAATACATCAAAAATATATTTATTAAATGAATAATTATATTAAAATAAATAATTTTTATTGAATAAAATATAGATGTAAGGATATTGAATATTTTATTTTATTTAAGTCTATTTACAACTCAAAATTTTGAAGTTTCAAATTCCATATTTAACTTCAATAAGATAATGTATCCAAAATTTTGAAATATTTATATATTTCACCAAAATTTCACATTTTCAAAATTATATTATAAAAATATAATCTATTAAAGAATACAAACAAATTATTGTTATTTTAATGTATCAAAAATATATTTATTAAACGAATTATTGTATTAAGATAAATAATTTTTATTGAATAAAGTATAGATGTAATAAGGACAACAAATATTTTATATTATTTAAGTCCATTTACAAATTTTGAAGACCCAAATTCCCAACAATGAAAATTGTATACCCACAAAATTTATTTTAAATATTAAGTATATTTAATCGAATTAAAATAATGTATCCAAAATTTTGAAATATTTATAAATTTCACCAAAATTTCACATTTTCATTTTTTTTAAAATCTAATCTATTAAACAATATTAACAAATTATTGTTATTTTAATGCATCAAAAATATATTTATTAAACAAATAATTATATTAAGATAATTAATTTGTATTGAATAAAATATAGTTGTAAGGACAATAAATATTTTATTTTATTTAAGTCCATTTACAAATTTTGAAGTCCCAAATTACCAACAATGAAAATTGTATACCCACAAAATTTTTTTTAAATATTAAGTATATTTAGCTTAAATAAGATAATGTATCCAAAATTTTGAAATATTTATATATTTTACCAAAATTTCACATTTTCAAAATTTTTTAAATATATAATCTATTAAAGAATACTAACAAATTATTGTAATTTTAATGTATTCAAGAATATTAACAGATTATTATTTTAATACATCAAAAATATATTTATTAAATGAATAATTATATTAATATAAATAATTTTTATTGAATATAATAGATGTAAGGAGAATAAATATTTTATTTTATTTAAGTCCATTTAGAACTCAAAATTTTGAAGTCCCAAATTCCCAACATTGAAAATTGTATACCCACAAAATTTATTTTAAATATTAAGTATATTTAGCTTAAATAAGATAACGTATCCAAAATTTTGAAATATTTATATATTTTACCAAAATTCCACATTTTCAAAATTTTTTAAATATAATCTATTAAAGAATACTACCAATATATTGTTATTTTAATGTATTAAAGAATTTTAACAGATTATTATTTTAATACATCAAGAATATATTTATTAAACGAATAATTTTACACGAATTTTATTGAATAAAATAGATGTAAGGACAATTTATTTTTTATTTATTTATGTCCATTTACAACTCAAAATAAAATCAAGTCCTAAATTCTCAACATTGAAAATTGTGTACCCACAAAATTTATTTTAAATATTAAGTATATTTAGCTTAAATGAGATAATGTATCTAAAAATTATAAATTTCACCAAAATTTCACATTTTAAAAAATTTTTAAATATAATCTATTAAAGAATATTAATAAATTATTGTTACTTTAATGTATTAAAAATATATTTATTAAACAAATAATTAAAGAATTTGAATTGAGTTAAATATAGATAATCAAAATTAGTCCCAAATTCCCAACAATAAAAATTGTACACTCACTAAATTTATTTTAACATTTATGGTAAAGAGTACTAATAAATAATTGTTACTTTAACTTTTAGTTGTTCTGTATCTGGTCTGGAAATACACGTAACAACGAAATTGAATCAACCCTGTACAAATAAGCAGTAATGAAAAAGTATAAAAATAAAAATCACACTTAATCTTTTAAATGCACATCCAAATTAAATCAAAGAACTTAAAAACGCATCTTCGAAATTAAAAAGCAAATTTCTTTTTACAACACGCTTTGTCACTTGCAGCGATTCATTTGAATTCATGCGCTGAAATTATGATTGAGTCACAAACTGTTGTTTGTCGGCTCAGCTTTTAGATGGTTTTGCTTATAAACATTTGACCACGGACTCTTTGTCCGGCAACAAACAGTTTGCATGTTGAAATTTAGTGGTTAATTGCATCTTGTAAGCGTGTAAATGCAGATTGTTGGTTAAATTTCGTAGAATAAAGCACCGTGAACGGCTTAATTGCTGAGGATGTTGACAAATTAAGCCGATTCGATTTTGGTACGAAGCTGTCACGTATTTATTTTGATAAAAAAAAATTGTTTATTATGCCGACAAGTTGTGTAAGTATTTTTAGAGCGACGCGGTGTAAAATGAATAAAATGCTCGAGTGGCTTTAGCATCGAATGGCAAAGAGCAAAAGGTATAAGGAAATTTGAGACAAGAAATGTGGAAATTATTCATGGGGTTTATGGTAGGCAAGGTGCAGGAATCTAGACACCTTCTACCTTTTTATAACAGTCAGTTATCATTTGTCAAAAGAATATTCTTTATTTAACGTAGAAAATCGTAGTATTAATCAAATCAAAACGTTTTCTTCAAAATGTCTTTTGTAGGAGGCGTAGGGAGGTAATGGATTTAGCAAAAAATAATTAATTACACGTAAAGCACGATAATGATGAACATCCTCTTAGCTGGTATCTATAGATTTTAAAATGCATATTGTTTTAAGAAAATTAAAGTCCATAAAGTTCATTGTAAAAGCGTCATAAAACGTAAAGATTGGAGCACTGATTTTATAGTCCAATTAAACAGAGTTGTCAGTTTTAATACAAATTGGTTATGTTTGTCTTGTTTAATGATAGATGTCCGAAAAACCATAAAAGATACTATAAAACTTGAAAATAAAAATACGATTCTTGGACAATAACAAGTGGAAAGTATTAAAAGTTTGGGTCGTTACGTTTGGTATATGAGAAAAATTAAAGACAATGTTTTATAAAGCAAGGAGTAGCCATTACATTGAATAAAACATGATGCAGTAGGTTGGGAAGTTTTAAAGTGAATAAAAGTTTGAATACAGCAGGTTTCAAACTTGGAATATTAATACAACATATTATTACGTAGTTAACAAATATATTAGCATATCAGCCCTAAACTATATTGCTTATGAAATTCATAATAAAACGGTGATGCAAAGTCAAATGCTGCTCCGCACAGCATTTATTACTCCCTTGATGGTGGCTCTAAATTCAAATGATTTATATGAAAAAATGTCACTATATATTATTTAGAACTCGAACCATAAACTCGATTTGCAAAAAATTTATCACTATGTAAATTGCTAACCTCTAATTTGTGATGGTAAAATTATAGCTGCGCTGACTTTTTATTTTCCATTTATTAAAAATTAAAAATATTTATTAATATACTTAATTAAAAATAATAATTTTGAATAATATTTTTAAATTACCGTTTTATCATTTTTTTTTTACTTTTTTAGTTTATTATATATACTATAAATATTTTTGTAAATATTGTTTTATACAGTGCAAATACAAATATTTATATTTCGAACTGAAATTAATATAATATAAATGAATATAAATATATTTTAATATATGTATTTATTTTAAATATGATCATATTAATTTTATTTAAATTAGAGCATGTAATTTGTTAAACTAACAGAGGAACCACTTATAAAAACAAGTTACATATTATTTATGTATGTATATAGATTTCTATGTATATAAACACATAAATTTAAATAATAATGTACAAGAAGTTTTTAAAAAAATTAAATAATTTGAAATATAAATTGTTGACTTTTTAACTTATTTTATTTGGTTTATATACAATATTAGGTAACACTGTCCAAATTATAAACAAAATAATACCGAACTAATATTTTAAATCCAATCAAGATTACTTTAATTAATTTTTACATATTTATTTAAATAAGTTAAAATAAATGGTTTTTCAAAATTTTTAAGCTTTAGTATGAATAACTATAAGTTTCCCACAAAATATTTAGACAATAATATGTTTTATAAATTATTTAAATTTCATACTTGTTTGTTTTAAATGTGAGATTTTTTTATTTTTTGTTTAATTATACAATACAAATACAAATATTTATTATAATAATATTATTTATAAATTGTTATTATAAACTGATATTAATGTATTATACATTTTAAACATGCATTAAAATTAGTTTTATTTAAATTTATGCATTAAATTAATAGAAAAATCACTAAAAAGTTACGTATTAGTTATGTAAGTAGTGGTCATTATTATAGCAACTTTTTAAAATGTTAAATATTTTATCCATCCAACTTTTTTATTTAATGTGAACTATTAATATAATATTAATTTACTATTGTTATTTTATACAGTATTACAAAAACTACTATATTCTTAATCTATAAAATGTTACATATATTTTTCTGGATTGACGTGGACATAAATATATCATCTTTAATTTTGAAATGGATTTTTGATTATTAAGTTTGTGTAATATTCTTTTTGTATGAATCTAAAGAATCTAAAGAATCTAAAGAAAAGAATCTAAAGAATCTAAAGAATCGAATCTAAAGAATCTAAAGAATCTAAAGAATCTAAAGAATCTAAAGAATCTAAAGAATCTAAAGAATCTAAAGAATCTAAAGAATCTAAAGAATCTAAAGAATCTAAAGAATCTAAAGAATCTAAAGAATCTAAAGAATCTAAAGAATCTAAAGAATCTAAAGAATCTAAAGAATCTAAAGAATCTAAAGAATCTAAAGAAAGAATCTAAAGAATCTAAAGAAAGAATCTAAAGAATCTAAAGAATCTAAAGAGAGAATCTAAAGAATCTAAAGAATCTAAAGAATCTAAAGAATCTAAAAAATCTAAAGAATCTAAAAAATCTAAAGAATCTAAAGAATCTAAAGAAAGAATCTAAAGAATCTAAAGAATCTAAAGAAAGAATCTAAGGAATCTAAAGAATCTAAATAATCGAATCTAAAGAATTTAAAGAATCTAAACATAATATTTTATTCATTCTAATGTGAAATATTTTATTTCGTTTCAACAACTGTCTTACAGCATATATTTCTTTAATAATCATAAATCTCAAACTACGTTTAATAGATCAAAGATGTTGCATCCACCATTTTTTTAAATATCTTGAATAATCTACTATTTTAAAAAATGACTTTAGTAATGTCGTATTTATACATTCCAATTTGACATGTTCAGCAAAAGCAGAACTATCAAGAAGCAATAAAAGACCATAAATATATTAATAATTATAATTATACTGTATGTATAAAACAAAAAGATTAAAATGGAATAATTTACCTTTTCAACTTAATTTGTACTTAACATATTAATAACACAATTAATAAATTCTATCGAAATTGTAAACAAGCAAAATAATAGAAACATATTATAAATCCAATCAAGATAAATTTAATTAAATTTTTGCATATGTAATTTATTTAAACTAGAGCTGGTTTTCATAATAATTTATTTAATTAAGTTAATTATAAAATGTTTTTCAAAAAATTTTAAAACTCTAATTTGTATAATAATTATAATAATTTGTGAACAATTATACGAAACAAAATTTAATATTTTGACCAATCAACAGAAAAATAAACTGCCATTGAATTATTAACATAAGTTAAAAAAGTACTCCCGCGTCCAATTCGATAACCAAAACCACGAGTTTCTCCGGAGACTAATTCACTTTCTTTACTCGATAGTCTTTTGTGTGTTTACTGAATTTTATTACTCAATGGATTGTTTTTTTTTTTTTGAAGACAAATATTTATCCGGACATCAAAATTGAATAATCCAATACTGATGAAAGTAAATTAAGCGTCGCGTCGGCCGAAGACTGTTAATATTAATGGATCGAAATTGATTTCAGGTGGCTTGGATGCATTTTGAGCAATCAGCAATACTGACAGTACACAATCACGTAATTACAAGGAACCCTCGTATTAGTGTGACCCACGATAAGCACCGAACATGGTTCTTACATATTAGCAACGTACAGGAAGAGGATAAAGGACGGTACATGTGTCAAATCAATACAGTCACGGCTAAAACGCAATTTGGATACCTGCATGTAGTTGGTAAGTTGATTTACTCGCAGTAATTAAAATTCGAAAAGGAAATTAAATTCAAATCAAAATACTTTTTTAAAAGTGTTTTGTGAATAACCGATTTAATCATTTTAATTAAATGTCCACGAATTCGTTGTTTTTATTCGTCTACGTTCAATGTCCAGTTTAATAATTTCATAAAGCGTTAAACAAAGTGATGAAACATTTTTAACTGGACACTTTGATTAACCAGTTAAAATTTTTTTTCATCCAGTTATGAGGCAAATTCGGCTTCAAAAAAACCTATTACAGTATTTTTGTGTGTTGTGCACCATTTAGACGAGTAAAAGTGTCGAAATCCGCATCCGAATATGTTTTCAATTAAACAGGGGCGGCGCAAAAATAAATTATAAACTGGAGCAATAACAATTAAAATGATGAGATGGTTGCCGTTTAAGAAAACCGCCGTTAAAACTGAAACAATCCTCACAAATTATAAGTTGGAAACATTAATTTCTTAATTAACAACTGTGACCTCATAAGTTATTGTTCATCTGTTACTACAGATCCCAAAACAAAAAGATGATACTTGCCGCATTTAACGTAATTAATTGCAATACTTTTGACAATGCAGTTGAGATTATACAATCGTTACCGTTAAACTTACTGTGAACCCTTCGCAAATCATTTTCAGCACTCAGGACACTTCTACTATTAATTATTTTTATTGATGTTGCTTTATATCGTCTTATGCTACTATCTCTAATTGAAAAAGACTAAGATTATACTAAGAATTTGTCATAGCTACCTCATTATTGCCGGAAAGAGACGCAATTATTTTTAAGTACACAATTAAATATTGAAGGAAATGGAAATGGAGATATTACAATATTTAGATTTGCCCACTTTTAGTCATATTTAAATAAATTATTTTTTTAAAAAAATTTACAAATTCATTGAAACTATAATTTGTAGTAATAAGGATACAAATATTTTATTTCTTTACATACAGTGTGACCAAAAATAATTGACCGTAATAAAACTACTTTCTGATGTGTTGGTACGGTAAATTAAAGTAAAATAAGCATAATAAAAATATTTTATTTATTTCTTATAACATAATCTTGATATGCTTATAATTTATAAAACATATAACATAATGTGCAATGTGATAAAAATATTGAGCAAAATAAAAGTGTTTTATGATGTAGATGATGAGATACATTAGTAAATTTGAATTAAATTTTCATAAAATTGTGAGAATAAATTTATTTTATTTCTTGTTTTATAATCTTAAAATATTTACAATTTATAAAACATATAATATTATATACTGACTGATAAAAAATGATTTGTCATTAATACAACTACATTCTAATGTGTTGCTCCTACAAATTATGGTAAAATAGCAGAATAAAAATATTTTATTTATTTCTTATAACTTTATATATAATCTTGGAATACTTATAAATATATAATATAAGGTGCAATGTGTTTATAAAAACTGAGCCCAATAAAAGTGCTTTCTGATGTATATGAAATGAATTAGAATTACAAATTTTTATAAAATTATAAAAATACGATTTATTTTATTTCTTATATTATAATTTTAAAACATTTACAATTTATAAAAGTAATAATATTATATACAGACTGATAAAAAATGATTGTCTGTGTTGCTTTTATAAATTATGGTAAAATAAATAGGATAAATATTTTATTTATTTCTTATAATAATCTTGAAATACTTATAATTTATAAAACGTATAATGTTATATACAGTAGGTTAGTCTTAAAAAGACTAGCCACAATAAAAGTCTTTTCTGATGTAAATAAGATACATTAGTAAATTTGAATTATAAATTTTCATAAAATTATGAGCATATTCTTTCTTTTATCATAATTTTAAACCATTTACAATGTATAAAACAGATAATATTATATACAGACTGATAAAAAAAGGTTAACTGTAATAAAACAACTTTCTAATGTAATGTAATAACTAACTGTAATAAAACAACTTTCTAATGTGTTGCTGCTATAAATTATGGTAAAATAAGCAGAATAAAAATATTTTAATTATTCCTTATAACATAATTTTGAAATAGTTATAATTTATGAAAAGTGTAATATTATATACAGTGTGATTTAAAAAACTGACCATAATAAAAATGCTGTCTGATATAGATGAGATACATTAGTAAATTTTACCTATACATTTTCATAAAATTATGAGAATAAATTTATCTTATTTCTTGTATCATAATCTTAAAACATTTACAATTTATAAAACGTATAATATTATATACAGACTGATAATAAATGATTGACTCTACTAAAACTACTTACGGATGTGTTACTGCTATAAATTATGGCAAAAATAAGCAGAATAAAAATATTTTAATTATTTCTTATAACATAATATTGAAATACAAATAATATAATTTATAAGACGTATAATATTATCTACAGTGTGAATAAAAACACCGACTATAATAAAAGTGCTTTCTGATGTAGATGAGATACATTAGTAAATTTCGCCTATAAATTTTCATAAAATTATGAAAATAAATTTATTTTATTTCTTGTGTTATAATTTTAAAATATTTACAATTTATAAAATGTATAATATTATATACAGACTGATAAAAAAAGATTGACAGTAATGAAACTACTTTCTAATATGTTGCTGCTGTAAATTATGGTAAAATAAGCAGAATAAAAATATTTTATTTATTTCTTATAACATAATCTTGAAATACTTATAATTTATGAAACGTATAATATTATATACAGTGTGATAAAAAAAAACTGACCATTATAAAAGTGCTTTCTGATGTAGATGAGGTACGTTAGTAAATTTGAATTATAAATTTTCATAAAATTATGAGAATAAATTTTTTATTTCTTGTATTATAATCTTAAAACATGTACAATTTGTAATACGTATAATATTATATACAGACTGATAAAACATGATTGATTGTAATAAAACTACTTTCTGGAGTGTTGCTGCTATAAATTATGGTAAAATAATGAAAATTAATAAAATTATTTATTTCTTGTATTACAATCTTAAAATACTTATTTTTAAAACTTAAAACAGACTTGGTTGATTATTTCTTATCACACTCTACTTATATATAGGTAGATGTAGATATTGTTTAAAATATAAAGAATATATAAAATATTTGTACTTAATAATTAATTAAACTCTTAACAGTACAATATTTCAAATTTCAATAAAATCAACAGAATTTTAGTGTGTTAATATTTATGTTAATTATTAAAAACAGGACCAAATTATGTGATAAACTTCAGAGTTATCATTAATCAATGTGAATTTATGTATATTTGTGTTTAATGCAAAAAACGTAACGTTTTTATGTATTATCATCATTTTTAAGGCATAGTCAATCATTTTTTATCACACTGTAATATGTTATATAAAAGGTTTTTATGAAAAATGTATAATATATATACTACAAATACAATATATCGTATTGACTAAGCTATTTTGCATTTTATCATAAATTGAATAAAATTATACAATTTTTAGTATATAGTATTTATATTAAAAATTGCAGCAATATTTTAATGTGTTAAAATTTGTAAATTCTGGTGCACGTCTGAAAAATTGAGTATCAAATTGTACAGAAAAGAAGTAAAAATAAAATAAAATCTGTTAAAATTAATACAATTTGTTAAAATAACTTCGAGATGCTGTAATAAATAAAATATAATAGAGTAAAACAATAGAAAAACCAATTTTTATGAAGCGATCAGTATGTAACATATATAATGCCAGAGTGAATTTAAGTGACAATCCTATTTTATTTGATCATTCCCTCAATTATATTCATTCCCCCAATAAAACCCAACCGAATCCTTCAACATTGTAAACATTCAAATAATTTTGTAAACGTGTCCTTAAACTTTTTAATAGTTTTAGTTTCACGAACAATACGGTGCTTTAAAGAATTTTAGAACTTTCTAAAGTGTCTACTAAAACACGATTTGTAATCTATACGTAAATATAAGAAAAAAGTGCGAAACCGCTGTGCCATTTAAGAAAAATCGTTTTCCCTAATTGAGGTTAAAATGTCGGAATTAACTAAAGACTTTTTGTTTTGTGAATTAAGTAGTCCGTACACTTCTTTTTCATCATCGCTTTAGCCCACCCACTTTACGTGGGGATTTGTCATGTTCTTTACACCTACATTCTTTTATTAAATTCTGCGGAAAAGCCCGACGAAAGAAAAAGGTAAAACTGGAGGTTGACATATTGATTTGTAAATTAATATGTAGTATATTACGTTTTAAATTAAATTTGTAAGTGCTTTATCATGTAAATATTATTCGGCGGTAGTACATTAAACATGTTTTCCCGTGCATCTCGAATAATACGGTTATTAAAGAATCCCAATAGTGAGAAGTTTAAAATTTAGGATTTCACGCTTATGCATGCGCAAAAATATCTTAAAATATATAGGTTGACCTAAATTCAGACATAACCCACCCAGTTAAACTATAAACAATATTCAGTGGTAAGATAGTTCTTATAAATACAATTTCAAGTAGTACAATTTACCCCCTTTTGCATTTCTATTGCCTTATTTCAAGTAACCTAGTTTATAAGCAAATAAATTGTAAGAGATAAGATATGCACTTATGTAAAACCATATTTTTCAGTATATTTATCAGCTGGAAATTTTTTACAATAAATTCAGAATAAAAATCTCAGAAGGACCATTGGGAAATACAGTCAGAAGTGCCTCCACAATAATTTATATTAGAAGAAAATAAACTTTTGTTTGTTTCATATAAAAATGCTCGCCGTAAAATAAAATATGGAACACTAAATTTTAAAATAAATCTTTACAAAGCATCCACGACTATGCAATTTAAAAGAGGGAATGTATTCAACAAAGCAATTCTTGTGGTTGTAACATGCATGTATGCATTTGTTTATAAATAATATTACAATTTTGTAATTGAAAATATTCTCGTCTAATCCCGTCTTATTTATTTATTTGGATTTATTGAGAAATGAAAAATATAAATAGAAAGTTGCAGTTGACAAAATAACAGATTCGTTTGTAGTCAAATTTCATTAAAAGTAGTGTCACAAATATTTCCAGTTTAATGCATCTTTAGTTTAATTGGCTCAATTAGTTTAAAACATTAGTTTATTTTTATAAATACAATAAAATTTTTTTATGAATTAAAAATATTAAGAAAGCTACAGTTTACAAAATATCAGTTTCATTTGTAGTCATATTTCATTAAAAGTAATGTCACAAATATCTGTCGTATCTTTAGTTTTATTGGTATAATTAGTTTAAAGCACTAGTTTCTGTTTAGGAAGTTACAATTGACAAAATATTAGTTTCATTTCAAGTCAAATTTAATTAAAAAAGTGTCACAAATATCTGTTGTACTTTTACTTTAATTGATTTAAAGTACTAGTTTCTTTTTATGAATAAAATAAGATTTTTAAATGAATTAAAAATATTAAGGAAGCTGCAGTTGACAAAATATCAGTTTCATTTCATAATATTTCATTAAAAGTAGTGTCACAAATATATGTTATACCTTTAGTTTTATTAGTTTAATTAGTTTAAAGAAATAGTTTCTATTTATAAATACAATAAGATTTTTTAATGAATGAAAAATATTAAGGAAGCTGCAGTTGACAAAATGTCATTTTCGTTTGAAGTCAAATTTCATTAAAAGTAGTGTCACAATATCTGTCGTAATTTTAGTTTAATTGTTTCAATTAGATTAAAGCACTAGTTTCCTGTTATAAACACAATAAGATTTTTAGTAAATTAAAAATATTAAGGAAGCTACAGTTGACAAAATATTAGTTTCAATTGTAGTCAAATTTCATTAAAAAGTGTCACAAATATCTGTTGTACTTTTACTTTAATTGGTTTAAAACATTAGTTTCTTTTTATGAATAAAATAAGATTTTTTAATGAATTAAAAATGTTAAGGAAGCTTCAGTTGACAAAACATCTGTTTCATTTGTAATCATATTTCATTAAAAGTAGTGTCACAAATATCTGTTATATCTTTAGTTTTATTAATTTAATTAGTTTAAAGCAATAGTTTCTGTTTATAAATACAATAAGATTTTTTAATGAATGAAAAATATTAAGGGAGCTGCAGTTGACAAAATGTCAGTTTCGTTTGTAGTCAAATTTCATTAAAAGTAGTTTCACAATATCTGTTGTAATTTTAGTTCAATTGATTCATTTAGATTAAAGCACTAGTTTATTTTTATAAACACAATAAGATTTTTAGTGAATTAAAAATATTAAGGAGGCTACAGTTGACAAAATAGTCTCAATTTCAGTCAAATTTCATTAAAAAAGTGTCACAAATATCTGTTATACCTTTAGATTTATTACTTTAATTGGTTTAAAGCATTAGTTTCTTTTTATGAATAAAATAAGATTTTTTAATGAATTAAAAATATTAAGAAAGCTGCAGTTGACAAAACATCTGTTTCATTTGTAATCATATTTCATTAAAATTAGTGTCACAAATATCTGTTATACCTTTAGTTTTATTAGTTTAATTAGTTTAAAGCAATAGTGTCTTTTTATAAATACAATAAAAATTTTTAATGAATTAAAAATATTAAGGAAGCTACAGTTGACAAAATACCAGTTTCATTTGTAGTCAAATTTCATTAAAAGTAGTATCACAAATATCTACTGTATCTTTAGTTTAATTAGTTTAACACACTAGTTTCTGTTTATAAATATAATAAGATTTTTTAATGAATGAAAAATATTAAGGAAGCTGCAGTTGACAAAATGTCAGTTTCGTTTGTAGTCAAATATAATTAAAAAAGTGTCACAAATATCTATTAAATCTTCAGTTTAATTAAAGCACTAGTTTCTTTTTAATAATGAAAATCTATCAATATAATCATCTGGTACATTTTAAATTTATTGGAACATTTATATTTAATTTTTACTCGATGTAGTAATTAAACGCAGCAATTAATGTTGTTGACAACGCATGATTTCAATTTGTGTATAAATTATAAATGACGAGTTGTTCTCAATAAAACAATGCTTATATATAATATATGAATTTAATGAATTGCCACAAGTAGAGATTTAAACATTTAATTTATTACAGCACCAGGAAAAGTATTCAAAATTTATTATGAATTATTACAATACAACTTAAAACATGCAAAAAAAAATGCGACGATACAAATGCAAAATTGAATTAAGGAAGGAAATAAATAAGGCTGATTGGTAATAAAATTTCAACAGGGTAATCCACTTTTATTGCTCCTTGCATGAAAAATAAAATTTTCGACCTGGCGGTTTAGGCGTTATAAAACAGGCAAGAATGATGTTTTCTTCATTAAATCTTCGTGTTAATCGTAGCATTATAAAATAATGAACTAATGTAAAAGCTTTTGGTATAGTTGTAGCTCTTTGTCTGTTGCTTAATCAATTTCTTAATTATTAAAACTGAAATTGTGTGTAATTGGGTAAAACATACCTAACAATATGTTTATTTTTTATTATTAAGTTAAGTTTATTATTAAGTTGTAATTGGGTCATTACTTAAATTATAAAAAAATGGGTATTGTTTATATCAGTATAATAAAACAAAATAAACAACTGCTTTTAAAATATAACCTGGTTACTATAACTAGTAATAAATGTTGGAAAACACAGTGTTAAGCACATAAATAAAATTTACCTTTATATGTTTTTACGAAAAATAAAGTGGCGATGAATGGGAATAAAAATCCCGTAGGATAATTCCATATTATGAAATGAATGAGTAATAAAAAATATTTAAACAAAATAAACATGTTTAAAGTCCTCTTTATAAAACTAATTGACTATACGTAATAATTATAATCCTTTTTTTTTTGTTCGAACTATCGATGTAATTGTAATTTTATCTTTCAATGTTGATCAATCATAACATTTGATTAAAACATACTAACCGTTGCGTGTGTATTTGTTTCCTGCCTTGGACGCAGTAATTAAATGAAGCAATTAATACAGTTGATAACGAATGATTCCAAATTGTGTATAAATTGTTATATAACTGGTTGTTTCAGTAAAACAGTGCTTATTGTATGGAAGTTTAATTAATTGTCTATATGATAATAGTAGGTACATAAACTAATGTTACTGTTTAATTAGTTTCGCAAAAAAAAGCTGTTATATGTTTCGGAATTAATTTTTAGTTACAATAAGTTTTTAACAAAACTAAATAAATAATAAAGTCAATTTCAGGTTATTCAATACTTATATTTAAATAAGTATTTTATATCTAAATAAGTATGGATAAAAAATGTTTAAAAACTCAACTCAATTAATAGTTAAAAAGCTTTTCATTTTTATTTTAGCTAGATTAGTTGTTTACAACAAAACTTGCTCTTAAACTTCTTTTAATCATATTTAATAAGAGAATATAAAAATGTTCAAAAATCAATTTTTATTCATTTCTATAATTGAAATCCATCATCGTTACAATTAATTAATTAATTAAATTGATCAATGTGATAAAAAACACTTATACAAAATGTATATCTTAAATTTCAGTAATTACATTTATTTTACAACAAACTTCTATCAAAATAAACTTTCTCTTTTAACACAGTGAATAGTTTAAAAACTTTTCATTTTTATTTTAGCTAGATTCTTGAATATACATTAAAATTTATTATTTTAATAATATATTAAAATAATAGTATATAATAATATTTAAAAATCAATATTTACTCATTTTACTCTTTAATTGAAATCTATCATCGTCACAATTAACTAATTAATTAAATTGATCAATGTGATAGAAAATTCTTCTACAAAATGTATATCTTAAATATTCAACTTATTTTACAGTAAACTTCTATCAAGATCAACACTTTTTTAACACAATGAATAGTTATAAAACTTTTAACTTTTATTTTAGCTATATTCTTGAATTTACATTAAAATTTGCTATTCTTTTAATTATATTTAATAAAAATATTTAAAAATTAATTTTTGTTCTTTTCTCTAATTGACATTCATCATAATCACAATTAACTAATTAACTAAATTGATCAATGTAATAGAAAACTCTTCTATAAAATGTATATCTTATCTTTCAACATTTATATACATTCAACTTATTTTACAATAAGCTTCAATCAAGATCAACTCTTTTTTAAAACAATGAATAGTTAAAAAGCTTTTCAATTTTATTTTAGCTAAATTCTTGGATATACATTAAAATTTGCTACTCTTTTAATTATATTTGATAACTGTATACAAAAATATTCAAAAATCAATTTTTATTCATTTTTGTAATTGAAATCCATCATCGTCAGAATTAACTAATTAATTAAATTGATCACTATGATAGAAAACACTTATAGAAAATGTATATATTCAGTAATTATATATATTTGACTTATTTTACAACAAATTTCTATCAAAATCAACTCTTTTTTTAACACAGTGAATAGTTTAAAAACTTTTCATTTTTCATTCTTGAATATACATTAAAATTTGCTATTCTTTTAATTATATTTAACAAGAGTATATAAAAATATTTAAAAATCAATTTTTACTCATTTCTATAACTGAAATACATCATCGTCACAATTAACTAATTAATTAAATTGATCAATGTGATTGAAAACTCTTTTACAAAATGTATATCTTAAATTTCAGTAATTACATTTATTTTACAACAAACTTCTATCAAAATAAACTTTCTTTTTTAACACAATGAATAGTTAAAAAGCTTTTTATTCTTATTTTAGCTAGATTCTTGGATATATATTAAAATTTGCTACTCTTTATTATATTTATTAAATTGATCTATGTGATAGAAAACTTCTACATAATGTATATCTTAAATTTCATTAATTATATATATTTATCTTATTTTACAATAAACTTCTATCAAAATCAACACTTTTTTAACACAATGAATAGTTAAAAAACTTTTAATTTTTATTTTAGCTAGATTCTTGGATTTACAAAAAAATTTGCTATTCTTTTAATTATATTTAATAAAAACATATAAAAATATTTAAAAATTAATTTTTATTCTTTTCTCTAATGGACATTCATCATAATCACAATTAACTAATTAATTAAATTGATCAATGTGATATGAAACTCCTCTTTAAAATGTAAATTTTATTAAGATTAAAAAATGACATTTTTAACAAAACGATCATAATTAACTAATTAATTAAATTGATCAATATGATTTCTATTAAAGTTTTTCTCCTAAATGTTTTCCTTTTCCATTATAGACAGACACTAGAATTTAGTTTAAAATTAGAAAATCCATTACAATATTTGTGCTCCCGTGGCCATTGATTGTCAAAAATTATTTTTATCACAACACATCCCGTTCGATATTTATCTGAAAAGCTCATAAATATTCATTTCTAATAACAAGGAAAGTCTGAAAGTACGTAAGTTGTGTTCACCGACGTAGGGGCTTGACAACAGAACGTGGTGGTGGTGGGGCAGATGGTTGAAGGAAGCCGTGTAATAGAAGGCCGGGAGTGCAGGCTGATAGCAGGCAGTAGGACCGAATCGACGTCCTATGAGTATAACAGGGATTCCCCTAATGCAATAATGCTCTAATCTGAGCCAGTTCGCCACAGCTTGTATTGCTGTGTCCGTGGATTGCTCGCCCGTCTGAGAAAACTCATACATACGGTCTATCATCAATCACCGAGGCAATCATGGACACGCGTATAATGTATGCATTGTATACGAGTCGATACTTTATGTTTTCGAACATGATTTTATCATATTATTTAAGTTGTTTCTAACGGAACGTTGATTAGCTTTGAATTACGTGATACATACATACGTCCAGAGCTTGTTTATAAAGCAGGATTTTTCTAGCGAAGCCGTATACGTATTTCGAAGTTGTTTGAACTGCAGGATTGTATATTTTATTGTCCAAGCAATGAGTAATAAAAGTGGATTGTTCTTCTGAAATTTTATTACCAATCAACCCGATTTATTTGCTTCATCGGTTTTGTCATTCGTATTTTCATATTTTTCGCATATGAAAGATAAATTTTATTTTCATCCAGTAACCGTTCGCCTTCCTGAATTTCAACTCCGTTGTAATAAGTAATAAAATTCGTTATTGCAGTCATACTATATATGTATATCTTATGTAAGGAATACTAATGTATATATTTATTGTATTGTATCATATTAATATTATAAATTGTATAAAATTATATAGCATTGATAATCTATTGAAATTTTTGAAATTTATATGTGAACAAAATTTGGGAACAGTTAGAAAATTGTTTCTTCATCATATTTTTATAACCTTTGGTCAAATCATCTTGGATTTGGCACGTATTACCCTAAAATATATTCCCACAATTTAATGTAATTAACTTGTCTCATATTATTACAGTGACGTATATTCTAGAGGGTACTTCTTTTTTTCACCCTATTTTCTACGCCACTGAATATTTTTTATGATGATTTTTTATGAATTTTTTATATTCTTTCCACAATTTAGAAAGAAGGTTATATTAATTATGTATGATTAACATAACCTTTTTTGAGTTATTTCAGTTTTAATGTTTGAAGAAAATTAAGATGAACATTAAAACTGAATTATCTCAGAAACGGCTTTGATAATTAAAAGCAAACAAGAACACCTTTTTTCTAAATTGTATAAAGAGTATCAAAAACTTAATAGATTTAAAAAATATTTATTGACGTAGAAAATGGGACAGAGAAAGGGAACAAACATCTCTCTCCCAATAATCTACGCCACTGTAACAATATTGAAAAATTTGTTATATTGAATTGCAGACACATATATTAGGATAATACATATTAAATATAAACATAATTGGGCCAAAAGTTGCAAAAATATGAGAAAAACACCATATTGTTACAGTGGCGTAGAATCTGGAGGAGCTAGTTTTTTACCCTATTTTCTACGCCACACAATATTTTTTCAAACTATTAAGCTTTTAATATTCCTGACACAATTTAGAAAAAAAAGGTTATCTTAATTATTTTTGATTAACATAGCCGTTTTTGATGTAATTCAGTTTTAATGTTTGAAAAAAATTAAAATAAACATTAAAACAGAAACATCTCAAAAACGGCAGCGGTAATCAAAATTAATCAAAACAATCTTTTTTTTCTAAATTATGCGAAGAATTTGAAAAGCTTAATCGTATTAAAAAATATTCAGTGGCTTAGAAAATAGAGCGATAGAAAGAGGACTCCCAGAATCTACGTCACGGTAACATCATTATGGAAAAAGTTTATTACATTGAATTTCAGACACATATTTTTGAAATTTAAATTTGATAATCTCTGTTTTCTTCAGGAGAAATATTAAAAAAAAAATTATTTAAATTTTCTTCAGTATTGAACGTATTCTAACTGCTCCCAAATTTTGACCACCTAACTTTTTGGAAGGTTAAAAATAGGTATCAAAATATTTTGTTGGGTTAAGACTTTTCCTAAATTTTATTCCAGTTGGTTTACCAACTTTTAAAACAGCTAAACCAAAATTTTCCCCAGTATAAGAAAAATAAATACCTTAATCAGAAACAGCATAAAAAACTTTCAATTAATATATACTGTTTAATAAAAAACTATTATAATATAATATAAATATTGATACAAATAAATCATGAACCAAAAACTAAATTAAAGTTTCCGGTTCCTATTATTTTAACAATTAACCAAAAACAGGCCAGTTATATTTTTTAGTAAAGATTAATAGCCCTCAATAGAATATTAAGGAAAGTTTGTACGTTAAAAATGTTATTTCGTATAATTAAGATAAAGTTAGATGATAAACTTGCTAGACTACACAGTAAATAAAATTAAACAAGCTAGTAATGAGAAGGAAATAAAGTCTGAAAGCAATTGTTGGCGTAACTAACTGGTTAGGTTGCAAATTAAAAATTAAAAGAGCTAAGTAAACATCGGTGTTATAGGAAATTTAGAAAGAAAGATTCACCAACTGGAGTAGTTCTATTTCCCTGTGGAAGTTAAAAGTAAAATGAAAATGTTTTAGAATGAAATTTAACAGGTCTAAAGTATTTGTTGGAGGACTGAACTATGTTCCTCTTATACATATTTTATTTTAAAGTTAGGATTAAAGGTCAGAACAGAAAAAAAAATATGGAAAAATGGGTTAAATTAATATGTATTCCCGGCAGATAGAAGTGAAAAGTAAACTGAAAACCCGCATGTCTACCGAGTAAAATTATTCGTTGAAAGTGTTCGTTCTGTGTTTGGTTTTGTGTGATAATATAACTACTTAGTATGTGTATTACGTAGATACCTCTAGTGAAATGAAACGTAGCAACATCTTACTTTTATTAGTAGAGAAATTCTTAATGAATTCTGGTAGTTAAAAAAGTTTGCAGCATTCGAACATTGGGTTTGCTGCAACGAATAATAATGTACGGCCCGAAGCTTAGGGTCAAAGTTCATCTTCAAACCACAAGGGCCTGTTGTCCTACTCCGTCTCATCGACAACCGGAATCACGTGGATTGGGTCTGAATTCGAAACACTAACTCCGACTTACCTCCTATCTATACACACAACCCCGTTGCCGATTCCCGGTCCCGTGACAGACCACCCCCTAACCCCTTGCCCCCTTCACGATTCTTCGCCCGTACACCGCACATTCTCGACAACGTCAACATACTAATTACTTTCTCTCTCTTCATTTTCTATTTATGATACTTTTAAGAGCTTTCTATCTTTAGCTTTATAAAGTAATTGCGTTCATTCGATTATCAAATAAAACCATTAGGTCTTATGTATTTCTTCAATATCAATCCGATTTCTTTTGGGTTTTATGTTGTTTTACTGTAGACTCGAAAATTTTATGCCTCGTAGTAAGTAGGTGGATTTATAATTCAATTTAACAGAAGTTTCAGCCTTAATAGGGTGAAGGCTTTAATAAAATTACAAAAAAAAAAAAAACATATTTTAAATATTGATATATTTTTAATTAATATATTTCCTTATAATGTTAAATAATTATTATTTCTTGATTTATGTGTTTTATTTAATATTATTTAATGAATATTTTAAATATTTTACCAACTTTATTTTTATTTATATTTTTTCAATTTTTTATTTATTTTAATTTTTGAATTTAATATTTTTTATTACTTTCAATTTATATTATATTTAATGTTGTAATATACTTATATTTCTTTATTTAATGAATATATTTCAAATATTATACTAAAACTTTCTAATTTAACATTCAATTCAATTTATATTACATTTAATAATATATTTATATTTGTTTCTTAATTTACATTTTATATTTACACATTTAATGGATATTTAAATTTTTAAAATTTTGTTTTAAATATTATAACTAAAAATAATAAATATATATTTTTTGGTTCAAATATGTGTATATTTAATAAATATATTTATTACCTTACATTTATAATAAATATATTTAATAATATATTTGTTTTTAGATATACATTTTATATTTGCAGACATTTAATAGATTTATTTTTTTTTTATTTTATTTTAAATATAATAAGTATAAATAATAAATATGTTTATTAAATAATAAAAATATAAATTTTTGATACTCATATATTTAATGAAACTTATATTAAAATAGTGTACCAAAAATTTATTTTTTTATATCTATTTTTATCTCTATTACTTATTTAATTTATTTTTTTTTTTAATTTTTGTTACTATAAATAATAAATATATATTTTAAATATATATTTTAAATAATATACCACAATTTTATATTTTATCTTTATTTATTCAATTATTTATTTAATTTATTTTTTTTTCTTTAATTTAACATTTTTTATGACCTTAAATTTACATTATATTTAATAATATATTTATATTAAAAATAGTATACCAAAACTTTATTTTTTTGTCTCTATTTTTCAATTACTTATTTAATTTAATTTTTTTTAAATTTTTGTTACTATAATAAATATATTTTTTTGGTTTAAACATTTTATTTACATATATTTAATAGGTATTTATATTTTAAATAATATACCAAAACTTTATTTTTCTTCTTTATTTATTCAATTATTTATTTAATTTAATTTTTTTCTTTAATATAACATTATTTATGACCTTAAATTTACATTATATTTAATCATATATTTATATTAAAAATAGTATACGAAAACTTTATTTTTTTATCTCTATTTTTCAATTACTTATTTAATTTAATTTTTTTTTTTTAATTTTTGTCTATAAATAATAAATATATTTTTTTGGTTTAAATATTTTATTTACATATATTTATTTAATGGGTATTTATATTTTAAATAATATACCAAAACTTTATTTTTTATTTTTATTTATTCACTTATTTATTTAATTTAATTTTTCTTTAATTTAACATTTTTCATTACCTTAAATTTACATTATATTTAATAATATATTTATATTTTCGGATTTATATTTTGTATTTATAAATATTTAATGGATATTTAATTTTTTCAAATTTTTGTAACTATAAATAATATTTTTTTTATTTAAATATTTTATTTACATATATTTAATGAGCATTTATATTTTAAATAATACACCAAAACTTTATTTTTTATCTTGATTTATTCAATTATTTAGTCAATTTAACGTAACCTTAAATTTATATCATATCTAATTTATTATATTTAATTTTTTGTAAATATAAATAATAAATATAGTTTTTTGGTTTAAATATTTTACTTACATATATTTATGTTTATATTTTAAATAATATACCAAAGCTTTGTTTTTTTATCTTTATTTATTCAATTATTTATTTAATTTAATTTTTTTAAATTGACATTTATTATTACCTTATATTTAATAAGGAATTTAATTTCTGCATTTACATTTTATATTTACATATATTTAATGGGTTTTTATTTTTTTTAATTTTGTTTTAAATATTATAACTATAACTAATAAATATATTTTTTGATTTAAATATTTTAATTACATATATTTTATGAGCATTTATATTTTAAATAATATACCAAAATTTTATTTTTCATCTGTATTTTTTCAATTATTTAATCAATTTATTTATTTTAATTTAAAATTTTTATGATCTTAAATTCACATTTATATTTTCGGATTTACATTTATATTTACAAATATTTAATGGATATTTAATTTTTTTAATTTTTTGTAACTATGAATAATAAATATATATTTTTTTGGTTTAAATATTTAATAAATATTTATATTTTACAATTTAGAAATTTACATTTCTTATTTATACATTTAATAGATATTTATTTTTTTTCCATACAATTAATTTTTTTATTCTATTTTTAGTATTGTAACAGTGATAGATATATTGTAAATAATACATTTTTCATAATTAAATTATATGAAACATTTTATTAATTTGATCATATCTATTTAAGAATTACATATATTAAGACTTCCAATGTATGTTTACAGTTTCATTGATCTAACACAAATCTATTATTACAGTATGTAAAATATTAAATTAATGTTGTTAACAATCATTTGCAAATAATTGATAACAAGGAATAAATAGTCTGCCATGCAAAATAGCTATATATATATTATTTGAATCCAAACATCCAATTAGCAACAGATTGCCAGTTAATTTGTTCATTAAATATGTTTACATAACCAAAGAGTGGTCCCAAATTTCATAAAATTTAGTGAAATTTTGTGCGTTGATAACAATAAAAAATCAAACAACTGAATCTGTCCCCAGTGATTTCAGTTAGGAGTTTATTACCAAGACAACTATCGAAAAGTTTCTAGAAACTTTATCCTTGGGTTGGAAACATTTTTAATTACACGTGTATATATATAGAAAGTGGGGAAAAAACATGTTAATCAATCAAAGTGTTTTTTTTTTTTTTCAAATATTGACAGGCCGACTGATTAAAATACTTCCTTGTACAACCGCCGAATATAATATTGTATTTTTCCATGCAAATACATCGCTGCACATAATCAAATACAAGTTTAAAGCTTTAATATTTTCTATCTTAAAAATTCCGATAACCGCATTATTTAAATTACATGACTCTGACTTCGGTGACGAACTGAAAAATTCTCCTTTTTCTCTTGTAACTCAATTCATAAAAGTTAACATTGTTAGCATTCAAGAAATGGTTTTATACTTCAACGAATTCCTGCACATAAATTACATACTCCTTATTGAATTGTATTGTTGGAATTCGTACATGTATACGAGGTGTAATTACATTATTTACGGGCAGGGTTACTCAAAAATTTTTCCCTTGTCATCGATTTACCACATCGTCACACTTCTGTTTCTAACGTTTTAAATTACAACTGAATTAAATTAACCTTAAATCGGTGTTAGGGGTGGAAAATGCCCGAACTCATTTCGGGAGGGTTACTTTGGAGCATTTCCAACATTTTGATGTAAATTTGTTGCCATGACCGGCAAGTTCTCCGGACTTGTCATCGATTGAACACGTGTCTGATGTCATCTAAATTCAAATCTCCTCCACATACTTTGTGGTGTTTCAGCTGCACTAGTTAATTTGCTTTCTAATGAAAAATGATCACTGGTTGTATGTTTTATCCAGTGAACAATTTCCCAACTATTATCGTATTACTCTTAAAATAAATAGAAAATAAAAAAATGCCATAAATTTTTATGAAAGCGAAATGACGTTTCAACAACGTGTTAAAAGGTTGTTATTTTAATTAAACATTTCATTTATATGCAAATTCGGCTCACTTAAAGGCAACAAAAAGGGGTCATATAAAAGTTATAAAATTAAAACCTGAGAAACACATGCTCTCTTTTTGATGGCATCGCATGTTTTATCCTGATCGTGATTTACAACGAAATCGAGACAGACGATGGAATTTAATAGGATCAATTTTAGACAAAAGGAACAATTGACGCTCTGTCAGATAATAGGATAAAAACACAATGGGAAAACTTGTTCATTAACAATTAAGTTAGGATGCACCTAACCACCAATACGTGCACTATTTTCGCTGATTCTATAACCATAAACTGAGTCAAGGCTATAAATTATTAATTAGTATTTATGTGTACATACAAGTGTAATAAATGGGATGCAACGTCGGTTATAATATTATAATTAATATCCAAAGTCAAGGTATGGAAAGTTATATATATATTGCTAATAAATATTTCGACATTAGCCTTGTATTTATACATTCATCAATCGGTTTGTGTTCACTAAACACGTTAAAAACGTTTTGTTAAATCTGATTTAAATTATCGGTTTATACGTAATTTGTTTGTTGAAAATTACCTATTTTGGTAAATCACTGCCATAATTATAATAATAGTGTTTATGTATTGTAGTATAACAATATACAAACACTAATTATATTCTGTGACTTAAGGCAAATTGATTTTTTTATATTTTTTCAAATTTATAATCCCACATTTTATGCTCATAGTTTGTTAGTCTAAAATGTTTTTACAACCACATTCAACTAACTTTACAAAGCTTATTAATCATTGATTTTCAGTGAAGTTTCGCAAACATCTTATTAACTTTCTGAAATTATATAAAATATTATCCTTGTTGTTGTTTGTTTGTAATTGTATTTAATTTAAAAATAAATAGTGTTTATAAAACGTTATTTACTTTTACTAATTATTAATTTTGCTTCAACATGATACACAAATTACTTGTTTTTATTATTACAAAGTAATTTTATATTTTACATTAATTATTACAAACTAATTATAATCAAAAATGATTTTAATAATTCGTAATTTATTATTTAGTGCATCTGTTCAAATATTTCTTGTCTGTTGAAATAATTAATTTACAGTTTCATGAACAAAGTTTCGTATACTGTTAATAAAAATAAATATAATTTTCTTGTTAAAATGGTGAAAAGTCTAGACAAATTGTTTTTTATAAATATATCTTTTATTATACAATTTTTTAAATATTTCAACTCTATGAAATAGGACAAAGAGAAAACTTTCATAAAGCTTCTTACCGTGTAAATAAAGTAAAAGCTCAAGTTAAATATAACAATTCTGACAACTCAAAATTATTTATTTTAAATAATCATGTTATTTATAACTTTTGACAGCTGACACACATTTATTTATAAAATGAGAGGAAATTTAAAAGAATATTTTTTTAAATAATTTTAAATCTAATAATAATACATTCTATTATACAATTGTTTAAATATCTACTCTAGGAAATATGCCAAAAATACAGTAAATCAAATTAACCATACTGATTAATTATTATCTTCAGGTTTACTGTATCTTATCTTAATTCATTTGAATAATTTAATTAATTTTATTGTTCGCATCCACCATTTTTACAACTGTTGTTAAAAATGGCGAATGCGCAACCAATTCAATAATTAATTACTATTAAACAAATTCTAAGAATAAATTGATTATATTAAAAGTAATTTACTTTATTCACTGTTAGATCCATTTTTAACAGGTACTATTTAAATTTTTTTAATTAATCAGTAAAGTAGCCTTTAAAATACTATAAAAAATATGATTTTGATGTTTAATAAATGGCAATTAATTTTATGTTTTCAAATATCTTATCCTAATTCATTTGAATATTTTAATTAAGTTTTTTGTTTCGCATCCACCATTTTTACAACTGTTGTTAAAAATGTGCAACCAATCCAAATTAGAATTAGAAAAGCACATTTTTTTTTTAAAAAATGAAAGGAAACATGGAGAAATATTTTCTAAATAATTTTTTAATTATTTTAATAATAAATTTATTATAGAATAAATGCATCTACTCCAGAAAATATGACAAAAATACTTCCACAAAGCTTCTTACTGTGTAAATAAATTAAAAGCTCAAAGTAAATAAAGTAAATCAAACAACTGCAGTTTAAATACATTCACATAAAATATTATTTATATGATTTAAAATGAAGAGAAGTTCCAGAAAAATAATAAAATGTTAAAATTTAAATAAAAAATATACTGTTAATAATAGAAAAATAAAAATTCCATAATTTTCTTATTAAAATGGCGAAAAATCCAGAGAAATATTTTTTTAACAATTTCTAATTCCATTATGAATAATAATTTCATTCTAGAATTGTTTAAATACTGCAACTTTAGGTGACAGGGCAAAAATGTACTTTCATAAAGCATTTTATAGTGTAAATAAAGTAAAACCTCAAATTAAATACAGTAAATCAAACAATTACAACTTATTTATTTTGGATATTCCCATAAAATATTATTTATATATTTTAGAATGAAAAACAGTTCCAGAGAAATAATAAAATTTTAATATTTAATGGTAAAGGTTAAAGCTCAAATTAATTATAGCTAATCCAACAATTACAACTTATTTATTTTATATATTCACATAAAATATTATTGTAAAAAAAATTATATAAAGATATAAAATTATAAAATATATCTTTTGGAATGGCGAGAAATTCCAGAGAAATTATAAAATTTTAAAATTTAATTTAAAAAATACTGTTAATGATGAAAAAATAAAAATCACAATTTTATTGTTAAAATGTAAGAAAATCCAAAGAAATACCTTTCTTAATAATTTTTATTTTGTCAATTCAAACTTATTTTTTTTTTTTTGGATATTTATATAAAATATTATTTATAACTTTTGGAATGAAGAAAAGCTTTTTTTAAATGAGGTCAAGCCTGAAGAAATATTTTATATATATATATATATATATATATATATATATATATATATATATATATATTATAGAAAATGTGACAAAAATACTTCTACAAATCTTCTTACTATAAATAGTAAATCAAACAATTGCAGTTTATTTATTTTGTTTATTCACATAAAATATTATTTATTTTTCTTAAAAACAAATACGTAACTAATAATAACAAAAATTATTAAAGGTATTTACTGTGACTAACAATAAATTTAATTCATATATTATTATTTTCACTTTAAATTATTTATTACTACATCAGAAAATTTGTTGCTGCTTTGCATATCCAAAATATTATTTAATTACAATCATAAACTGCAAACTTCACAATAATTAACAATCATATTTCATGTAAATTTAAGTATAAACAGTACAACATAAAAATACGAGTACTTTTATTTAATTTAACGCTTTAAATATTTGATATCTTGTTCACATAAACTACAAATTTATACATTCATAAATATAAAAGTTTATTTTTCTACTTATTTCTAATTAGTTAAACATGATTTAGTATACATTCCTACGTTCAAAACTCTATTGTTGTTTACATCAATAAAAAACTAATATATAAAAGTTTTTTAAAAATGGTAGTGTGTTGTGCATGGTCTATAAAAACACCACAATATGGTCCCTACAAGAAGGAAATGTTAATAATTATAACAATGGTTTTTAGCGTTAGTGTGTCAGGTCTTTTGGGGTCCACATATTTGTTCTCATATCGAGGTCAAAGATTAGCATGAATGAGGATTATGAATATGATGATGTCTTTCCCGATGACTCCCGGTTTTGGTTAGGGATTAATGATGGTTGTCGAATATATAATAAGATAAAGAAATAATCCAGCATATTTTGAAGAATGGCTCGAGGCTCAAACAGAGGAGAAAATGTGTTTTAATGAGGTTTGGAAGCTCATCCTAAGGATTTGCCTTGGCCACCCCGTTTTTCTGACTTAACCTCGATTGATCGACTGTGGAAAATGTTAAAAAGAAGGCTGGACAATCTTCTGAGGCAACCATAGACCGTGGAACAATTCTGACAGGAAATTCGAGGAATTAAAGGGCAGTAACAAATTAACAACTTGATCCACATCATGGTGAGAGGAGTGACGAGGACCTACACAATATTGTTCACATTAAGTGTTTAGTGTTATCCATCCTGGGAGAGTTGTGGTCCTAATAACGCTCTGTCAAAGTATATTTATTCCAATTGCCGTTTGTTTATTAATCACGCCCAGTTGCCGAAAGCATGACCAGCTCACCTTCTCTCAAAATATTTATGATTGCCCATTAACTCCGTTCGGCATTTTTTAATTAAACCAGTGCCAAATGATACGAGTGTTCAGGGGGTTGTTTTATTAAAATCGTTAGGTTGTTTATTTAGTCGCTTGAAACCGTTATACGTATAAGCGCCGTCACAATGAAAACAGCTGTTAATCAATCAGTATCATTAGTTTATTCGATTATTGAAAGGGTCGAGTTGCACTAGATTATTGTCACTATTATCCTTTTAGGAATATTGGCAAACACACACACACACACACACATCCGTATCCTATTTTAATTAAGAGTGTTTCTAAGCACAGGTCACTATTACTATGAATGATTTATAAGTTTAATTACATTGATTTACAGTACGGCTTCGGTAATATTGTGTTAGGCCCTATCAGATTATTATCTTTATTTTACCCTGCGTTAATCCACTCATTATAAATTGAGCTGCACAACAATATTCATTGCCTTTGATCAACAAATATGCATCATGTTAACAAATATTAGCAAATTAATAAATTGTGCATGCCTAGATGTATCATGTGGATACGATAAAATCATTTGTATGTTCGACGATAATGTATTGGCTGGTTGGGAATGTCACGAGCAATCAAATACACAATTGAACACCAAAAGGTGGCGGATCCGTAGCGTCCAGTTGTCGACTCAAGATAACTCTATCAAATAAAATTTACCGAGGTTACCTAATTAATTTATATCCATATTTAACACAGAATACACAAATGTTTACCTCAAAATTTGATAAGCAAACAATTCATGCCCACAAATAAAATTATCCCTCATTTGTGGGAGGATTATGATAATGGGAATGAAATAAATTTAACTGGTGGTGAATTTTGTGGTAAATAAGTTCATGCAAGTATGTTCATAATATAAAAAATTTTGTACTGTGAAAATTGATATTGAAATATGGAAAATGGACAAATTTATCAAAGCTTTGATTGATTTTTAAAAAATACTGAAAAACTACAAATAATATAATAAATAGTAAAACAGGAAATTTAATTGATTTAATTATTTGAATAGTTTAATATTCGTTCAGTTGTCAAACCAGGATAACTATATAAAAATATTATTGACAATTGGAGATTACTTGTTCATTTATAGTAGTTGATATTAATTTATATCAAGTATTTCTACAATGAACACACAATACACAATATGTTTACCTCAAAATTTGATAAGCAAACAATGAATGCCCACAAATAAAATTATCCATCATTTGTGAAAGAATTAAGATAAAGGGAATTAAATAAGAAAATTTGTCAAAACTTTGAAATATTCTTTAATAAATGCTAAAAGACTACAATTTTATAAATAATAAATAGTAGAATAAGAAATTTAATTGATTTAGTTATTCGAATAGTATTTTAAATAGTCCAGTTTTCAATTCAATATATCTATAAAAATAATATTGACAATTGAAGATTACTTGTTCATTGGTGGCAATTGATATTAATTTATATAAAGTATTTCTACATTTAACACAAAATACAAAATATGTTTACCTCAAAATTTGATAAACAAACAATGATTGCCCACAAATAAAATTATCCATCATTTGTGAAAGAATTAAGATAATGGGAATTAAATAAGAAAATTTGTCACAGCTTTGAAATATTCTTTAATAAATGCTGAAAAACTACAATTTTATAAATAATAAATAAGAAATTTCATTGATTTAGTTATTCGAATAATATTTTAAATAGTTCATTTATCAACCCAAGATAACTCTATAAAAAATAATATTGGCAATTGAAGATTAGTTGTTCATTTGTGGTAACTGATATTAATTTATATAAAGTATTTCTACATTTAACACAAAATGCACAATATATTTACCTTAAAGTTTGATAAGCCCACAAATAAAATTAATTATCCATCATTTGTGAGAAAATTATGATAATAGGAATTAAATAAGAAAAACTTATCAAATCTCTGAAATATTCTTTAATAAATGCTGAAAAATTACAATTTTATAAATTATAAATAGTATAACAAAAAATTTCATTGATTTAATAATTCGAATAATATTTTAAATAGTCCAATTGTCAACCCAGGATAATTCTATCAAAAAAGATAATAATATTGGCAATTGAAGATTACTTGTTCATTTGTGGTAATTGATATTAATTTATATAAAGTATATCTACATTTAATACAAAATGCACAATATATTTACCTTCAATTTTGATAAGCAAACAATGAATGTCCACAAATAAAATTATCCATCCTTTGTGAGAGAATTTTAATAATGGAAATTAAATGAGAAAAATTTGTCAAAGCTTTGGAATATTCTTTAATAAATGCTGAAAAGCTACAATATTGTAAATAATAAATAGTAGAACAAGAAATTTAATTGACTTAGTTATTCGAATAATATTTTAAATAGTCCACTTTTCAACCTAAGATAACTCTATAAAAAATAATATTAACACAAATACACAATATGTTTACCTTAAAATTTGATAAGCAAACAATGAATGCTCATAAATAAAATTATTCACCACCTATAAGAGAATTATGATAATGACAATTAAATAAGAAAAATTTATCAAAGCTTTGGATTATTCTTTAATAAATGTTGATAAACTATAATTTTATAAATAAAAAATAGTAGAATAAGAAATTTTATTAATTTAATAATTTTAATAATATTTTAAATAATCGAGTTGTCAACTCAGGATAACTCTATATAAAAAAATAATATTGGGAATTGAAAATTATTTGTTCATTTATGGTCATTGATATTAATTTATATCAAGTATTTCCACATTTAACACGAAATACACAATATGTTTACCTCAAAATTTGATAAGCAAACAATTTATGCCCACAAATAAAATTATCCCTCATTTGTGGGAGAATTATGATAATGAAAATTAAATAAATTTAATTGGAGTAAATTTCGTAGTAAATAATACGTCAAAAAAACTCATAATTAACTTCAAACAAGAATAGTCCTTAAAATGTAAATTATATACTGAAATAGGTTTTTATGTACAGGGTTATCCCGAAAGGTTTATGAATAATTGTACCACAAATTCTGGACGTGAAAATATATTGATTTGCCTTATTTTATCTTAGTGCAAAAGTTTATAATTACGGAGATACAAGGCGTCAAAATTAATAATTTATTTTCAATTTTCTTCCTTTTTTATTGATAGAAACGTGTCAACCTTATAAATATTGGTATACAGGGTTTTTTAGAGTGAAATATTCATCCTAACTTTTTTGACATTTTGTGGTCATGTTTCTGGAATGGCAACAGAAAAATGCAATTACGGGACATACAATAAAATAAAATCGAAAAAGTGTTATTTTTATTAATTATGCAGAAACACTTTAAGCAAGTGTTCAAAGTAAGCACCATTTTCATGTATACATAGATTAATACGGTGAAGAAAGTGAAAATCTTTGCATTATTTTCATATCTTGTTTCAAAATGTTAACGGAATCCTGAATACGTCTCCATAATCCATCTTCGGTATTTGTGTATATGGAGTAAACCATTGAGTTCAAAATACACATAAATATTGAAAAGAAATTAATAACCTTGACACACTGTATGTAGATGATATAATACAAATCACTTCGAGAATTTGTGGTAGAAAACCTTTCTGGTTTATCCTATATAATAACATATTAAACATTTATTGGAAATATTTTCAGCAATGGATGTGTGGCAATGCAATGGTACATGAAAAAACTTATTATACCAATATTTTTGCCATAATATGTAGGAAATTATTTCACACTCAAAAACACATAAAACTCAATTTGGTATATTTTGCCTTTTAGCAAAGTGCCATGATACACATATACTATAATTTAGTTTTTAGTTTTCAGTTCGTCCATGATATCGATTTTTTACTATTGCCGGACACTCATTCATAAGTGAGAACAATAGTTACATTATTGTATATATATATTAGATAAGCATCAATTGTATGACATGTACATAATTCTATTGTAAGATATAGCTTGCAATATCATATGTAATTATCTAATGACATTAGTATCAAGAAACGATGACTTACCCATCTAATACGTAATTTAATGGTTTTCCGATATAGAATTCGTCACAATATTGGCGAAGTACTTAGTTAAATTAAAAATGTCTTTCAACCCGTATATCAGAGTCATGTATTGCGGCAAAGACAAAATAGATTTCGTCACTAGGATGGACTCAAATGAATTACATGTTATTAGGGAATGACCAAAGACTCAATTGGAAGTTTCAGATCTACAATAGCTTATATTTAACCGCATTGGTAGGGTGCTTAATGAAAGCCCTCGACCCCCCAGAAGAAATACTGCCGCAATCAAGTGAGACTTTAATGCGCCGAGGAATTGTGAGGGACATGGTCCTGTTTCAATTCCTTTCCGGTCAACCAATCAGAACCGGACTGTGCCGGAACTCTACCTAGTTGAACTGGACGACGAATTTTTCTCTCACCTTCAACACAAACATTATTATTATTATTAATTTTGGGTGCGTGTTTCGGTGCAATTGCAGGGCAAATAATTTAAGCGGGTCTGATGAGCAATTAAGGAATTCATTTGTGCCCAATATCGCCGTGAACCGTTTCGGGATATGGCTGCGGAATAACTTGCACAAAACTGCAGTAATTACTTGTAAAATACAAACTAGTTTGCAGATTATTATAAAAGTTTCCTTCTTGCAAATTGCATTTGTAACGAATATTAACCATGTTTTAAGGCGAACGAAGGAACTGGTTGTGTGACTGGGCATCAAACGCAACTACGGTCATTGTAAATTAGAAGCTAAGTGCGAGGAAATTCAAATAATCATGGTTGGTTTCCTGAAACTAAATCACGCATTGTTGATAGATGGAATCAAATGGACTAGAATTAAGTGGCTAATATTAAATTAGATTTGAATTATATAATGGCTTCTATCAGTTTGATTAGAGGCTTACAAAGACACAATTAACTCGTTTAATAAATACACACTTCCCCACTAATTTGCCATAATTAACATTCAACAATTTTAAGACGCAAATCTACCCTAGAATTACTCTAGTAATCCATCATCTAAAATACGTGTTTATGTGATATATTAGTAGTCCATAATATTGTTAAGCAAACTTTAATTAAGAAGTTCGTAAATGTTGTTGAATCTGTTTCATTGTAAATTCAAACTTGTTAATTAAAATCATTCGATGTATCTAGTAAAATTTAATTATAGCATAACTGAATTTTTACTTACGAAGTTTACTTTGTCAAATTTTGTCGGTAAACTCAAATATCCTAAAGCTAAAGGCAGACTGGAGATAGAGTTCAGTGAGGCATATAAATGTTGATTTTCTAAATAATTAAATTGAACCATTACCTTTGCTGATTACGTATATCCTGGACCAATTTACCAGAAAAAAAAACTTTTATTGAACTTATTGCCGTTATCCCGAACTAAAATTACGCCACCCCCCCTAATTGGCACGCAATCTGACGTTATTGTTAATTCAGGAGGGTATAAAATTGATTTGGCCTACGTAAAAAGGGATGTATTTACTACGAAAACATAATTGTTTACGTTATGGCACAAGGGATGAATTAATCTAAAGGCTAAAACCTATCCCAGATTTGTAGATAGGACACACCGTGCTGAAAATACCCTTTCGGTTACATCAAGAACTATAAGATTCTATTCAGGGCCTATTTAAACATCACGTTCCGAAACTTTCAACCATCTAACTTGGACATTTATTGGTTCTGAACTCAAAACGAATTATCTTATGTCTTTGATTTTGATTTCGTTACTAGTTAAAGTTCGGGCACGTAAATCTTCAGATTGTTTATTCCTATTAAACGTTATCTTACCACTGATAAACTTTTATTTGCAATAATTATCCTTTGAATCCTTATTCGTTGTTCTTTAGATGGCAATATTGCTCAGATTAATTCTGCTATTTTTGGTAAACGACTGCATTTCAGCTGAAAGTTTAGGTTTATATATTTTTTATAAGCTGGCTCATGCTTTATCTTTATCAAGGGTTTATATTTAATTACCTTGTTATGAAAAAAAAATTATGACAAAAAAATATGTATTAACCATTAGTAGTAGCTAATAATCAATAAATTTATGATTTTATATGATCAAAAACTGTATTTATATCATTATTTGTAGGTGGTTAGGTTAATTTATGGACTAATTATGAAATAAATATGAATTTATTATGCATTTGTGTTTTAGGTTGCCATCAATATGTTGTTATTGCACAATAAAATAATTATATATTTAAATATCATCATATTAATTAATATAATAAAATTTATATGGCAAAATAAAATTAGCTAATTTAATTATTAAAATTTGTAGTGCACATTTCTGTTTAGGTACAGAAATTAGGAATGAAATTCGGAACTGAAATCGATTGTAATTACTGCATTTTAAACGAAACGCCGAGACTCGTTTATTGACTGTCAGAATCATATATGAAAAAGGGCCTTATAAAGATATAGTTATGATATTTAGCGGCTTTGGAAAAATAAATGTAAAGAACCGCGCATCCATGGACAATGGAAGTATTATCAGATCTGGTAGACCCTTACAAACGCTGACAATTACTAGATTTAAGGGAATTTTAGCCATCCCACAGATTTCAATTATAACTCTAGCTCCAAAACCTCAATTCCATTCAATGTAATTGACCAGGTAATAGCTTTACCGATGGCTTCACCTTACCCAGACAGAAATAGCAGGCCCGATATTAGTTTGTAAACCTTCCTAAATCATTACCATTATGTTGAATCACCTACTCATTTATCACTTAAACATTGAAACAAGATTTGTAACTAAAATTTTATGTTATTGTTACTAATGCTAATTGGTTTCGTTAACAAAACACGTATATGCAATAATTTTGAAATAATTTTAATAAAAAAAAAAAGTTTCAACTAACTTTCCATTTTAAGTTTTAATAATGGAACTCAGCCACGAAATTTAGGTAGAAACAGATAAGCTCAATTTAATTTCAGCTCTACAAATAAATTTCTTTTGATGGCTTTTATGCTAATTAGAATTTGTGTAACTTATTTTATTGATCATTGTTTTAAAAGCAACAAAAATATTTAAAATATGTACGAATTAAATTGTGTAGAATCATGTAATATTTTTGTTGTACAGTTTTTGCCTCTAAATAAAAAACAGACTATTACTAGATTTTTCATATATTTTTTGGGTGGCTAAAAAAAACCGTCTGACATGTATATTTTGTTTTTTTAGTTCATCCTTTAGCTTGTCAAGGATTTATATTTAAGGATAACAAGGAATCATAAAAATATTTTATATCTCACATTTGTGGAATTTTAAACGCAATAAAAATATTTGAATAAATTAATACATTATCAGAAATATTGATCAAAAACCAGTTTTAAATAAATATATTATTGATATTCGAAAATTAAAATTTCATTTTAATTTACCTCAAATACATAAATTAAATTGTGTTGCATCATATTGGGTTTCTTAGTTTTCTGTTGGCAAAACACGTATACTAAAATTAAATAAAAATTAAAAAAAGTTTAAACTAACTTTTAATAATGGGAAGTGAACTAAATGCAGCTAGGAAATTTATGTAGAAACAGTTAAGTTCAATTTAATCATAATGTAAATTAATTTCAACTCCACAAATATATTTTTATTGTATAGTATTTGCCTCTAAATAAGAAAAAAATAACTATTACTAGATTTTCCATATATTTTTTGAGTGACTAAAACTGACATGCATATTTTTTTAGTTCATCTTTTAAGTTTGTTAAAGATTTATATTTAAGGATAGCAAGGAATCATAAAAATATTTTATACTTCATATTTGTGAATTTTTAAAAGCAATAAAAATATTGGAATAAATTTATTCACTATCAGAAATATTTAATAAAAAAAGCAATTTTAAATAAATATAAAATTGACATTCAAAAATTAAAATTTCATTTTAATTTACCTCAAATATACAAATTAAATTGAGTACCATCATAGTAATTTTCTGTTGACAAAACACATATGCAATATCTAAAATTAAAAAAAAAAAGTTTAAACTAACTTTTACTAATGGGAAATAAACTAAACACAGCCAGGAAATTTATGTAGAAACAGTTAAACTCAATTTAATTATAATCTACATTAATTTCAACTCCACAAATAAATTTCTTTAGATGGGTTTTATGCTAATTAGAATTTATGCAACATACATCAATTATTGAATTATAAATGTGTGCTTGCTCGTTGCATGCAGTAAAACTTATTTAAATAAATCAGGTATAATAATATTATAGTTCAGACGTTAAATTCTGAAACTCTCTCAAACTTTTTTAGTATTTCACAAAAAAATAGTATTTTTTAAACAACAATATCATAATTTTGTTTTTAAGTTGTTCTTAATCTTTTCCAGTATTTCTCAAAAAAATATTTTTTTAAATATTAGTTATCCAACCACAGTCAACTCAGTATTATAAAATTGTTTTAAATTTCTTATACACAAATGATAAAACTAAATTTAAAGTTTGCTAATCATTTTTTAATCATTAACATACAATTTTTGGAGATGAAGGAAGAATTTTTTGTTTTATGCAGTTTCTGCTTTATGTTTGATGAATTTTTATTTAAGGGTGGTAAAGTAACTCCCCTCAAACTTTTTCATTATTTTACAAAAAGTATTGTTTAAATAATAATACCATAGTTCAGTCGTTAAATCCTAAAACTCCCGTAAAACTTTTTCTGTATTTTACCAAAAATATTATTTTTTAAATATTAGTTACCCAACCTAACCTAATAAACTTGTTTTAAACTTTTTATATACAAATGATAAAACTAAAGTTTTTCTTATCATTTTTTAAGCACTAACATACAATTTTGAACATTAAGGAAGATTTTTTTCTGCATTATATTTATGAGATTTATATTTAATTTATTATATTTAAATGCAATATAAATATTTAAATATATTAATACACTATGAATTATATTTAATTAAAAACCATTTTAAAATAAATGTAATATTAATATTCGAAAATTAAAAATTTATTTCAATTTACATCATATATAATTGGGTAGCATCATGTTCAATTTCTTATTTGTCTGTTTTTATCCTGAATTTCATAAAATTTATTTATTATTTAATTTAGTTTATGTAAAAATATATCAACTGTTACTATATTTATTATATATGTTTAATTAGAGAATATTGAAATAAATTAATACTCTATCGGAAATATTTTATTAAAAACTAATTTTAAATAAATATGATATTAATATTCTAAAATTAAAATTTCATCTCAATTGGCTGGCACCATGTTCAATTACTTATTTTTCTGTTTTTATTCTAGATTTAATCAACTTTTATGTATATGTCTTGTTTTTGCCTCGTCTATGTGACTATTTTATTTAGATTGTGCTTTATTTTTATTACAAATTTATGTTTAAAATTGGTAAGAAATAAAAACTATTTTATTTCATATACACCAGCTTTTAAAGACAATAAAATATTTATAAATTAATGCACTATCAGAAATATTTAATTAAAATCAATTAAATATAATATTAATATTAGTTAAAGTTTCATTTCAATTTACACAAATGACAAAACTAAAATTAAAGTTTTCTTATCGATTACATTGTTAATTTAATAGTATGATCATTAACCATAAATCCAATTTTGGAAGGTGCAGATAATTTAAAAAAGTCCATGGCATACCAGAACTTCTGAAGTCTGTTTATTTTCATTAAAATTTTAATTCATACTTAAAGTCTACGAACTATTATCAAGATCGTAATTTTTAACTTCGCTCTTAATAAAAGGTTTTTCAAATTATTTAATTATACGACCAAAATAAACCTGTAATTTTTTATTTTACTGAATTAAAACTATTCATTGTGTTGATTATACAGTTTTTTATGAAATTTTATTTAGTACAAGTTTTTAATCATAAATAATTTTATTGTAGATGATTCAGATGTAATTTATATTTCATAACAATTTTCCCCCTTTCCTCAACAGGTACTCTTTAAATGTCTACCCTTGAAACAAATCAATAGGGGGAATGTAGCCCAGCTTTCAAATTCAATAGAACGCCAACAGAATTTGTTGTAAATAAATAGTACTTATAATGATTTGCATTCCATTGTAGTACATCAATGGAGATTGAAAGCGTCTCCAGATTTCATTGGACTAATTTAATCAGCCAGCCCGACGCAGACAGATTTTATATATTATTAAATAAAAGAAAATCCACTTTACATGACAACCTAGTTAGCTATAAATACAATTGTATCCGTCTATGTATTGTCTCTTTTAAATCAGTTCGATTTATTAAAGAGAAGCACACAATTAAACATTCTGTAGAGGTATTCAAATTTGGGGGAGCCATTAATTGGAAATGCATAAAACTAATTCAAACACCAGAAGTTATAATTTAACGTTTACTGAATTAATTGAATGTAAAATACAACTTGGTTACATAATACATTGTGTGTAGGAGTATTGTAAGCGAGCATTCATTAGTCGAGGATGCATTTTCTTTTTAAGAAACCTTAATAAAGCATCATTGTTCGGTACAGAATTGAGTTGTAGCCAGAAATACCTGGGTATTGTGTTTATTAAGGAGAATAAGCCAAGAAAGGACTAATCACTTTCCCCACAGAGAATTTGTTAATTATTCAGGGTTTTGCACTGTTAATCTCTATTATTGAGACTCCTTAAGGTTGGCCCCAAAATATGTTCACGGCCCTTAACCGCTTTATGACTCCCACTGTTTGTCCGATAATGAAATTTACAATTTGGATTAATAACAATGTGACGAGAAATAATTATTTACAACCGCCGCTGCACTCGTTCAATGGGGGAAAAATGAATTTTAAATTAGTCCACCCCCACGGCGAAATTTATTACGGTTTACATGACCATCACGCATTTGACACGCGAATAAAGATAGAAGTTTCATCACTTTTAATATATGTAGAGTCACGAGTACGGACGAACAGTCCCCTGTAAAAACCGATATGCGTGTCAGACGAATCATTGTGGTCAAAATTGATTGGGGTATCGACTTAGCACCTATTTAATCCTCTGGTGCTTTAAAAATTTATTACACTCCTCCCCCATGATTTTTTTTTGCCCCCGGCTCCCGTCTACTTAGATAAAAGTCCGTGATAGGCAGGTTTTTTTATTGTAATCAAGTGATCAAGTTTTCTTGGGATCAGCACATTCGAGTCCATATTTTATCTGGGCCATTCATTAATGCACTTGGACGGGACATGTCGGTATTGTGTCATCGATTAGTGCGGGAAGTGGGTTTGTAATTTGTCATATTATCCTTATTGGATAATGGATTGTTGGATTTTTCAATTTGGTCGCGTTTAAATCGTCCACCGGAGACGCTTCCCGTCCGGGGACGCATTAGATAGTTATTGTTTTTGTTGAGAACTTCCACAATAAGGTTATAAAAGTTTTTTTATGTTCAAATAGTCTAATTCCGGTTCTGCATCTGTACGGGAACTTGGTAAATTATATGGTGTGATCGGGAAATCGGGCCTATTCCGATGCAGATCACGTATAAGATTAGCCACGTTGGCTAGTGAGCTAGTCTTGTGAAGTCGGGGCAGGGGGGAAGAATATTACGCGACACCTTAACATTAAGTTAGGTTTACACCATAACGATCATTAGAAATTAGATCAACTATCGAACGAATACCGGAACGCTGGAGAGCTATTTTTCATTTGGCGCCAGTTTTACTATCAGAACTTACGTAATTTATGTCAAACTAGTATCTCTGACTGTTCGGTGCAGCTTTGATATGAACAGATATAGCCAATTTTAAGCTCGATCATATTTTAAACTTAACCACTTTATTACTTTCTTTGATAAATGTCTTGTCATTCCACAGCTGTTTGTTTAATATAGCCGTACAAGATCAAATTTTCTCCAAAACCAAATTATATTTTGGTAATTTTTTTTCAGTTAATTGATTTTTAATTGTAAAATACTTTCTTTCCTTTCAATGCATAAAGTTGATCTTGAAAAATAGCTTAAAATATCTCAATGACTTTCTTCTTCAAAATTGTAGAATTACAAAAAATATGGAGTAATAAAAAATTTTTGACCTCTATAATATTATATTGTTTATACAACATAATATACATACATATTTAAATTATTCCACATCATAAACACACTTTTGAAACATAAAAGTTAAAAATTTATTAATTTATTTAACAGTGAACTGAGCTTTTGATACGTTTTTCCCAATATTACACTTAAAAATATTTAAACTTTAATTGTAAAATACTTTCCTTCCTGTCCCCATTTCTTCCTTATTATTTTCCATACTCAAAATGGGTTAAAAGTATGTTCCAATGCATAAAATCGTTGGACGTAGTTTTGAAAATGTGTTTCAAAAATCCTTAGGACTTTCTTCTTCAAAATTGGTGATGAAATTACAAAAAATTATTGAGTAGTCAATAATTTTGACATCTATTATATTATTTGTACAATATTCATATTTAAATTATTCACAATACATACATACCATTTTAAAAAAGCTTTTAATACTATTTTTCCAATATTATACTTAAAAATATTGAAACTTTAATTTGAAAATACTTTTCTTCCTTGATCTTTTTCTTCTATATTCTTTTTCATGCTTAAAAAGGGTTAAATATATATTCCAATGCATAAAATTGATGGACATAGTCATGAAAAAATGTTTCAATAAGCTCTATGATTTTCTTCTTTAAAATTAGTAATGAAATTACAAAAAATTATGGAGTAGTCAATAATTTTGACATCTATTATATTATATTATTTATCCAATATTCTTATTTAAATTATTCATACGACATAAACCTTATTTTAAAAAATATTTTGATGTTTTATTCCCAATATTATACTTAAAAATATTGAAATATTAATTGTAAAATACAATTTTTGCACCTTTTTTTCTTTATTATTTTCTATTTTTAAAATTGGTTAAAAATATTTTCCAATACATAAAATTGATGGACGTAGTTTTGAAAAATGTTTAAAAAAGCTTTGCGACTTTCTTCTTCAAAACCGTTGACGAAATTACAAAAAATTATGGGATAGTCAATAATTTTGACATCTATTATATTATATTATTTTTCCAATATTCGTATTTAAATCATTCACACAACATAAACACTATCTTGAAAATGCTTTTGAAACTTTTTTCCTAATATTATGCTAAAAAATATTGAAATTTTAAATACTTCTTTGATCTTTTTCTTCTATAATATATTCCAATGCATAAAATTGATGGACGTAGTCTTTCTTCTTCCAAACTGTTGATGAAATTACAAAAAATTATGGAGCTCCGTTTCTTCTATATTATTTTCCATGCTTAAAATGGATTGAAATATATATTCCAATGCTTAAAATTGATGGTCGTACTCCTGAAAAATTGTTTCAAAAAGCTCTAGGACTTTCTTCAAAACTATTGATGAAATTACAAAAAAAAAATATGGAGTAATTAATAATTTTGACGTCTATTATATTATATTATTTATGCAATATTAATTTTTAAATTATTCCCACAACATAAACCCTATTTTGAAAAAGCTTTTAATACTTTTTTCTCGGTATTATACTTAAAAATATTGGAACTTTAATTATAAAATGCTTTTTTCCCTCTTCTATATTATTTTCCTTTCTCAAAATGAGTTAAAAATATATTCCAACGCATAAAATTAATGGACGTAGTCTTGAAAAATTGTTTTAAAAATCTCTAGGACTTTCTTCTTCAAAACTGTTGATGAAATTACAAAAAAATTATTAATGTTGACATCTATTATATTATTTATCCAATATATTATAAATTGTACATTGTATAAACAGTGATTATTCACCTTAATTTATTATAAAAATTGAATTAAACTCTGAACATTTTATTACTTATCCTTATAAATTCGTATAATTTCCTTCCTGAGTGAAATTATTATTTTCCATAGTTATAAATATTATAATGAATTTAACAACACCAAAATATATTAAAAATTGCTTTAAACAAGTGATTGCCCTTCCGATAATTAATTTCAGTTTGTCCTTTATTATTGGAAAAATATTAGCTCCCAATAACACATAAAGACTTAATTTAGGTGAAAGCAATTTGCCGTATGATGTAATCAAACATCGGTGGTTTCGCGTCTAAGAAAAGCAAACAGTTGTAGTTCGATCTCGACATGGCTATATTAAAATTCAACGGATAGATATTAGAAAAGGAATGATTTCCCACAGGGAGATAAAAATATTGAATAAATTAGAAAAGTTTCTGGTTTTTTTTCACCCCAACTAGTCTGCATTTTAATGCGTTCGTCAATCGATAAATCAACCACAGACAAATATCTATTTGTCTTAAACAACTCCCTTCGGAGGTACGAGACACAAACGAAACATACGTGCATTCTTCGGATGCCGATATATGTAAGTTGGAATATTAAAAATACAGCTGTACTTATATAAATAACTTTCTTTTGAAAACTGCAATAACCAAACCTTAGAGTTCATTGCCAAAAGGAATGTTTTGTTTGTGTTTTGTTGGTCGTTTCGACTAGCTGCGCAAAAATTTAGCATAACGAATTCCTAAAAATTATCCGGAATGTTTAGTATTTTTCGTTGGTTTTTTATGCTCTCAATTAATTGATTAGTTGGCCGCCTGTTGCGATAAATTGTTTAATTTTCTTGTATACAAACTACAAATATTTTTATTGGAAAATGACCACACACCATCAATTTTGATTAATTGATTTTATTTGAGTTCCTTCAGAACCACGTTAATAAAAATGTAACGACACATGGAAAAGCAGTACGATTTCGTTCACTATTTAATGATTTGAATAAAACAAAAGCCAGTAGAGACAAATAAATGCGTTTCATTGGTCGAACTAAATTTTTATTTAAAGACCTCCTATTTATTATTTAAAATTTTAAAAACTTATCAACGCATTGTGGTGATGAAGCTATTAATCATTTAAATTTCTCGTATTTTATTCCTTTTGAAATTGCTCCAGTGCCAAATTTAACAAAAAAAAAGTTTAATAGTGGAAACCTAAAAACTTACACATGGGGAAAATGTAATAAAGCGAGACACTGACAGATACAGTGACAAAGGCAATGCATCTGACTGAAATAGTAATGTCTCAAATACTCTAAACTGAATTACTAAGAGTCTGAAAAACTGAAAAGTAGTCTTTCAGACAAAAAGGAAGTGTATGGAAAGATCAAGAAAAAGGAATTTTGTTACACCAAAGTAGAGACAAAAAATGTTATTAAATGAGACTGTGTTGGAAAGTAAGACGTGCTAATGATTTTTTAAAGCGTTATTGTCTTGTTTCGTATATGTATTTTTGTAATAATATTTTCCTGGGAACAATTAAATTTTTCTTCTAAATTAAATTAAAAAAGCAACATTAAATACTTATTACTTAGTTTGATATTTTGTTATTCAAAGCCTTCGAAAAGCTTCAAAGCTTTCAACAATGTTTGTTTTTTGTTTAGGTATAAAATTAATATAAATTGAGCTACACTACTTGTTATAATTTTGAATAATTATATGGAAATAAGGAGTGAGTGAACAATGGACTAAAAATAAGCATATAAAATATAAACTAGTCTATAAATTGATGGAGTCTCAGATATATTAGCTGCAACTTAGGAAATTCTTGAAATTACATACATAAAAATAATGTTTTCTGATAAATAATTAAATATTCCTTTGAAAGGTAAATTAAAATAACACATCATATATTTATTTTGTTCAATATTTTGTTATACAAAGCTTCAAAGCTTTTAGCATCGTTCCTATAATAATTTCGTTCCCACTGTCATTTTATTGTTTTGGTATGAAATTAATATAAATTGAGTGACACCCCTTGGTGCAATTTTGAAGAATTGTATGGAAATAAGGGGAGAGTGAACAATGTGCCAAAAACAAGTATATAAAATGTAAATTCGTGTATAAGTTAATGTAATGTCATATATATATATATATATTGGTTGGATTTAGTGTGAATTTAGGAAATTCTTGAAACTACGCATATAAAAATAATATTTTCTGATAAATAATTAAATATTCCTTCTAAGTTAAATTAAAATAACACGTTAAATATTAATTTTATTCAATATTTTGTTACACAAAAGCTTCAGTGCTTCCAGCAACGTTTTTAAAATAATTTCGTTCACACTTTCATTTTATTATTTTGAGATAAAATTAATATAAATTGAGTTACATCCCTTGGTGTAATTTTGAAAAATTGTATGAAAATAAGGAGAGAGGGAACAAAGTGCTAAAATCAAGTATATAAATTGTAAACTCGTCTATAAATTGATGGAATATCAGATATATTAGTTGGATTTAGAATGATCTTAGGAAATTTTTGAAACTACACAAATATTATAATAATATTTTCTGATAAATAATTAAATATTCTTTCTAAGTTAAATTAAAATAACACGTTAAATATTTATTTTATTCAATATTTTGTTATACAAAAGCTTTAAAGTTTCCAGCAATGTTTTTTAAATAATTTTGTTCACACTATCATTTTATTATTTAGGGCTAAAATTAATATAAATTGAGTTACATATCTTGGTATAATTTTGAAGAACTGTGGTAAATAAGGAAGGGATGAACAATGTACCAAAAATAAGTATATAAAATGTAAACTCGTCTATAAATTGAGGAAATGTCAGATATGTTAGTTGTATTTGGTATGAACCTTGAAACTACACACATAAAAATAACGTTTTCCGATAAACAATTAAATATTCCTTCGAAATTAAATTAAAACAACACATTAAATATTTATTTTATTCAATATTTTGTTGTACAAAAACTTCAAAGCTTTCAGCAACGTTTTTTAAATAATTTTGTACACACTGTCATTTTATTGTTTAGGGCTAAAATTAATATAAATTGAGTTCCATCTCTTGGTGTAATTTTGAAGAACTGTGTGGAAATAAGGAGGGGGTGAACAATGTACCAAAAATAAGTATATAAAATGTAAACTCGTCTATAAATTGAGGAAATGTCAGATATGTTAGTTGTATTTGGTATGAACCTTGAAACTACACACATAAAAATAACGTTTTCCGATAAACAATTAAATATTCCTTCGAAATTAAATTAAAATAACACATTAAATATTTACTTTATTCAATATTTTGTTGTACAAACGCTTTAAAGTTTCCAGCAATGTTTTTTAAATAATTTTGTTCACGCTATCATTTTATTATTTAGGGCTAAAATTAATATAAATTGAGTTACATATCTTGGTATAATTTTGAAGAACTGTGTGGAAATAAGGACGGGGTGAACAATGTACCAAAAATAAGTATATAAAATGTAAACTGGTCTATAAATTGAGCAAGTGTCAGATATGTTAGTTGTATTTAGTATGAACCTTGAAACTACACACATAAAAATAACGTTTTCCGATAAACAATTAAATATTCCTTCGAAATTAAATTAAAACAACACATTAAATATTTATTTTATTCAATATTTTGTTGTACAAAAACTTCAAAGCTTTCAGCAACGTGTTTTAAATAATTTTGTTCACACTGTTATTTTATTACTTAGGGCTAAAATTAATATAAATTGAGTCACATCTCTTGGTGTAATTTTGAAGAACCGTGTGGAAATAAGGAGGGGGTGAACAATGTACCAAAAATAAGTATATAAAATGTAAACTCGTCTATAAATTGAGGAAATGTCAGATATGTTAGTTGTATTTGGTATGAACCTTGAAACTACACACATAAAAATAACGTTTTCCGATAAACAATTAAATATTCCTTCGAAATTAAATTAAAACGACACATTAAATATTTATTTTATTCAATATTTTGTTGTACAAAAACTTCAAAGCTTTCAGCAACGTTTTTTAAATAATTTTGTTCACACTGTCATTTTATTACTTAGGGCTAAAATTAATATAAATTGAGTCACATCTCTTGGTGTAATTTTGAAGAACCGTGTGGAAATAAGGAGGGGGTGAACAATGTACCAAAAATAAGTATATAAAATGTAAACTCGTCTATAAATTGAGGAAATATCAGATATGTTAGTTGTATTTAGTATGAATCTTGAAACTACCCACATAAAATAACGTTTTCCAATAAACAATTAAATATTCCTTCGAAATTAATTTAAAACAACACATTAAATATTTAATTTAATTAATATTTTGTTGTACAAAAACTTTAAAGCTTTCAACAACGTTTTTTAAATAATCATGTTCACACTGTCATTTTATTGTTTAGGGCTAAAATTAATATAAATTGAGTTACATATCTTGGTATAATTTTGAAGAACTGTGTGGAAATAAGGAGGGGATGAACAATGTACCAAAAATAAGTATATAAAATTTAAACTCGTCTATAAATTGAGGAAATGTCAGATATGTTAGTTGTATTTGGTATGAACCTTGAAACTACACACATAAAAATAACGTTTTCCGATAAACAATTAAATATTCCTTCGAAATTAAATTAAAACAACACATTAAATATTTAGTTTATTCAATATTTTGTTGTACAAAAACTTCAAAGCTTTCAGCAACATTTTTTAAATAATTTTGTTCACACTGTCATTTTATTGTTTAGGGCTAAAATTAATATAAATTGAGTTACATATCTTGGTATAATTTTGAAGAACTGTGTGTAAATAAGAAAGGGATGAACAATGTACCAAAAATAAGCATATAAAATGTAAACTCGTCTATAAATTGAGGAAATGTCAGATATGTTAGTTGTATTTGGTATGAACCTTGAAACTACACACATAAAAATAACGTTTTCCGGTAAACAATTAAATATTCCTTCGAAATTAAATTAAAACAACACATTAAATATTTATTTTATTCAATATTTTGTTGTACAAAAACTTCAAAGCTTTCAGCAACGTTTTTTAAATAATTTTGTTCACACTGTCATTTTATTACTTAGGGCTAAAATGAATATAAATTGAGTCACATCTCTTGGTGTAATTTTGAAGAACCGTGTGGAAATAAGGAGGGGGTGAACAATGTACCAAAAATAAGTATATAAAATGTAAACTCGTCTATAAATTGAGGAAATATCAGATATGTTAGTTGTATTTAGTATGAATCTTGAAACTACCCACATAAAATAACGTTTTCCAATAAACAATTAAATATTCCTTCGAAATTAATTTAAAACAACACATTAAATATTTAATTTAATTAATATTTTGTTGTACAAAAACTTTAAAGCTTTCAACAACGTTTTTTAAATAATTTTGTTCACACTGTCATTTTATTGTTACTATAAATTGAGTTACATGTCTTGGTGTAATTTTGAAGAATTGTGTGGAAATAAGGAGGGAGTGAACAATGTACCAAAAATAAGTATATAAAATGTAAACGCGTCTATAAATTAATGGAATGACAGATATATTAGTTGGATTTAGTATGAACTTAAGCAAACACTTAAAACTTTGGCAATAGTGGTAATTGGTTTTTGTATTATTTGCAGTGCCGCCAAATATAGACGATTCTCTGAGCAGTAGCGATGTAATTGTTAGGGAAGGCGCCAATGAAACTTTGACCTGCAAAGCTACCGGATTTCCGCAGCCCAGCGTCAAATGGAAGAGAGACGACAACTCCAAAATTACCATCAATAAGACCCTTACAGGTAATCAGCATTCTTAGCCAATGGAAATCACACTTAATTTTGTATCTGTCGTTTGTTTCAGTTACTGATTGGGAAGGCGAAACGTTGGAGCTCACGAGGATTTCCAGATTAGATATGGGGGCATATTTGTGCATCGCCAGCAACGGGGTGCCACCAACAGTCAGCAAGAGGATTAAAGTCAGCGTAGACTGTGAGTATTCTTTCTAAATTGTAATTTCTTGCATCCACACTACGTACAGCCTTACTTGGAATAAACCTGAACAATTTTAATTACATTGGACCAAATGTGGTCTTTAAAGCTCTTAAAACTCTTTTGTCTTCAAGTTAATTAATTTTTTCCACATGGTTATTACCGGGGGTCTATTTAATAATTAAATTTCTTTTCTGGCTCTTGAGTTTTAACATACAGACAGAATAAAAAAGGAACTCCCTCTCTCTTTTAGTGTGTAAAGGGATTTTCAATAATCCAATAAAGACGAATGATGTACAATAAATTAATTTTCTTAAGTCATGATTTGAGCTCTTTGTTGTAAAATAGAAAAGCAATTCCCAAAAGTGGGCAAAGAAGCATAGAACGCTCGAATGTTATGCATTTAAAGAGGTTACAAAGGGTAAATGATCATGTAAACAGCTCGGTTCCCCCGTCCTGTGCGACTGTCGCTCAGCGTTACACAGAAGCAAGAGTGTGAAATATCACCTCTAAAATCGACGCATATACACCTTTCTGCCTCGAACAGCCAGCTGTTTTGCATGCTATAATGAAAACACATTTAACTATTTCCATGGTCGAGGAGGTGAATGCGCCACACTAAAAGTCGATTTAAAATCAATCCCATAACCTACAAAGTTATACAACTGTTTGTGCCTTTTCACTTTTCATTTTCTTTGCCCGTGTACAATAATTTGTTTTCTCTCCCAAGGCATGACATAAAATTATTGTTTATAACGTAAACTGTTGCCTTTGAAGATTAATTGGTTGGATTCTTTGATTTAAATTGTCCGGATATTAAAAATTCCCTTGGCAACAACAAGAAATTTGTAGTAAATACATGATCAGAGGTAAATAATTTATAGGTAACCTCTTTATAAAATATGAATCACTTCGGGCACACTTCAGCAGTTGCTTTCAGCTTAAAACACACCATCAGAGAAATCCTGATGAAGATTCAATATCTTTACATAAAAGCGCCTGTTAAAATGAGAATTTTAGTGAGGAGAATCCGTTTGATTTCGGCATTAGATTTCAATTACATCTTACTTAAAAGGTAAATCATTATATTTAATATTCAGGGTTCATAGCCAAAGCAACTTTTAAGTAAGTGGATCTCGAGATAGCTCTTCTATATTCCTGTGCATAAAATACACAATATCGCAAGCATGCAGCAATTTATACGTGAGTATACGTGAAAGTGTTTTTGATTACGTTTAACTGTATTACATAAATACACACTGTTTGATTTTTATTAAAATCTAAAGTTATGACAGTAATTTTGAGTGAAATGCAATGAGATGAACGAAGACTAAACGAAAAACAAATCGCCTTACAACACCTCGATTTAAAATGAAATTGATCAAAATAATAAAACATTTTCACAACAATTAATGAGTAAAATTACCTTTAACGATCAATATTGGAGATGGCATAGGGGAAAGTCATGCTTTAGTTTAATTGACTCAGCCGTTGACAGTTGTACAGAATTTTTATTATGATTTTTAATAAAGGAGTATCACCCTTAAGAGACTGGTGTAAGAGCCTCTGTTGATAGCAGGAGTAACTACCCTTATATTCTCAATAACAACTCTTGACGAAAACCAAGCATTGAGCTTTTTAATTGCTAAGAGACTTTTTTCTTTGTCCTAATGAATAAAATTAATTTTATTCTTTAGCATTTTTGCATTTGATCATTATTTTCTGTTGCCAAGCAATTTAGTGAAACGATTTAAATAATGCAATGTGATTAATTCGTTGTTTATAAACATTTTAATAAACGATAAAGGGATTTTAAGATCAAAATGGAAATTTTGTAAATCTGATTGTGGAACATATAGGTATAATAACAAAAATCTATCGATACATAGCGTACGAATACATAATGCAAACAAGAATAATAGTGCTCTTTTGTATTCAGTTTGCGAGCGTCAATTATTAATGGGAATAGGAGATTGTAATTGGATGCTCATATCACCATGATGACATCATATTTACTAGATGATTAATTGATATTATAATGGTTCGGCATCAGTTTTGTTTCTTTCCAGGTTATTGGTAAAATATGCTTTTGTTCGTGCACCCTCTACCCATTACAGAAATTAATACACACCAAAATTATCACATTATTACTTCACTATTTCATTTTTTTTCAATAATCACTTGAAAAGTATTCCTGAATAAAACATTTGAGCAAAAACACTTTCTTAAAAGATTAGAAATGCTGCTGCTTCAAATGCTTTTAAATGTTTGGAACCAAATGAGTGATTTTTTATGTTTTTCAGACTGCTACAACTTCTGAAATTGGAGCAATAATTGAAGTCATACAAAATAAAATATTTTTGTATGAAAAGTGGTTCCAATGATCAATCAATGAACTCGATAAACTCTCTACTTCAGTGGTTAAAATAATCCTAATTAACCGTAAATTCTTTTTCAATATTTTATGAAAGATTAAATGGATGCCTACTGAAAAATAAATATAATTGGCGTGTCACTTGATGAAGAATGCTGCAGGAAATTCATGTTGTGGCTTTTATTTATAGTCATTCAAATATTTTTTAGATTATCATAATAAAACCATGTTATTTGGTATTCTGGAATTAAATCTTGTGGCATAGATCATCTTTAAAAATAAAAAAATTGGCTGCTTCAAATTTCAAATCTGCTACAAATTCAGAAATTAGCCAAATAAGCCATGTCATACAAAATGAAAGATTTGTGTATGAAAAGTGGTTTCAATGATCAACCAATGAACTCTGTAAACTCTTTACTTCAGTGATTAAAATAATCCTAATCAACCATAAATACTTTATCAATATTTTATGAAAGAAAGGTTAGATGGATGTCTACTGAAAAATAAATATAATCGACGTCTCACTTGATGAAAAATGTAGCAGGAAACTCATGTTGTGGCTTTTATTCATAGTATAAGTAGTCATTCAAATATTTTTTAAATAATCATAATAAAACCATATTATTTGATATTCAGGTGTTAAATCTTTTACCAAAGACCATTTTTTTAGTTTTAGTCATCCTAAAATTTAAAAAAATTGGCTGCTTCAAATTTCAAATGTTTGGAACTAAATGAATGAATGTTTCATTTATTTTCACCTGTTACAACTTCAGAAATTAGCCAAATAATTCAAGTAATAAAAAATAAAAAATTTTTGAATGAAAAATGGTTTCAATGAACTCTGTAAACTCTTTACTTCGGTGGTTAAAATAATCCTAATCAAGCATAGATACTTCTTCAATATTTTAGGAAGAAAACATTAAATGGATGTGTACTGAAAAATAAATATCTTCAATTTCAAATGTTTTGAACTAAATGAATGAATGTTTTATTTATTGTTACAACTTCAGAAATTAGCCAAATAATTCAAGTAATACAAAATCTACTGAAAAATAAATATAATTGGCGTCTCACTTGATGAAGAATACAGCAGGAAACTTATGTTGTGGCTTTTATTTATAGTATAAATAATTATTTAAATATTTTTTAAATAAAAATAATGTTATTTAGTATTCTGAAGTTAAATTTGAGTCATCTTAAAAAATTAAATGTTAGCTGCTTCAAATTTCAAATGTTTGGAAGCAAATGAATGAATGTTTTATTTATTTTCAGTTACAACAGAAATTAGCCAAATAAGTCATCTCATGCAAAATGATTTCAATGATCAATAAATAAACCTCTTTACTTCAGTAGTTAAAATAATCCTAATTAACCGTAAATTCATTCTCATTGTGAAAGAAGGGTTAAATGGATGTCTACTGAAAAATTAATATAATTGGCATCTCATTTGATGAGAGCAGGAAAACCACGTTGTGAGCAAAAAACTCATTTTTTTAATTGGAGTCAAAAAGTAAATTCAATTCAAATTCAAATTAAAATTTAAAATTTCTACAAAATGAACTAAATAATTCCAGTACTGCAAAATAAAATATCTATGTATGAAAAGTAGATTTAATTATCAACTAATAATCCATGTAAACTGTTTACTTCAATGAATAATATATTAACTAATTAACCGTAAATACGTAACGATAATCAGTATTTTATTAAAGCAGGATTTAACCCTGTATACTAGAAAATGAATAAAATTAACGTTTCATTTGCAGCAGGAAAATCACATTGTGGCTTTTATTTATAGGAAAAGTTAATATTACCTAATTACAAACGAATTAACGTATTAAACGGCATCCTGAAAAAGACATCGTTCATAAAACGTATTAATTAAATCGATTAAAACGGATTAAACAGGTGTAAAATAATACGCAAGGTGGAACACGAATAAAGAATCTTAACGTCTATTAAGCAGGAATGAGGTCGTGTGGGAATTTAGAACTATAACTTAATTTGATTAGTTATAAAGACAAACGTTAATAGCATAAAACAAGTTAGCCCTGTGTGTTCGGAATCTATTTTGTTAATTTGGGACTAGGAAAATAAACCGGGCAAATAATCAAGCATTGAAGTAGTCCTTCAGTATGCTAACTAGACCTAGCTATACAGTTTTAACATGGACAAATGGTATTTGCATTAGCTGACCATTGTACAATTGCACTATGTATAATTTTGCTTCCCTCTAGCACGTTGCTATTGTGAAACTGACATTTTGGATGGCCAGCTAGTTCCTGCCTAACAATGGATACTAATTTATACTATGGCTTGTACCACGACCGGTGTGTATATAGATATTGCCGCCTCCACTTTTATTATGGAAACGTAAAAAACCTATCAAAATATTTCCCACGGTCAATTCTGCACGCTTTCGCTACGGTTATGTGTGCCATTCTAAAATATTCATACCATTTTGTTTACACACTAATAAAAATCTATTGTATTTGGTTGTTCCGACACGCACATTGTGCCACTATTATTATTAATTATTTTTTAAACAAACCCATGATTTTTTTTATCGATCAACTAAATTATATATTTACGGTATATGTTTAAATATCATAGTAGTTATTTCGTATAATATTTATTCGTTGCTTATATTTAACAAATATTAATATTGTTTTAAGTTTTTTTAGTTTACTTAATTTATCCAACTCCACTCTTTGGTTTAAAATTTCCTAAATGAATTTTATAGTCGTTATTTGGACTAAATATATTATTCCCTCTTATTTGTTAAAATCTTAAAAAACTAAACTTTATTTGTGTGGGAGTTCTAAAATTTTCCTTTACAACTTATTAATAATTTTTAAGTATTAAGTGTCCCTGTTAATTTATTATTAGATGTTTTAAGTAATTTTATCAGTATTTTTAAATTTAATAATTTCGTTCGTTTTGATTTTTATTTTACAAATTTTTTCATGGTATATTTCTCAAAAAAGAACCTTTTTGAAGGGAAAGCCTTTGCCCAAACCAGAAAGTCTTACATAATCTTACTTTTAAATAATTTTGTTAAAAATTAAATATTTTAGAATATATCACAATAAAATCATTTCACGTTATTATTATGGTTACTTAAAAAAATGAAAATTTATTTATTTTATCAATAAATGTCAACGTTTTAAATATTCTTTAATTACCTAAAATTCCATAAAGAGACATTCCAAAAATTTTACTCTTAATTTGACTAAACCTTTCTTAACTTCCCCTTTTTAACGTTTGCTTAAATTTTCTGGAATTCATAGATTAATTATTTTTTAACCTGCTGTTTAGTATACAGTCAAGAAATATCGTTAAAAAGGTTCGATAGAATCTAGGGGAAAGAGAAAATTATATTTAACATATTACTATGCACAAAGAAATAACATTTCCTACATTATATCTGTTAAAATTGCTCAATTGCAAAGTTTTCTACAAACATATTAAATAAAATTAGGATTCCATTATAATTCTATTAGTTTTTATATATTTTTTTATTCTTAACTTACCAGAGACTGTAAACTGCTTTAATTTCCTGTTAAATAATTTTACACTTTCAATTTGACTTAATTTATTTAAACAGTTGTAATCTATTTTATACTTGTGATTTCAAACTAACTTAAAGATTAGAATGAAGGAGAATACGATAACTTAGTTTGGAATCTCAAGTGAACAAAGCTTTCACATAAATATTCTGTGTATATTTAATATACATTTTCTAACTATATTTAGTCTAAAATTGAAGTAACAAAGAATATACACAATAAATAACACAATTTAACATATTGAAATGCATAATCTAAATACTTTTGTTGATTGATAACATTTTTAAGTGCAAAGTAGTGTAAGCTTTGATTATTTGGTTAACCAAGTAGCCAAAAGTGGTCCAGTAATCTCCATAAACATTAAAATTTCATTATAATTTTAAAATACTTTTTAATAAATAAATTTTTATAAATTTTGGTTGAAATAATTCTGCCTGTGAGATCTTCAATTTCCTATTAAATAATTTTACTCTTTCCTTTTGACTTAATTTATTTAAACAGTTATAATCTATTTTCTACTTAATGATTTCACACTAACTTGAATATTATAATATAGGGAGAGTACGATAACCAAGTTTGGAATCTCAAGTGATCAAAGCTTTTACATAAATATTCTCTATATATTAATATATATTTTAACTGTATTTACTTTACTGTAAAAGTAACAAAGAATACACATAATAAAGAACGCAATTTAACATTTTAATGTGCATAATAAAAATATTCTTCTTGATTGATAACTTTGTTTAAATTTAAAAATTGATTAACAAGTAGCCAAAAGTGGTCCAGAAACCTCCACTAACATCAGAAGATCATTATAATTTTAAAATGTCTCTTAATTAATAAATTTTTATAAATTTTAGTTGAAATTATTCTGTCTGTGAGTCTGTGAATTCCTCAATTTGCTACTAAATAATTTCACTTTCTATCCGACTTAATTTATTTAAACAGTTATAATCTATTTTCTACTTAGTGATTTTAAACTAACTTAAATATTAGAATATAAGAAGAGCACGATAACTAAGTTTGGAATCTCAAGTCATCAAAGCTTTCACATAAATATTCTCTATATATTTAATATATATTTTTAACTGTGGTTACTCCAAAATAAAAGAACAAAGAATATACATACAAAGAACTCAATTTAACATATTGTTATGCATAATCAAAATACTCTTGATGATTGATAACATTGTTTAAATCCAAAGTAGTGTAAGCTTGTAAATGGTACAGAAATATCCATTAACGTCAGAATTTTATTATAATTTTAAAATGTCTCTTAATAAATATATTTTAGTTGAAATTATTATGTATGTGAGTCTGAGAATTATTCAATTTCCTATTAAATAAATTTAAAATTTCCTTTTGATTTAATTTATTTAAATAGTTATAAACTTTTTTCTGCTTAGTGATTTCAAACTAACTTAAAGATTACAATATAAGGAGAGTACGATAATCAAGTTTCGAATCTGAAGTGATCAAAGCTTTCACATTAATATTCTCTATATATATTTAATATATATTTTTAACTGCGGTTACTCTAAAGTAAAAGTAACAAAGAATATACATAATAAAGAACACAATTTAACATATTGATATGCATAATCAAAATACTCTTCATGATTGATAACATTGTTTAAATTCAAAGTAGCGAAAGCTTGGTTAACCATGTAGCTAAAATTGTTCCAGCAACATCCATTAATATCAGAATTTCATCATAATTTTCAAATGCTTCTTAATAAATAAATTTTTATAAATTTTATTTGAAATTATTCTGCCTGTGAGTCTGAGAATTATTCAATTTCCTATTAAATAATCTATTTTCTACTTAGTGATTTAAAACTAACTTAAAAATTACAATGTATGGAGAGCACGATAATCAAGTTTGGAATCTGAAGTGATCAAAGCTTTCACATTAACATTCTGTATATATATTTAATATATATATTTTTAACTGCGGTTACTCTAAAGTAAAAGTAACAAAGAATATACATAATAAAGAACACAATTTAACATATTGATATGCATAATCAAAATACTCTTCATGATTGATAACATTGTTTAAATTCAAAGTAGCGAAAGCTTGGTTAACCATGTAGCTAAAATTGTTCCAGCAACATCCATTAATATCAGAATTTCATCATAATTTTCAAATGCTTCTTAATCAATAAATTTTTATAAATTTTATTTGAAATTATTCTGTCTGTGAGTCTGAGAATTATTCAATTTCCTATTAAATAATCTATTTTCTACTTAGTGATTTAAAACTAACATAAAAATTACAATATATGGAGAGTACGATAATCAAGTTTGGAATCTGAAGTGATCAAAGCTTTCACATTAATATTCTCTATATATATTTAATATATATTTTTAACTGCGGTTACTCTAAAGTAAAAGTAACAAAGAATATACATAATAAAGAACACAATTTAACATATTGATATGCATAAATAAAATACTCTTATTGGTTGATAACATTGTTTAAATTCAAAGTAGTGAAAGCTTGAATTATTTGATTAACCAGTAGCCGAAAGTGGTCCAGAAACATCCATTAACATCAGAATTTCATTATAATTTTAAAATGTCTCTTAATAAATATATTTTTATAAATTTTAGTTGAAATTATTCTCAAATTCCAAGAGACTGTAAAATTATCTAATTTCCCATTAAATAATTTTACACTTTCCTTTTGACTTAATTTATTTAAACAGTTATAATATATTTTCTACTTGGTGATTTTGAACTAACTTAAATATTAGAATGAAGGAGAATACGATAACTAAGTTTGGAATTTCAAGTGAATAAAGCCTTCACATAAATATCCTCCAAATATTTAATATATTTTTTAATTATATTTAGTCTGAAGTAAAAGGCGAAGTATTTCTGTAAAGAAAAAAACAAGGTTTAAAAAAATCCGACAGGATCTAAATGAAAGATTTTAAATTGGTTGTTCTTGTACGTTAGATTTAACGTATTGATATGCACAATGAGACGACTCTTCCTGATTGATAACTATTAAAATTGTTTAAATGCAAAGTAGTATAGGTTACATGAATTGGAAAGAGAATAGAAGGTAAAACAGAACGTAAGAATGATCACTAGCATTTATCTTGTCAAAGAAGGGAGCTAAGATGGGGGATGCAGTAGACTTCAAGAATTGGGCATTATTCGCGACTTGGGGAACAGGATTTCGAGAGTGGTTGACTGTATAAATGTTGCATTAAATCTGATCCCGAACCGTTCGGTATTTATCTGATAAGACGCCGACGCATTTCGACGTGCGACAGCTGACAGCTTGTAGGTGCAATTAGACGTGCCGTTTCTAAAAGACACGACTTTTATTTTGTGAATTGTTCAACTTCACACTATACCCCACCATATTATTTATCATAAAATAAATATTCGTGTTGTTTCAGTTCCTCCGATGCTCTGGATTCCGCATCAGCTGGTCGGCGCCCCCCTCGCTTACTCCGTAACATTGGAGTGCTTCACCGAGGCGCATCCGAGTTCCTTGAACTACTGGACCCGAGAAGACGGCCAAATGATCCATGAGAGCAGGAAATATCACGCGGAAAACATAATCGGGACTCCGGCATACAAGACCCACATGCGTTTAACCATAAACAACATCCACCAAAACGACTACGGGACGTATAAATGCGTCGCGAAGAATCCAAGGGGTGAGACAGACGGCACAATTCGACTTTATAGTAAGTATCTATCAGTAGCATAATCCCCCCTTGTTCTGTTCGATCTCCCCCGTCTTCGGGCAGATAATAGCGCGATTCTCGCGTTCGGTAATTAAACTACGTAAAGTAATTAAGATTAGACATTGCAGCCGGTATCAGTAACATCTTAATATTTGGTTCTCAATGGAATAAATTATTGGTGTGGTAGCAGCAAGCCACCAGAAATCATAAATTAATTCCGCATTGGCCAATTTGCCGTGGCCTTATTGCCGGACTCCACTTTGTCTGCCCACCCTTACGTACCCGTCACCCCCACAATTAAAACAATTTAATAATAAAGAAAATACCGGAGAATCCGTCCGGGCCACCGGAATGCCATATCTATCGGCAATAAAATAAACATTTTTTCACGTGTCCCGCCCGACCGACCTAAGAGTAATTCCGTTCGATGACTAACAACAGATGTCCCAATCTGGGCGCACAATCTCACTATCACGATTAAGCTTAGGACTGAATCATTCAAATTGCTAAATACCCGGCTGGGATGTACACGGGAGTTCCATTTGTCAAGTCCGTTCATCCCGGCTAGGTTCGAGAAATTCTGTTGTAGTTGTGCATTACTGTGTGCCATCCTGCCGTGCCGTTTGCCTTCGCAGGAATCAAATCGGGTTGTTCCATATTAATTACGAACCGTTTTGCCGGCCCCCTCCACTCTATTGATGTTGGGCAAGAAAAAAGATTTGGATGTTTTGGGGTAATCAAAATGTACTCGGGGGGATTTGGGGGTTTGCTATGAAGAATGTAATAAATTTAACCTACTGGGACAATTTAAATGAGCACCAGCAGTTATGTATCGTCTTGGGGAAGGTTTTTAATATCTACGGAGCACCCTTGATATTATTAAATACAAATACTTATTACTACTTAGGAACCAAGATGATGTGTGTGTTTATTATACTTATAATTTTTAACATTTAAATTATTTTGTCATTAAGTTATTCATCCTCTTAACAGCAATTCCAACAGTATAATATTAATAGTCCTTACAATTTTTTGTTTTGGAAATATAACTGGGTAAATATGTAACTTAATATTTGGTTAAATAACAAAGAAGTACATTACATTCAGTAACTAAATAGAATGACCTTGTTGCCGTCCATATTCTTAGTAACATTTCCAAGAGATCAGTGTGACTTCTTACAACTTCATTTTTTAGTTTTGGAAAAGCTAATATCCTTTATTAACTCAATTCGATAGATATGTATCATGATTCTTTGCTTAAATAAGAAAGAACAGTAATAATTACATTACATTCAGCTTACTAAATCAAAATTTCCTGAAATGGAATGATTTTGATGTCATCCATAGTCTTAAAAACATTTCTAAAACGTCGGTGTAACGCCTTACAACACTGTCACTTGTTGTGTGACTCCTTACAAGTTAATTTTTTATTTTTGGAAAAGCTAATATGCTTTATTCACTCAACTGGATGAATTTGTATCATGATTTTTTACTTAAATAAGAAGGAACAGTAATAAGTACATTACATTCAGCTAACGAATCAAAATTTCCTGAAATAGTATGATCTTGGTGTCACTTATATACTTAGGAACATTTCAGAGGCATCAGTGTGACTCCTTACCAACTTCATTTTTTAGTTTTGGTAAAGCTAATATCCTTTATTAATTCAATTGGATAAATTTGTATCATGATTTTTTACTTAAATAAGAAGGAACAGAAATAAGTACATTACATTCAGCTAGTGAATCAAAATTTCCTGAAATAGAATGATCTTGGTGTCACTTATATACTTAGGAACATTTCAGAGGCATCAGTGTGACTCCTCACCAACTTCATTTTTTAGTTTTGGTAAAGCTAATATCCTTTATTAATTCAATTGGATAAATTTGTATCATGATATTTTACTTAAATAAGGAGGAACAGTAATAAGTACTTTACATTCAGCAAGTGAATCAAAATTTCCTGAAATTGAATGACCTTGGTGTCACTTATATACTTAGGAACATTTCAGAGGCATCAGTGTGACACCTTACCAACTTCATTTTTTAGTTTTGGAAAAGCTAATATCCTTTATTAACTCAATTGGATAAATTTGTATCATGATTTTTTGCTTAAATAAGGAAGAACAGTAATAAGTACTTTACATTCAGCTAATGAATCAAAATTTCTTGAAATTGAATGACCTTGATGTCACTTATATACTTAGGAACATTTCAGAGGCATCAGTGTGACACCTTACCAACTTCATTTTTTAGTTTTGGAAGAGCTAATATCTTTTATTAACTCAATTGGATAAATTTGTATCATGATTTTTTGATTAAATAAGAAGGAACAGAAATAAGTACATTACATTGAGCTAGTGAATCAAAATATCCTGAAATAGAATGATCTTGGTGTCACTTATATACTTAGGAACATTTCAGAGGCATCAGTGTGACTCCTTACCAAGTTTATTTTTTAGTTTTGGTAAAGCTAATATCCTTTATTAATTCAATTGGATAAATTTGTATCATGATTTTTTACTTAAATAAGAAGGAACAGAAATAAGTACATTACATTCAGCTAGTGAATCAAAATTTCCTGAAATAGAATGATCTTGGTGTCACTTATATACTTAGGAACATTTCAGAGGCATCAGTGTGACTCCTTACCAACTTCATTTTTTAGTTTTGGTAAAGCTAATATCCTTTATTAATTCAATTGGATAAATTTGTATCATGATTTTTTACTTAAATAAGGAGGAACAGTAATAAGTACTTTACATTCAGCAAGTGAATCAAAATTTCCTGAAATTGAATGACTTTGGTGTCATTTATATACTTAGGAACATTTCCGAGGCATCAGTGTGACTCCTTACAACTTCATTTTTTAATTTTGTAAAAGCTGATATCCTTTATTAATTCAATTGAATAAATTTGTATTATGATTTTTTGGTTAAATAAGAAGGAACAGTAATAAGTACATTACATTCAGCTATTGAATCAAAATTTCCTGAAATAGCATGATCTTGGTGTCATTTATGTACTTAGAAATATTTCAGAGGCATCAGTGTGACTCCTTACCAACTTCATTTTTTAATTTTGGAGAAGCTAATATCCTTTATTAATTCAATTGGATAAATTTGTATCATGATTTTTTGATTAAATAAGAAGGAACAGTAATTCAGCAAGTGAAGTGGGGCAATTTATATACTTAGGAACATTTCCGAGGCATCAGTGTGACTCCTTACAACTTCATTTTTTAATTTTGTAAAAGCTGATATCCTTTATTAATTCAATTGAATAAATTTGTATTATGATTTTTTGGTTAAATAAGAAGGAACAGTAATAAGTACATTACATTCAGCTATTGAATCAAAATTTCCTGAAATAGCATGATCTTGGTGTCATTTATGTACTTAGAAATATTTCAGAGGCATCAGTGTGACTCCTTACCAACTTCATTTTTTAATTTTGGAGAAGCTAATATCCTTTATTAATTCAATTGGATAAATTTGTATCATGATTTTTTGATTAAATAAGAAGGAACAGTAATTCAGCAAGTGAAGTGGGGCAATTTATATACTTAGGAACATTTCCGAGGCATCAGTGTGACTCCTTACAACTCCATTTTTAGTTTTGGAAAAGCTAATATATTTTATTAACTCAATTGGATAAATAGAAAGACCCTGGTGCAATCATAGAACATTTTCAAAACATCAATGTGACTCCTTAATTGTTATTTATGTATTAAATCAATTGAATAAAAGTTTCACAACAATTTAATGAAAAATTTTCTAGTATGGTAAGTCAATAATCACTATATTACTGTTTACAACGTCTGTAACAGGGCTATTTTTACTTTTTAACTTTTAATTACATTTCAACAAATAAATAATCCTGAACGTAGCCATGGGAAATCAGTGTCATAGCTGTAATGTAACATAAATCTAAAGAATTATTTTGGGTTAACCAAACAATAAACCTTTCATTTAGATACTTAAGAAGAAAATTCATGAAACATAACACACGAAATAGAATTATGTGCCTCACATAGTCGGAATCCACGAACGCAAATTAAATCTTAGTACATACATATAATCTTTCGCCCAAAACCGGGAAGTTATCTTCCTCAAACATAATTTATTTTTAAGTGGAACGACCCGAACGTACGTGGGGAACGCGGTGTGCCATTTGCCTCGGCTGAAATCAACTGACATAGAATCGCGTTAACTGCTGCTCTTATGTTCATTGCCACCAGTTACATGAATCAAAATAATTATATTAACATTCGGTTAGTGTGAAATGAGCTTGATGGCGTGTAGGGAAAATCAAGACAAGTATATTGCCGGCAGAAAATGAGAATCAGGCCTCACTACGCTGTACGTCCTGTTAATTTGCATTTTTTTTTTGTATTTCGTTTCTTATAATTAGACTGGGGATTCATTATTGCTTTAGAGCATTCGCTGCGGTTCTAAAATTACATGTTCGTTCACGTTATTTGATACCGGTTGACGATTGTCTTGGTCCATATAATGTGTGGTTGGTAAAATGTGTTATCGTGCCATACTCTGTGTAAATGACAGTTGCAAAATTGAACGTTGCAAATAAATATGGTGACGGTGTTATTGATTTTCTGTATACATAATGTTCGATAATAAAATCCTCGCTGCTTTCCGCTGTAGAATTAGATAACTACCATTGAGGATGTGATTTTTACGCGCTGAGTAGCATTAGCTGCTGACCGCAGCTCGTTTTGGCATGGTTAGGATGTATCAACCTGTTGTTTTTATACGTGTCGACAACATCAAAATGTTCTGCCACTGTATGCATGTAAAATGTAGATACCTGGAATGCTCATATTTTACATATTTCATGCAAATAATAGACTTTAATGAAACAGCTTCGTGGTATACATGTTCAGGCGTGTATTCCTTGAATATTCTCATAGCGAACATGTTAATTAGTGTTTGCATTTGTATCTTAGTTAATGTTTGTGCATTCAACCTATTCGATCTAGCAGTACCTAGTACTAGAAGCCATGACATTCCGACCCTAAGTCATCGAACACTTTAGGTAAGTACTAAATACATTTGTAGAATATTCAAATCATTCATTTGGCTCAATTATGTAAATAATCATTAAGCTTCACCTCTCTCTCTGTACGACTTTATTTTGCATTTATTATTTCCCTCGCCACTACGAATTTACTACTTGATGGAACAAAGGGTGATCGAATAAGTGGTGTTAATTTACCTACGGGTAATTTAATACACTTCTTCGCCTGGTCAAAAGAAAATTAACATTCTTTTTAAACTGTTTGTGAAATTGTAATATCAATTGGTCGCTTAGATTTTTCGATTTACCACCCTCGGACATGTTGTTATTTTCTAAAGGCAAAAGTCTAAGCAAACCAATCCACAGCTGAATGACAACTAAAGCCACATTTATGTGAAAACGACAAAGAAAAAGTATCCCGTTGGCACATTTATTTGTCTGATCTTGTATTTCCAGATACGATCGCTATTTTCCTGTGGAATTTAACGAATGAAATATGATTGACATTTTTAATATTTGATCCTTGTTTAATATCAACAAATACGACAGTTTATTTATTTATTTTTAATATGGAAATATTGTTTAATTTACTAGGAAATTGCGACCTTTATATTTTATTCAAGCTTATGATGGTTCATTTTTAACAAGGGTTCTTGCTTTAAAATTGCCTCTATAGACTACAAAATGTGAGGTTAATTAATATAATATAAAAAGTTAATTTTTATTAAAAAAGACATATAATACTAATTGTAGGGCAAAAATAAAGTATAATACCAACATGACAACAGATATCTATAATTTTGATAGTTGCTTAACTACTTAATCATTTTTTAAGCCTATAAGAAAGTTTTAAGCTTCTATAAAGACCGAAATTTGTGCCATATAAAAACATTTTTAAAGCAAGTACTTAGTTAAACCCAATATACAGGATGTCCAAAAAAGATTTGTACGGAATTCCCCCACCAGTTCTCGAGGTGAAAATAAATCGATTTACCGTATCTTACCTTAGTACAAAAGACAATTATGGAGAAACAGGGCGTCAAAGTATCAATTTTCTTCATTTTTTAACCATGTCAACGTTGTAAAACTTGGTATACACAGATCTTTTATGGTGAAAAATACAAGTATTTTAACAAATTTGATATGTGATGTAGGGGGCTCCACATACAGCACATAAAACATTTGTAAATCGTTTTAAGTTTTTTGCCCTTCACTGTACACGTTATTGGAGTGGCAATATTTATTCGTCTAAGTCCTTAAAACAGGTATAACTTGTTAATGTCGATAGGACCAACGATTTTACAGAAAAATGCTATTAAAGGATTTTTTTGACGTCCTGTATATTTGTAATTGTTAATTTTTGTACCAAGCTATAATAAAGCAAATAGACAAATTTTGACCTCGAGAATTTTTATTAGAATTTTTTACTCCCTGTTTATTTATATTTTTGTTTATGACTCTATTACATATTTAAAAACAATTAAACTTAATAATAAAACGTAAAAAATGCGGTTTAATACAGAAGAAAATCATTTAAAGCATGTTTATTAAAATTTGAGAAAAAACAATTAAAGAAATAAAATAATAAGGTTTATGAATGTATTAATTAAAAATATATAAAATATGTAATTTTTTCATTGACATCGATTTCCTTGAAACATTGATTTGGTTGGTACTATACTTCGGTTAAAAAAATAAGGTAATCAACCCCAACCCGATTCAACGGGTCAATAAAAGTCATTTTTGTGTACATATTTGTATTCAATGTAAATGTCCCTAATTTAATTAACGTACATGTTAGTAGTTGTATCACCACTCTCGTAGTTACACAGTTGGAAATATTTTTATAAAAACCAAATGATGGTGGACTAATTTTACTCAGTGACATCTAAAATATAACACAAAGTTCAATTTCAATTTCAATTTTAACAAAGTGATTAGATATTGAAGGTAGTTTATTCAAGAATTTTTGTATAATTTGTGTACGAAGACGTACAAATTTCTTCTGTCTTTGCTAGAAGCCCAATTATTGGCTTAGAGAAGCAAGACTTTCATTAGTGGTAATTGTTTGGTCAGTAAAAGGTCTTCAATGATGTGCAGGAGCTTCAGGGAGACGTCGTGCTATAAAAGAAAGTCAAGACCATCGCTTTAGAACTTTAACTGTTGCAAGATTGCTATATGACCATTCTTGTAATTGCCAACCAGTTTTCTACAGAAGACGAAAGGCTTCTTACCTTACCCTTAATCTGGTCTTTGGGACTCTTTCCTTACTATCTCCAGTTTGTGTTCCATTTCCTACTAGTACATTGTCACATTGTACATTGTACATAACACAAAGTTCCATTGACTCAATTTTAACAAAATGATTAGATATTGAAGGTAGTTTATTCAAGAATTTTTGTATAATTTGTGTACCAAGACGTACAAATTTCTTCTGTCTTTGCTAGAAGCCCAATTATTGGCTTAGAGAAGCAAGACTTTCATTAGTGGTAATTGTTTGGTCAGTAAAAGGTCTTCAATGATGTGCAGGAGCTTCAGGGAGAGGTGGAACTATAAAAGAACGTCAAGACCATCGCTTTAGAACTTTAACTGTTGCAAGATTGCTATATGACCATTCTTGTAATTGCCAACCAGTTTTCTACAGAAGACGAAAGGCTTCTTACCTTACCCTTAATCTGGTCTTTGGGACTCTTTTCTTACTATCTCCAGTTTGTGTTCCCTTTCCTACTAGTACATTGTCACATTGTACATTGTACATAACACAAAGTTCCATTGATTCAATTTTAACAAAATAATTAGATATTGAAGATAGTTTATTCAAGAATTTTTGTATAATTTGTGTACGAAGACGTACAAATTTCTTCTGTCTTTGCTAGAAGGCCAATTATTGGCTTAGAGATTCAAAACTTTCATTAGTGGTAACTGTCTGGTCTGTAAAAGGTCTTCAATGATGTGCAGGAGCTTCAGAGAGACGTCGAACTATAAAAGAACGTCAAGACCATCGCTTTAGAACTTTAACTGTTGCGAGATTGCTATATGACCATTCTTGTAATTTCCAACCAGTTTTTTACAGAAGACGAAAGGCTTCTTACCTTACCCTTAATCTGGTCTTTGGGACTCTTTTCTTACTATCTCCTACTACTACATTGTCACATTGTACATTGGACATAACACAAAGTTCCATTGATTCAATTTTAACAAAATGATTAGATATTGAAGGTAGTTTATTCAAGAATTTTTGTATAGTTTGTGTACCAAGACGTACAAATTTCTTCTGTCTTTGCTAGAAGCCCAATTATTGGCTTAGAGAAGCAAGACTTTCATTAGTGGTAATTGTTTGGTCAGTAAAAGGTCTTCAATGATGTGCAGGAGCTTCAGGGAGAGGTGGAACTATAAAAGAACGTCAAGACCATCGCTTTAGAACTTTAACTGTTGCAAGATTGCTATATGACCATTCTTGTAATTGCCAACCAGTTTTCTACAGAAGACGAAAGGCTTCTTACCTTACCCTTAATCTGGTCTTTGGGACTCTTTTCTTACTATCTCCAGTTTGTGTTCCCTTTCCTACTAGTACATTGTCACATTGTACATTGTACATAACACAAAGTTCCATTGATTCAATTTTAACAAAATGATTAGATATTGAAGGTAGTTTATTCAAGAATTTTTGTATAATTTGTGTACCAAGACGTACAAATTTCTTCTGTCTTTGCTAAAAGCCCAATTATTGGCTTAGAGAAGCAGGACTTTCATTAGTGGTAATTGTCTGGTCTGTAAAAGGTCTTCAAAGATATGCAGGAGCTTCAGGGAGAGGTGGAACTATAAAAGAACGTCAAGACCATCGCTTTAGAACTTTAACTGTTGCAAGATTGCTATATGACCATTCTTGTAATTGCTAACCAGTTTTCTACAGAAGACGAAAGGCTTCTTACCTTACCCTTAATCTGGTCTTTGGGACTCTTTTCTTACTATCTCCAGTTTGTGTTTCCTTTCCTACTAGTACATTGTCACATTGTACATTGTATATTGTACATAACACAAAGTTCCATTGATTCAATTTTAACAAAATGATTAGATATTGAAGGTAGTTTATTCAAGAATTTTTGTATAATTTGTGTACCAAGACGTACAAATTTCTTGTCTTTGCTAGAAGCCCAATTATTGGCTTAGAGAGGCAAGACTTTCATTAGTGGTAATTGTCTGGTCTGCAAAAGGTCTTCAATGATGTGCAGGAGCTTCAGGGAGAGGTGGCGTCAAGACTATTGCTTTAGAACTTTAACTGTTGCAAGATTGCTATATGACCATTCTTGTAATTTCCAACCAGTTTTTTACAGAAGACGAAAGGCCCTTTGGGACTCTTTTCTTACTATCTCCAGTTTGTGTTACCTGTCCTACTAGTACATTGTCACCACCAATTGAAATGGTGTAGAGAACTACAGCTTTGGTCTTCAGTGATGAGACCTAATTTTATTTGGTCATACGTATTAGAAGGCACCGTAGAGGAAAGACATTATAAATTGTAAAACCTCTTAAGAGCTACCTACTTTAAGACTCTTCAAAATCCAGATTCCCAATATATAAATAGGAGACTTTAAAATTCAGCCATCCCTCCACCGACTTTGGCAGACCTCCAACATCAAGTAGAGGTGGCATCGAGTACCTTTTCACTGGATAATCCTGAGGCGAGTGAGTCACTGGGTGTCTGGATCATCGTGAAGGTGAAATGAAATCATACCACAGAATCTATGTGTTCCATTTTCTGTGACACTGACAATATTAGCACCGCACCATTCAATTAAATTTTTGAGGATATTCTAAGGTATTTAATAGACAGAAAGAATCAATTACTGACTAGTACGTTAATTAAAAGAATAAAATAAAATGTGAACATGCTTCCATTAGCTTTTAGTTGTTTATATTAAGTGGATAGTAGATGTAATCGATGTGATTTTTTGCATAGTAACCGTCGTAGAAAGCAGTGACTTGTAAACGTTTACCCCCATAAATGTGTAGTGTTTCCATATGCAAATGATTGGCTTACGAACGTGGTATCGAATAAAAGTTTTGTAGCTGATAGTGGTGCCAAATAGCGCGGGTTTAGCGGTTGGATATTGTAAGTTGAACAATCCTGTCCGACGCCGCAGAAGCAGTAGCGGCGGTAAGGATAAATACGTGAATGATCAAGTGGTTGATGGACGTGTAATATTAAACAACGCCATCTGCCACATTGGCCCCGGCACTTAGCCCCAAGCCTCCCCCACCGCCGCCCACTTGAAAAACTTCCAAACTCCAAAAAGTTAAATCGCAACACAGATTTGATTTATTAGCCCATATTGACTCTTGGTGCTCTTTTATCTTGAATACTTTATTGCGTCGCACTTGAATCCGAATTTATTCCGCTGCAAAACGCTACTTACTGGCGGATGGTAATTTTAAGAAATTCCGGAGCGGAATTAATATCCCTGCGGTAATTATTGATATTGTGTACATAAATTTTCGGGACTACGGATCAGCGTAATTTATTAGCTATTAGCTTATGAAATGCACATGGTTGCTTGATGTTTCTTCCTACTATGTGTATATATTGCTGCCGTTCACTGATCTGTAAATACGTCCCCATTAGATCATTATTTTATTCAACATCAACATCATTTAAATTATACAGTTATAATTGTTAATTTAATTGATGTAAAAAATTAATTCAAACGTAATTAATGGGAAATTGTATTCATTTGACTCTAGTATTGATTTTTAGTCGACAGATTATAAAGTTGTGAATAATTATATTAAAATTGATTTAAATCTATCAGACATTTTACTTTAGGGTCAACTTTAAAACTTTTATGGGATTATAATAGTGGGTTTTAATATACATACTTTAGCTTAGTATATCAACTTTAATATTTTATTAAGATAATAAATTATTTAATCAATATATTGATATTTACTTTATATAGTGAAATATTAATATTATAATAAATATAAAATATTAATGACAACTTTTTTTTTTAAATGTCACAAAGAAAAAAACATTATTTTTGTAGAAATTTTATGTGTAAATATACCCAAAATAAAATTCTTTAAAAATGGGGATCTATTTGTTTTTTAATTTTAAATTAAAATTTAAATTAGTTTCAAATATATATTATTATTTATAAAATATTAAGTATTTATAAAATAATAAATATTTCTTAGAAATAATAATTTTCAAAAAATAAATATACATTTTAGTCGTTTTTTATAAATTTTTAATAAATATTAGAAATATTAAATTGGTTAAAATGAAAACAATGTAAATTACTTTAAAAAATATATATTATTACCTTAAACAATTTGAAATTTTTTATATTTTTGAAAAATTAAATCTAATATATTACCACTACTTATTATATTACACAAATATTAAACAAAATATATATTTTAAAAATTTGGATTTTGTCTTTTTATTTGTAAAACAAATGTTTTCATTTCATTAAATTTTCAATAAATGTTATAAAAGTTAAATTAAAAATGTTGGTTCTTTTTTAATTTGAAATTAAATGACATACTTTAACAATTTGCCATTTTTTACTTACTTTTCAAAAATTAAATAAAATATATTTTTTAAGAACACAAACATTAAACATCAAAATATGTATATTAAAAATTTAGGTTTTAATTTTAAACAAATGTTAAATATTTTAATAAAAAAAAAAACTAAAAAAATATGAATTATTCCAACAATTCTAATTTTAGTTATTTTGTTTAAATTTTTGATAAAAAATGTATTATTAAATATTTATAAAATAAACAATTTGCCATTTTTTATATACTTTTTAAAAATTAAATCAAATATTAAACATCAAAACATGTATATTAAAAACGAATCTTATATATTTTAATAAAAAATATTGTTTAAATTTTCAATAAATGTTAAAAATTAGGTCTTTATTTTCTTTAAATTTTAAATTAATATGAACACTATAAATTACTTAAAAAGTATATATTATTAAATATTTATAAAATAAACAATTTACTAATTTCAGAACAAACAGAAACTGAAAACATTAAAATATGTATATTAAAATTGTTGGTATTATCTTCGTATTTTTTAAAAAAATATGAATTTTTCCAGTAATACTTTTTTTAGTTGTAAATTACAAATATTAAAATTATTATTACTAAAAATTATATCAATCAATAAATAATGAAATTAAAATAAATACAAATATGTACAATATGAGCTATTTATTAATATAATCTGTCTTTCATAAAGTATGTAAAATGTCCTTTCTAAAAAGTATCAATGTAAAACAAAATATTTTTATTAGGAATTTAGGCTGTGATTTTTATTTTTAACAAATCATATCGGAAACGACGCAATTGTACATTGTTTAGTTTAAATTTTCAGTATCGGTTTTACACATATATTAAATTAATAATGTGAAACATTATTATTTTATCAATTATCGTTATAAAAGTTTACTAAATTTTCTATATACTCTATACATTTTAATTTTATGGCAAAATTTAGTTAGATTAACAATATTTTATATGTTTTTTATTAATTCCAATCAAAAATGATCAGGAAGGGCTCCTCCTATAACCCCATTTTATTAAAATAATGAGGACATTGAAAGATGAATTATTACAAAAATATGCCAATAACACAATTATATAAATTCTTTTACATTTTATACGTATACAAAACATTTACATATATAAAAAATATATTGAATACAAATGAAATAATATTTAAAGTGAAAACCAATTGAATTTTAAAATCAAAATTTGGTGAGGCATAAAATAAATTCAATTATTTATTTGAAATTTGAAAATTTATGATTTTTAATAATTATATAATTTTTTAGTAAAATATTTCCTTTCATTTGTTTATTTAACTACGTTGGTTAAATAATATAACACATTTTTTCGAAGTAATTAAATAAAAACATATTCATTCAACATTTGATTTTTACAGCTTTGTATTTCCATTACCTGTTTTTTCCAATAATTGTTTCATTTTACAATTTAAAAATTATTGAAAGTATTTGTTAATTCATTGATATGGAAGAATAAAGTAAATATGATCAAATCAAAAAGCTAATTAAATTTGTTGTATTGTGTATATGTTTCTAGTTTATGAAGATCCTGTTGCTTAATTTGGGATACCTATGACAGATATATATCAATAGATCGTATAATTTTTGAACAGATGAATGAATGGCAAGGATGAATGTATGAATGGACAAAATCGTGACTGCGGCTGACATGCGACGAATTAAAATAACCGTATATAACACAAACAGAAATAAATATTCATGCAGTAATCTCGACAGACATAGACACACATGCGACTTCTGTTTTGTCTGCCTTACGTTCCACCAAATTATCCCCTCTGTCTGTCCCTAACCATCATTTCGGTGTGAAATTCCACCCATTCGATCTCCTTGTCTTCTTCTACGCTTCCCAAAGGTCCCTTTTCCTCTCATAACGTGACAAGATTCACAAAGTAACACGGTGCTCAACACGTGTCGTTACTATAGCAACAGGCCCAAACCGGCGTTCCGTACATGCTGACTCCTCTCAGTCGGTCTGCGGATCATTCGTAAATATTCTTACAAATGTGCGTTTTCACTTGAAAAATTGCCGAATTACCACTAAAGAACTGTCTGAACGCGGCACCGTTTTCCTTTTGTACGCGTCGACCTTTATTTATTTTTTCGGACGACGAATCTAGAAAAAATCACCGTTGCCTGCTGAATGTCATAGTAAATTAACTAATGACTGCTGGATTATTTTTCTTTTCCTTCGTCTTTGAGGTTAGTAATTTAATAACTCCTGCGAATGTCGTTAAATTATTGAACAACAAATTGGGACCAATACCATATTTTCTAAATTTTCTTTAGATCCTGCTGAAAGTTTGAAGTTACAGGTGTCTAGAAAAAATCACTGCTAACTGAATGTCACACTAAATTAACATACGACTATTAAATTATTATTTCTTAATCTTTTAGGTATCAGTAATATAATAAATCCTGCGAATGTCATTAAAATATTATAAATCAAATTGAAACCAGTACAATAAACTCTTTGAATTTTTGATGTTGCTTTCTAATTTTCTGGATCTTACGTTGACGTTACAGGTGTCTAGAAAAAATCACAGTTAGCTGAATGTCGCAGTAAATTAACAAATAACTGCTAAATTATTTTTTCTTAATCTTTTAGGTCAGTAATTTAATAAATCCTGCGAATGTCATTAAATTATTGAATAACAAATTAGGCCAATTCCATATTTTCTAAATTTTCAGATCTGGCTGAAAGTTTGAAGTTGCAGGTGTCTAAAAAAAATCACTGCTAACTGAATACAACAGTGAATTAACAATGACTACTAAATTATTATTTCTTAATCTTTTAGGTCAGTAATTTAATAAATCCTGCAAATATCATTAAAATATTATAAATCAAATTGGAATCAGTACAATAAACTCTTTGAATTTTTGATGTTGCTTTCTAATTTTATGAATCTTTCTAATAGTTTTACGTTACAGGTGTCTAGAAAAAATCACTGCTAACTGAATGTCGCAGTAAATTAACAAATGACTGCTAAATTATTATTTCTTAATCTTTTAGGACAGTAATTTAATAAATCCTGCGAATGTTATTAAATTATTTAAGAACAAATTGGGACCAATAATATATTTTCTAAATTTTCAGATCGTGTTGAAAGTTTGACGTTACAGGTGCCTTGAAAAAATCACTGCTAACTGAATGTCGCAGTAAATTAACAAATGACTGCTAAATTATTTTTTCTTAATCTTTTAGGACAGTAATTTAATAAATCCTGCGAATGTTATTAAATTATTGAATAACAAATTAGGACCAATGCCATATTTTCTAAATTTTCAGATCTGGCTGAAAGTTTGAAGTTGCAGGTGTCTAAAAAAAAGCACTGCTAACTGAATGCCACAGTAAATTAACAATGACTACTAAATTATTATTTCTTAATCTTTTCGGTCATTAATTTAATAAATCCTGGGAATGTCATTAAAATATTATAAATCAAATTGGAACCAGTACAATAAACTCTTTGAATTTTTGATATTGCTTTCTAATTTTATGAATCTTGCTAATAGTTTCACGTTACAGGTGTCTAGAAAAAATCACTGCTAACTGAATGTCGCAGTAAATTAACATATGACTACTAAATTATTATTTCTTAATCTTTTAGGTCATTAATTTAATAAATCCTGCGGATGTCATTAAAATATTATAAATCAAATTGGAACCAGTACAATAAACTCTTTGAATTTTTGATGTTGCTTTCTAATTTTATGAATCTTGCTAATAGTTTCACGTTACAGGTGTCTAGAAAAAATCACTGCTAACTGAATGTCGCAGTAAATTAACATATGACTACTAAATTATTATTTCTTAATCTTTTAGGTCATTAATTTAATAAATCCTGCGAATGTCATTAAAATATTATAAATCAAATTAGAACCAGTACAATAAACTCTTTGAATTTTTGATATTGCTTTCTAATTTTATGAATCTTGCTAATAGTTTCATGTTACAGGTGTCTAGAAAAAATCACTGCTAACTGAATGTCGCAGTAAATTAACATATGACTACTAAATTATTATTTCTTAATCTTTTCGGTCATTAATTTAATAAATCCTGGGAATGTCATTAAAATATTATAAATCAAATTGGAACCAGTACAATAAACTCTTTGAATTTTTGATATTGCTTTCTAATTTTATGAATCTTGCTAATAGTTTCACGTTACAGGTGTCTAGAAAAAATCACTGCTAACTGAATGTCGCAGTAAATTAACATATGACTACTAAATTATTATTTCTTAATCTTTTGGGTCATTAATTTAATAAATCCTGCAAATATCATTAAAATATTATAAATCAAATTGGAATCAGTACAATAAACTCTTTGAATTTTTGATGTTGCTTTCTAATTTTATGAATCTTTCTAATAGTTTTACGTTACAGGTGTCTAGAAAAAATCACTGCTAACTGAATGTCGCAGTAAATTAACAAATGACTGCTAAATTATTATTTCTTAATCTTTTAGGACAGTAATTTAATAAATCCTGCGAATGTTATTAAATTATTTAAGAACAAATTGGGACCAATAATATATTTTCTAAATTTTCAGATCGTGTTGAAAGTTTGACGTTACAGGTGCCTTGAAAAAATCACTGCTAACTGAATGTCGCAGTAAATTAACAAATGACTGCTAAATTATTTTTTCTTAATCTTTTAGGACAGTAATTTAATAAATCCTGCGAATGTTATTAAATTATTGAATAACAAATTAGGACCAATGCCATATTTTCTAAATTTTTAGATCGTGCTGAAAGTTTGAAGTTGCAGGTGTCTAAAAAAAGCACTGCTAACTGATTGCCACAGTAAATTAACAATGACTACTAAATTATCATTTCTTAATCTTTTAGGTCATTAATTTAATAAATCCTGGGAATGTCATTAAAATATTATAAATCAAATTGGAACCAGTACAATTAACTCTTTAAATTTTTGATGTTGCTTTTTAATCTTCTGGATCTTTCTAAAAGTTTGACGTTACAGGTGTCTAGAAAAAATCACTGTTAACTGAATGTAGCAGTAAATTAACAAATGACTGCTAAATTATATTTTCTTAATCTTTTAGGTCAGTAACTTAATAAATCCTGCGAATGTTATTAAATTATTGAATAACAAATTAATACCAATACCATATTTTCTAAATTTTCAGATCTTCCTGAAAGTTTGACGTTGCAGGTGTCTAGAAAAAATCACTGCTAACTGAATGTCACAGTAAATTAACATACGACTACTAAATTATTATTTCTTAATCTTTTAGGTATCAGTAATTTAATAAATCCTGCGAATGTCATTAAAATATTATAAATCAAATTGGAACCAGTACAATAAACTCTAAATCTAAATCTAAATTTTTGATGTTGCTTTCTAATTTTATGAATCTTTCTAATAATTTGACGTTACAGGTGTCTGCTAAATTAATTATTCCAAATATTGTAGGTCAGTAACTTAATAAATCCTGCGAATGTTATTAAATTATTGAATAACAAATTAATACCAATACCATATTTTCTAAATTTTCAGATCTTGCTGAAAGTTTGACGTTGCAGGTGTCTAGAAAAAATCACTGCTAACTGAATGTCACAGTAAATTAACATACGACTACTAAATTATTATTTCTTAATCTTTTAGGTATCAGTAATTTAATAAATCCTTCGAATGTCATTAAATTATTGTAAATCAAATTGAAACTCTTTGAATTTTTGGATGCTGCTTTCTAATTTTCTGGATGTTTCTAAGAGTTTGACGTTGCAGGTGTCTAGAAAAAATCACAATGACTCCTAAAATATTTTTACTTCAACTTTAAGGTCATTAATTTAATAACTCTATCGAATGTCGTTATTTTTAACGCAAAACAAATTAGAACCAGCACAATATTCCCGTTGTATTTTCGATGTTGTTTTCTAATTTTCCAGATCTCGCTTAAAGTTTGACATTGCAACAGCGACGTTTATTTTATTCAGTCGGATGCTTGCCTCAATTCAAATTTACAAGATAAGAATTTAAATCAATACAAATGATTGATTTAAATTCTTTCGCATCGAGAACAACGAAATGTGTAAAACACCGTTACTGTACAATCACGTCTAATAACGAATATGCCGAAGGGAATTTCTTTTATTATGTTTTGTTTTCCATTCCCGACATTTGGTGGGGTCTTATATTACGGACTTTTTTTTTCTAATCGATTGTAAATTTTCTCGTTTTATTTATTACTTCAATATCGGCGACATTTTCAGGACTTACGATAAACAGTTATTCTTTAAATGTCTCAGACATAAGCCAAAATTATTCGTTTTATTGTTTTTTCTTAAATCGATTAAACAAGATGCTATAGGCTAATAAAAAATTTAAAAGGTGTTTCTTACGAAAATATAATAGATTTACCCTCAACGCCCACGAGTATTATTCATTAAATTGAGAGATTAACTCTTACTTTAATATTTAAAGGAAACTTCCAACAGTGTTTAACAGGCGAAACTTTTTAACTAGTCCTTTATTTAATTTATTATTAAATCGTGTAAAATTGTCAAACTAAATTTTTCCATAAAGCTGACATGTGCCAAATTGTCCTGCTTTGCTGCATCTGGTTTATTGTAAAAGCTGCCTGAAAAGTTTATACATGAAATTCAATTGTTAGGTTTTAATTTTATACATTTCATTTCCACTTGTTTGTACCCTCTTGAGGCTGACAAAAATTATTTTTATTCATACTCGGATTGGAAACAGTGATGGTTTTTTTTAGGAAGAAAAATTCAATTAAATTTACGATATTATTAAAAGTTTACAGATTTGGTTTTACAATGATGGTTTCCATTAATTGACAGTTTCATACAATTGTCAATTCTAACCAATTTAAAATTTTATTTTTGTCATAAAGCAATATCATTTTAAAGTTAAAACATCATCAGCAGAATCAAAACTATTGAAGAATCCAATAAAAACTTTAAAAGCACCAAACTTTTTACTATTGCGAATTTTACTGAATTTTGCTTTTTACAAAAAAAAAAAACAAAAATCTTATAATATTAGTAATTATTGATTTTCTAACTAACACAATTCAGTACACTTTTAGTACATTCTTCATGATACTAATTAATTTTGTTATTTAAGCCTTAAATCATTTATTTGACAGTATAATCAACTATTTTAACTAATTTAAAATTCTATTTTTGTCATAAAACAAAATATTTTAAAGTTATATCAAAACTTTTAAGAAAATTAATAAACTTTTAAAAGCTTCAAACCTTTGAGTATTGAGAATTTTAGAGAATTTTATTTTTTATCAAAACAAATTCAAAAAACATAATATTTGTAATTATTGTTTTTCAGTCTCTTTTATGCTTTCATCTAACTAACATAATTCAATATATTTTAGTACATTCTTCGAGATACTAATTATTTTTATAATTTAAGTCTTAAATTAATTAATTAACAGTTCCATACGTTTGTCAACTATTCTAAGCAATTTTAAATTATATTTTTGTCATAAAATAAAATATTTTAAAGTTAAGAACTACCAGCACTAACAAAACTTTTGAAAAAACTAATAAAAGAACTTCAACAAGCTTAAAGCCTTTGACTATTGAGAATTCTACTCAATTTTATTTTTTATCGAAACAAATTCAATAAACTAATAAAATTTATAATTATTGTTTTTGAGCCTTTTTCATATTTTTGTCTAACTAACATAATTGAATACACTTTTACTATATTCTTCGTGATACTAATTATTTTTATACTTTAAGCCTAAAGCTTAAATTAATTAGTTGACAGTTCCATATGTTTGTCAACTATTCTAACGAATTTAAAATTATATTTTTGTCATAAAACAAAATATTTTGAAGTTAAAAAATACCAACAATATCAAAACCTTTGAAAAAACGGATAAAATTTTTTTTAAAAGCTTCAAGCCTTTGACTATTGAGAATACTACTCAATTTTATTTTTTACTAAAACAAATTCAATAAACTAATAATATTTGTAATTATTGTTTTTGAGTCTCTTTCATACTTTTGTCTAACTAACATAATTGAATACACTTTTACTACATTCTTCGTGATACTAATTGTTTTTATAATTTAAGCCTTAATTAACAGTTCCATACGTTTGTCAACTATTCTAACTAATATAAAATTCTATTTTTGACATAAAACAAAAATATTTTAAAGTTAAAAACTACCAACAGTATCAAAACTTTTGAAAAAACTAATAATTTTTTTTATAAGCTTCAAGTCTTGGACTATTGAGAATTCTACTCAATTTTATTTTTTACCAAAACAAATTCAATAAACTAATAATATTTGTAATTATTGATTTTTCATACTTTTGTCTAACATAATTGAATACACTTTTGCTACATTCTTCGTGATACTAATTATTTTTATAATTTAAGCTAATTGACATTCTCATATGTTTGTCAACTGTTCTAACCAATTTAAAATTTTATTTTTGAATTTTAAAATTCAAAACTTTTGAAGAAATTAATAAAAAATCTTCAAGCTTTTGACTATTTAGAATTCTACTGAATTTTACTTTTTACAAAAAAATTCAAAGATATAATATTTGTATTTATTGTTTTCCAGTCTATTTTATGCTTTTGCCCAAATAACATAATTCAATACACTTTTAGTACATTCTTCATGATACTATTATAATTAGTTTTATACTTTAAGCCTTAAATCAATTAATTGACAATTCCATATGATTGTCAACTATTCTAACCAATTTTAAATTGTATTTTTGTCATAAACAATAACATTTTAAAGTTAAAAACTATCAGAAGTATTCAAACTTTTGAGGAAACTAATAAAAAACTTTAAAAAGCTCCAAGCTTTTGACAATATTGTAAATTTTACTGAATTTTGCTTTCAGTCAAAGGAGAACATTGTGGCCAATTCGAGAACAAATAAAAAGATTTTGTTTTAAGCCTGAATAGGGTGTTTAAAATCTGTTTTCATGTTACAATAGATCTAGTTCATGTTCAAGCTTTTGATGTAACTTTTAAAATAAACTACATCACAACAGAAAAATGTATAAATTTATTATTGTAACATTGCCAAGATTGATTACACCAATCATTATTAAAATTAAGAATATCTAACACACATTAGGGGTGATATGTGACGGTGTTTGAAGAAAGGTTGTTGTAAAACGGGTTTGTTCGTCGTTAGCAAATTTTACGGCACTCAACCCATTCGTTTAACACCGTATCTAATCAAGTTGTACCATTCAATCAGTGTCAGTGTTCAAATCCAGCAATTCATCAACGATAAAATGAAAATGAATATGTCGGCGTGCGGCTGAGAATTGTCACATCGCGGTAACGACCTGGTCGGCAACCGCGATTAGGGGGGAAATTTCATCGGCACTTTCCTTCGCGTCTCTCCTCTTTTAAAGCCGTCCCGACTCCGCGTTGACGTCGTCGCCGGCTCTTCCCAACTGGAGAAGCAACAACGGCGCGTACGGAACGGAAGATTTGTCAGTTTCGTCGGTGGGCCCGTTTTATGCAAATGTTCGAGTTTGTTTTAAATCAGGCGTCTTTAACACATCGTTCTGGTTTGCACATAATTAACACGAATTAACGTACGTAGTTATTGTATTTACTGATTGTCTTGGAAGCTTTTATCATAGACTACTTACCAATAAAATTTGATCACCAAGAATTAATGAACCTATTTCATTTTATAAAACTTAACTAAAAAATATATTGAAACTCAAAATGATCTTCTGAGAAAGAAGATATCGAGGGTCTAATTATTCAAGTTTTCTTTCCATCAGAGACATTGCCAGAAAAGTTAATCTGTCTATGTTAACTGTGATCGAGTGTAGAAGCTAGTTCTGGTTGACCATGAGTTACTACATAAAGACTACAGTCCACAAACTGCTTGACATAATATGAGGGGTTAACCACGTCCATATACCATCGGGTCAGATCTATTGGTCTTCGGAATTATCATCAGTATTTGGTGCTCCCCTTAACCTCCGAAGAAAGACCCCAAAGATTGGAATGGTGTCATAATATAATGAATTGAGATAGTGAATAAAATAATGTCTCTTCCGATAACCCCCAATTTCACTTAATGATAAATGACAACCGTCAAAGTGTCAAAACAAAAATATATAATTTTACTTCTACAAAGAAAAAAATATTCAAAATTTTGATGATAAAAAATTAAATTATATGATAAACATTTTATTTGTTGATATTTTCAGCTGTAATATGTTCAAATTTGGTCAATAAATTTTAGTTTTGTTAAAAAAAAAAAACATTAAAATATTATCTGAATAGTAATGATTAATTGAGAGACACTTATAATAAAAAATATTTCATTTTATAAAACTTTGAAAAAAATATATTTAAACTCAAAATGATCTTCTGAGAAAAAGATATCGAGGGTCTAATTATTCATATTTAAGGAAGGTTATCTTTCCATCAGAGACATTGCCAGAAGAGTTAGTCTGTCTGTGTTTACTGTCATCGAGTGTAGAAGCTAGCTCTGGTTAACCAAGAGTTACTTACTACATAAAGACTACAGTCCACAAACTGCTTGACATAATATAAGGGGTTAACCACGTCCATATACCATCGGGTCAGATCTGTTGGTCTTCGGAATTATCATCAATATTTGGTGCTCCCCTGATCCTCCGAAGATTGAAATGATGTCTTAATATAATGAATTGAGATGGTGAATGAAATAAAGTCGTCTCTTCCGATAACCCTCACTTTTACTTAATGATAAATGACAACCGTCAAAGTGTCAAAACAACCTGGGGAAACGGACAAAATCCACCATATTCTCCAGAACGACACGTAGCTCAAACAGTGGGGGTAATAATTTGGGAACTACTTAATATGGAAGCAGGTCCTCTCTTGTGTTTAGAACAAGCTCATGTTACGGCGACCCCATTCATTCTCCCGACTCATCCCCGATTGAACATGTGTGGAATATGATGAGAAGAAGACTGACTAATCTTCCCAGACGACCAGAGTCCCCGGAACAATTGAGGCACGAAATTCGAGTAATATCGGGCTCTTTGCCCCGGGACAAGTTAACAAACTGAACCACAGCATGCCGAGATGGATAGCTGAGTGTGTAAATCCGGGATGGACTTAATTTCATTAATAAATATTAAATTATGGGAATTTATTGATAGTATATTTAACTCAATGGAATGAATTTCTATAAAAGTATACATTATTTTACCTTTATTTTTGGTATCCAATATATGAGTAGGATAAATATTTTATAATAAAGTTTAAAGTAAAGATTATATAAAACAAATTTATTCATTGAAATGTTTAGGAAATTAACGAAAAAAATATAAAAGTCAATTTTATAACTATATTGAAATTATTATAAAAAATCATATTTACTAAAAGTTAATTATAAATTATTATAAATGATTGAAATAGTGGTTAAAATAAAATAATTAATTAAACAATATTTTATTGAGCTAAAAACAGTACTAACAACATTGTTAAAATTCAGAAATTAATTAAATTTTCATTTTTGTTATTATTTTTGTTAAATGTTATGCAAAAAATTTGTAAATTTGTATTTTTCCTGCTAAAAATGGATAAATTTGGTTAATAAATATCAGTTTGATAAAAAAATAATTAAAAATATGATAAAAATTTTGAGGATAAAAAAATTATATTATTCGATAAACAATTGAATTTGTTGGTATTTGCAGCTATAAAAAAATTAATAAATTATTAGTTTAGATAAAAAAATCAAAGATATTATTTAAATTTCAATAATTAATTGAGAGAGAATAATAAAAAATATTTAAACATTTAATTTTATAAGAATTTTTTAAAAACAAATGGAACAAATGCTTAAATAATAAGTGACTTTAAAATATATACAGTATGTCGGCAGTAAATTGATATAGAAATAATTAAAATTTTACTTACACAAAATTAGTTTTTTCACTTTCTTAAAACAAACAGAATAAATGATTAATTAATAAATAAATTTATAAAATATATATAGGACGTTAATAATAAATTTATATAAAAATAATTAGAATATACAAATTTGTGATTTTCGAGTATTTATCCAAACATATATAATTTTACTTCTACAAAAAAAAAGTTCAAATTCTTTGTTGGTATTTTCAGCTGTAATATGTTCATATTTGGTCAATAAATTTTAGTTTTGTTAAAAAAAAAACATTAAAATATTATTTAAATAGTAATGATTAATTGAGAGACATTTATAATAATAAAAAATATTTAAATATTTAATTTTATTTATACAAAATTAGATTTTTCAATTTTTATAAACAAATAGTCAAATAATAAATAAATCTAAAATATATACAGTGTTGTATTATATTATATTCAGCTGTAATATGCTTAAATTTGGTCAATACATTTTAGTTTTGTTAAAAAAACCTCAAAATATTATCTGAATAGTAATGATTAATTGAGAAACATTTATAATATTTAAATATTTAATTGTATTTATATAAAATTAGATTTATCAATTTTTATAAGCAAATAGTCAAATAATAAATAAATTTAAAATATAGTGTTGGCAGTAAATTTATACAAAAATTCATATTAAATATATATTAAAAATATGTATCAATATGAATATCTTAAAAATGTCTAAAAAACTACATCAATTTTTGCCATTTAAATTTAATATTATATTAAGCTTTTACAAAGAATAAAGTTAAATAATATTTACGATAAGATAAAATATAAATATAATACCGATGTATACGAAATTTAAATAATCGCGTTGCAAAATATGATAATTCTTATACATATAAATTTATTTAAATGTATAAAGAAATGTAATTACAAAGAAAATATTTCTTCGTGAATTTTGCTTAACTTTAAGTGTACTAAAAGTCAAAGAAATTATTTTTATTAAATCTTATATTCTCATTCTTTGATACACTTACAAATATTTTTATTGGTGCGGTAAATGTGAGATTTTTACATCTATATTTTAAGCAGTTCTTATAACCTTTATTTTGTGTCTCAACCATAATCAAAATGCATTTAAAAATACAATTAATACGTTCGAACAAGTAACTGGGCACCGATGACGTCAATAGTCTGATGCCCACGAGGGCCTATTTTATCAACTTTATAAATTTATTATGAATCAGTAATATTAAAGTGAGATAAAGATCTTTCAATTAAGGCAACAAATAACTAATTTAATTAAAAACGCAATTTTATGTTATTTAAAGTTAGTAAAATAGTTTTGAATATTAAATAAATATTTTAATGGAGCGCATCCGCCATTTTTCAAAAATATTGCCCGAACGTGTTTTGGTATAAAACATAATAATTAATAAAACATTAATTTACCAACACCAAAAACAGCTTGTAACTATATTGTAAAATCGATTTACATTCCCCCCATAATTTACCCCTTGATATTAAACGCCTGTGTCACGTTTTAAATTAATACCACCATAAAATTGTTAGAAAACGCGAAAAAGTATCAAGGAATTAAACTACACGATGTAATTGTTTATAATTTTGTATTTATTGTACGAAACACGCATGATGGCATGACTCACACCGGAATTTATTGTAATTTTTTTTTTTTCTTAGCGATTATATGTTTACTTGCACCTACGATTTAAATTTGCACTGGACATTCACACAGCAAAGTAACGAAAAAAAAAAAATAAAAGAAAATTGTAAATTGCCAGGCTCAAAATTGGATTAAAAGCACTTTTTAGTTATGCGAAAATGATAACTCTAAAAATGCTTGAGCGAAGAGACTGAGGGAAACGGTGGCGCCCGGAGCTAACACTTGTGTGCAGTACACGTTGGTCGTTGTTAAATTGTTGAATCGAGTGTAGTTTACGGTTTTTGCTCTCCGGTGGCGGTAAAAAGCATAATTAAATATATAACGACATTGTTTAAGCACTTTTGGGGTTATCGCACAGCCTTGTTGACTATAGTTAGGCAAATTGATGCATGTTTTTGTCGCAGCCTCATCACCGCCGACAACGTCTCCAAAGCCGACGACGACCGAGACGCCGAGCCGTATCAAGGACATATGGCCCAACGGGGATCTCAACAATTCGGTGTATGGAAATCCATCCTCACTTACTATTCATCTAGCTGAAAAAGGTACATCGCATTAACTAATTATTTATTTTCATGGAACAGTGGCAAAACTAACTTTCATGTTGTCCACGCGTTTTAGATTTTTGTTTCTTGTTGTTCTTTTTGTTATATTTCGAGTTTATTTCGCTTTATAGTTATGTCTGTCTCCGGGTTTTTTCTTCTCGTTTCAATTTAGTCTCTTTAACATTGACAGCGATTCTATTAAAGCGTCGCGTCTCAGAAGAATGGAACGAGGCACAAGGAAACTACAAACATAGTTGAGTTTTAATAAACAGGTTGGTTGTTCATATGCATATAATTTAATGTGATTGCAGGTGAAATTGTTCTTCTGAGACAAGAAGCTTTAACACCATTGTCGTTCTGTGTATAAACACTTTTTTCGACCCTCTACAATTATCTTTCTAATTGATATAACAAACATACAATTTTCCTGACAAAATATACATATTGTATATTATTATTATACACGAATAATATTACATTATTAATAATTATAAAGCACAATTTCACGGAATACAATAATAGCTCGTATTGAAATATTAAAAAATAACATATAAAATCAAAATAAATATAAAAATATATTTAGTGTAACAAAAAAATAAATAGTGTAAAGCATTTTTCATTATTAATGAATACCAAATGATTTGGAAACAAGTTTGTCCTGATAACTTTTGAATGAAACAAGATATCGACTTCGAATAAAAGCCTTGTAAAATGTTGTCAATCTTACTAAATTTTACTATAAAGTTTGCCAGTACCATATGGACACTATCAGCTAAATTTTAACTGGAAAGAATGAGCTTATGAAAGCTCATTTTAAAAGTATTTTTATTCTCCATCATGTAAGAAAATTATAAAAAAAAAGCTTCTCAGAGTTAATTACTAGAAGAAAGTACAATATAAGTCAATATTTACATCACAGAAGGCATCTACTTCAGAATTGTTGTCTGTAATAATTAATTAATTTACTTAATTTTTTTATTTAGCATTTTATAAAATATAAGTTTAAATTAGTACTGGGACAAGGAAAACTTCCTATTTGTGTATTCAGTGATTATTTACTAAATTATTATAAATCTAAAAAATATTGTATTTACTATGTTTTATATTTTATTTTTAACTTCATTAATTCTCCAGATAAAAATGTGAAATTTCCTGATCTGACGAAAAATACATTTGCAGTAATAATAAAAGCTTTCTATATAATCTTTAAAAAGCAATATTTACATAATCAATTCTTGTTTCGTTAATCTTTTAGTCACTAAATACTATTCATATATAATTTTTTATATTCAGAAATCTTTTTTCATACAATTTAATCGTTTAAAAAAGATATTTTATAAAAATCTTTAATACCATATGTCATTTTCGTTTAATACGTTTCCATTAGCTAGAAATATTAATGACTTATACTTCAACTTATTTTTGTAATTAATAAAATAATACTTTAGATATTGAGTGCTGTAATACCTATTTTTTACAGTAATATCGAATTTTCTTAAACTATTCAAACAAATAAGAAAAATCTTCTCATATGTGTAACATTTTTATAAACACGAAAAATTAATTGAATTTATAAAATTAGAAGAACTTAGATATAACATAAATATAAATGACTTATCCTTCAATAAATTTTAATATACTTTTTTTAATGTATAGATAATAAATATGATAAATTATTGAAATGTAAAACATTAAAATAAGATGTAACAATGTCTAAGAATTATAAAAGTGACAAAAAAGGATCCACAATTTATAAAATTATATTATTTATTATAAATAATAACATTATTATTTGATGTAATGCTCTGGATTAACTGAAATTAATTTAATTAAAAAAAAATAATAGAAATAAAACATTACATTCATACAAATAAGAAAAATCTTCTCATTTTCCTATTGTTAAACTATTATTATTAAACGGGAAATATTGAGAGTATTGAGGAAAAAAAAATATGATTTCTGATGAAAAATATATCTGCAGTAGGAATAAAACTTTCAGATTAGTCTTTAAAAAGCATTTTTTATTAATTAATTTATCATTAATCTTTTTGTCACTAAATACCAATATTATATATAATAATAAATATAATTATTATTATTATGATTTAAGGTTTAGTAACTCAAAGAGGAAAAAACAGTTTTTTAAATTTGTATATGTGGCTCATCCACCATTTCTATAAAAAAAATGTAAAAATGCTCTAATTTATTAAAATTTATAAAAATACTTATCTTATGAAAAAGAATTTTATTAAAATAAGATACAATAAATAAAAACAAAATTCTAAATATAAAAAAAAAATAAAAAATGTTTAAAGTATTTTGACTTTAACTAGATAATCAATTGAATGTATATTAAAAGTTTTAAATTAGATTTTTAAAATCATTTGAAAAAAAGTTAAATTTGTATTTAATTTATATATTATTTTATATTGTATTTTTGCTACAACTGCATATATTAAAAAAACAAAATTTAATTAACCATATTTACTAAAAAATATAAGTAAGACTTATTAATAATAATAATAATTTTTAATTTTAATAATAAATTAAATTGAAAAATATAGAAATTTATGATTCAATAACATATTTCATGTACAAGAGAAATTAAAAATATTTATGACAATTTCTTTAAATTATGCGCATCCACCATTTTGTATATACATTTGTAAAAACATAGTATATTATTGGTCATAAAAATATTTATTTTATTAAAAAGTTTATTAAAAATAGGATAATCAAATAAAGACAAAATTCTGCATATAAAAATAAAAAACAAGATTATTTGAAATATTTTGATGAGATAATCAAATAAATGTATATTAACATTTTTAAATTAGATTTTTAACACCATTAACATTTGAAAAAAAGGTTAAATTTGTGTTTAATTTATATATTTTTTTATTTTGTACTTTTGATGCAACTACATATATTAAAAATATCAAAATCAAAATAAAACTTATTTATAATGTTTTTTCTATTATTATTAAATTGAAAAATATACTAACGTATTTTAAATATAAATTTATAAGTGGCGCATCCACCATTTTTAAGAAAAATTTGTAAAACATCCATCATTCTAAAATTTTGAGGCTAGTAACATTCGAAAAAGTTGTCAAATTTGTGTTCGATTTATGTTTTCAACATTTCAAAAATGTTCTAACTGTTTATGAGTATTTCTTTAAATTTATAAATTTAAGCGCATTCACCATTTTCAGGAAAGGTGGTAAAATCATACTGATTCATAAACACGAAAACAACTTCAACAGAAAAGAAGAAACATTGAAACTTGATAAAATATGGACACCAGTGCTCAAAAAAACAAAATCGCTAAGTAAATAAGAAAGGCCAACGGACAGAACGAAATTTCTTTAACATCAGTTGTCAGTCAGATGTCAAAGAGAGAGAAATAATTCCAACAAATGTCCATCTATAGATCCGAACAAATATAGATATGAATTAACCATATTTACTAAAAAATATAGACAAAATCTCAAATCATTTTTGTAAAACAAATTATTTAGCGTCCATTTACATGTGTTTGTGTTAAATAATTACATTTGTGTCAGTTCTACTTCCCACGTCTTTTACTCGATAAAAAAAAATAAATGATTTTTGCTCCAATAACACATTTCAAGAAATGATATATTGAATTTCATCGCTTCAATTAATTTTTTTGCTCGTAGGACGTACTCCCTCATCAAACTGCTATTTACAATTATTAGTGTTTTTTTATTAATTTATCGGTGTTCGATTACAAATAATATGCCGCAGCGTAACGGAGATTGAATAGAATAGATTTGTTGTTTGTTGTATTTATTATTAGAACCTAAGGGCAAAAAATCAACCTGCACAAAACGAAATTTGGATGAAGCTGTGTGTGTGTGTCACCGGCGACATGTTTATTGTCGAAAAAAAAAAATAAGAAGCTTGTATTTTTAATAGTTGTTTGCTTAACTGAACAAAGCTTTGCTCTAATTGGCTTAAATTCACAAGACTTTTATGTACTAATGTAACGCAAAATAAACAAAAATAAGAGAACAATAAATTTGCTGGATAAATATTTGAAATAATTAAAAGTTTGAGACAAGCAGGGGAATGTGCAAATTGTTCATCTGCAAAACACGGAACGGCGGAAGATGAGGAAAGACAGATTGTTAAAATATTATTTTAAATTATACAACAGTTATATTTCGCAGGTAATCCGCGATAAGAGTCGAGATATAAATGTTAACCTAGGTATATTTGTGTTCCAATTAGCATATCTAATGTTGAATACGGTGGTTGGATTGTGGAAAAGTCGAATGTCGAATCAGCTTATTGAATTAAGGCATCTTGTCAGAGGTACAAGTCAAGATGACTCTAGATTAAATAACGTCTTTAGGCTGTTGGGAAAACCACTCAGAAATTTCGGACCGATGGAAAGATTATTAGAGACCGGTCCGATATGCGTTTTTCTGGTTGTCCATGTACATGATAAAATACAATAAGAGGTTTATTTCATCTCTTTAATAAATAAATTAAATTTTATTATTATCTACAATTATTCATTTTGTATCTAAATAAAATAATTTCTACTTAAATTAAATCTTACACAAAATAAATGTACAATACTGCTGCTCACAAAAATATACATTTAATAAATAATTTCTACATTACTTATATAAAAAATTGTTAATATTTTGTTGGGTACCCTTTGTTATTATTTCTGCAAATGTTGTCTGGAATTAAATTCCACGACTCTTCAATTAATAACCACAATTCATCTAAATTTTATGGTTTTTGGTGTTTTAATCGAGACTTCAAGTCATTCCATAAGTTTTTAATTGGATTTAGATCCGGACTTTGCGTTGGCCAATCGGAAATCACAACATTATTATTTTTTAACCAATTTTGAATAACTTTGGACGTATGTTTCGGATCATTATCATGCTTAAAAATCTATGTAACTATTAAATTATCTGTGGCAAGTGGTTCTCTTACATCTATCATGATATCTGTACATAAAATGGTCCATTTTACCAATAATTTTCTGTTATAGTCCTTTACTATGCCATAAAATGGAACATACCATACCATTTCCACCAATGTATTTCAAAGTCTTTGTAGTGTATCTGTCCAAACTGATCCTATTCAATAGAACTTGGATTCATCTCTCCAAAGTATTCTTCGCTAAAATTCAGAAGGATAATTAAAATATTTTTGTACAAACTTTAGTCTTGTTTGAATATTTTTTTTATAATTATGGTGTCTACTAAAATACATCCATGCAAGTCTTGTTCATTCATTCAGTCGACAACATTGCAAACCAATTTTAGGGAGCATCTTAAGTTTTTAGCCATATCAGCAATATTTAGATCTTTATGTTTCATATTAATTATAATTTCACTCTCCTCTGGAATGTAATGCTTCTTTATACCCACTGAAAGTGAGGTATTCAGTAAAACACATACAAATCCTGCTAAGAATAAATTCTTACTATTGTTAAATAGTACCACAAAACGTAAATATATTTAAATATGTTATTTCTTTGGCAAAATAAAAAAAAAAAAAACATATAGAATGTTTGAATATGTTTTACACTGACTGGACAAATTTTGAATTAAATTCTTTATATATTATATTATATAAAAAAATACATTATATTAAAAAAAACTATTAGTTCCAATGCAATTTTTTTCAATTATATACAAAATAATTTTTGGTGGTGGTGGTGTTCAGATTTTATTGAAAAACAGTATACACAAGAAAATTATAGTGCATAGAATTCCGGTTGGTCATATTATACATGTACGCCTCTTTACAAATTAGACATGATTAGGGGAAGCAGCTCACAAAAAAAAAAACTGGGGAATGTGGAGCAAGACATTAAAGCGGATATGTTTACGATATTACGACTAAGTCCGTATCAACTATCAAAAGTTTACTAGACAGCAAAACAAAAAGGCATTTACTTAGTAACTATAAAATTTATAACTGAAAATAATGGTTATTTTTAGTTTTGTTTTTTATTGCTATGTTTATTGCCTGGTCCATATTGGAGAATTTAATATATTCAACGTTTTACTTTTTACCTATCCCTTCGGTAGTATATTTCATGTGAGTGGTCCTCAACAGTTCAAGTTGTTTAAGTTATTCACGCACTACTTTAATATAAACATTATAATTTAATATTAACTATCGCCTAACTAAAATTTGCTGAAAACAATCACTGAAAGTTTTAATCCATTAAGACAAAAGCATTTTAATATCTTACAGTTTTAATAGTGAAATATCACAAAATGTAAATAGTACTTTAGAATTCATCTTGTTTATTATATTTTACAATTTTTTTCTGTAAGTATACATTAGATTAATTAGATAAAACAATACACAAAATTGAATGTAAACTAAAATAATTAAATTAATAAAATTTTTAAAAGCATAAAATTCTCACAAGAAAAAAGTTTTATAATTTAATAAAATTAATAATTCATAAAATCGTTAAAATATTATTTTATAGTGATTGTAGCATATAACCTAATCCTATATGGTAATAAATTATGCACAAAATTTTACGACCTATTAAATATATCATAAACATGATTTATTATATAAAATTTGGTAAGAAAAAAAGTTTAATAAGTTGAATGTAAATAAGCATATTTTATTTCAGTATAGTAATAATTTGTTTATATGTATTAGATGTGTCATTATGTTGATGGTACAATAAAATGTTTTATCGAGGTTGCATTAAAAAACAAATATTTTGAAATTCCTTACACTAAAATGAATATATATGAAAATGTGTCCTGGTTTGGCTATCTTGGACCAAAACAATAAATATGTACAATTTTAAAATTCATACAAAATTTTGTTCTATTTTAGAAAGTTTTTTCAATTATTAATTAATTTTAAATTAACATTTATATCTCTAAATTCAAATGAAATTTATAAGAATTTCAATATTTTGTGCGACATTGAGTTGCCCTAAATGTTTTAGAACTTCTGGTATGACGGCCGTAAATATGAATTATAATGGGACTTTTTATGCGTAACCGACTTGCCCACAGTTTTTGTCTGGATAACCCCTAAAAGACTTAATATTTTCTGCGTTTTGCCTACAGGATAGTCCCCGACAGTGAGGCAGACGCAATTTGTTCTCCCTATCATATACACCTCAATATCTAATAGATATTGTGAAACATATATAATAAATAACAAATAGATAACCTGACAAGGAAACGAAAATATTGCTTTGGTTATTTAAAATAATTGTATTTGATTGATATTTTTAGATAATAATCAGATAATTTGTTCATTTATTCAATATCTAATAGATATTGTAGATAACAAATATTAATTACTATAATAAGTAATAAACAGTTGACAATAATTAGAAGTTATGACTTTCATTAATGAAAATTAGTTATAATTGATTTAATAATTATAGGCAATAATCAGACGATTTGTTCACCCTTTCATATACTTCTCTATATCTAATATATATTGTAAAGAATAAATATAATAAATAGTAAATAGATATCTTGACAAGCAATAGAAAATATTACTTTATTTATTGGAAATTAGTTACAAATAATTTAATATTTATAGATAATAATTATGCAATTTGTTCACCCTTTCATATACTTCTCAATATCTAATAGATGTTATAGAGAATAAAAATAATAAATAATAAACAGATAACTTAACAAGGGATTGAAAATATTACTTTGGTTATTGGAAATTAGTCACAAATGATTTACTATTTATTGTTTATAATTAGGCAATTTGTTCACCCTTTCATATACTCCCCAATATCTAATATATATTATAGAGGGCAAAAATAATAAATAATAAACAGATAACTTGACAAAGAATAAAAAATATTACTTTATGTATTGAAAATTAGTTACAAATCATTTAATATTTATAGATATTAATTGAGCAATTTGTTCACCCTCACATATACTCCTCAATATCCAATAGATGTTACAGGGAACAAAAATAATAAATAATAAACAGATGTCTTGACAAGGGATAGAAAATATTACTTCGGTTATTGAAGATTAGTTACAAATGATTTAATATTTATAGATAATAATTAGACAATTTGTTCACCTTTTCATATACTCCTCAATATCTAATAGATATTATAGAGGACAAAAATAATAAATAATAAACAGATAACTTGACAAGGAATAGAAAATATTACTTTATTTATTGGAAATTAGTTACAAATGATTTAATATTTAAGAATTAGGCAATTTGTTCACCATTTCATATGCTCCTCAATATCTAATAGACATTATAGAAAACAAATATAATGAATAATAAACAAATAACTTGACAAGGGATAGAAAATATTACTTTATTTATTGGAAATTAGTTACAAATGATTTAATATTTATACTTAATAATTAAGTAATTTGTTCACCCTTTCATATACTTCTCAATACCTAAGAGATGTTATAGAGAACAAAAATAATAAGTAATAAACAGATAACTTGATAAGGAATAGAAAATATTACTATATTTATTGGAAATTAGTTACAAATGATTTAATATTTATAGTTAATAATTAGGCAATTTGTTCACCCTTTCATATACTCCTCAATATCTAATAGATGTCATAGCGAACAAAAATAATACATAATAAACAGATAACTTGACAAGGAATAGAAAATATTACTGTGGTTATTGCAAATTAGTTCCAAATGATTTAATATTTGTAAATAATAATTAGACAATTTCTTCACCCTTTCATAGACTCCACAATATCTAATAGATCTTACAGGTAACAAATATAATAAATAATCTTGACAAGGATTAAAAAATATTACTTTGGTTATTGGAAGCTAGTTACAAATTATTTAATATTTATAGTAATAATTAGACAAATTTCACTCGTTCATATACTCCTCAATATCTAATAGATATTAAAAGAACAAATATAATAAGTAAAAATCAGATATCTTGACAAGGAATAAAAAATATTACTTTGTGTATTGGAAATTGGTTACAAATGATTTAATATTTATAGATAATAATTAGACAATTTGATCACCCTCTCATATACTCCTCAATATCTAATAGATATTACAAAGAACAAAAATAATAAATAATAAACAGACATCTTGGCAACGAATAGAAAATATAACTTTGATTATTTAACATAATTGTAATTAGTTACAAAATGATTTGATATTTATATATACTTAGCTTGTTCACTCTTTTATATAAACCTCATTGTTTAATAGATAATGTAGTAAACACAATAACAAATAATAAATAGATATGCTGAAAGGGAATAGAAAATTTTGTTTTTGTTATTTGAAATAATTATAAATAATTTAAACCATATAGCTAATCAACCTTATTCACTAATTCTTTTATGAATTATAACAATTCAACAATTTACCTGGTAAATAAATAATGATGTTCAACAAGGTAATTAACGTCGAAAATTGTTCTATAAATGAACATCGCACAAATTTATAATTATGATTATTCACCAGTGACGATTTAACGTACAAAGAAACGTAGTTTACTTTTTGCATTTTAAATCTGCGCGTGTTAATTCAGCATGATTAGATTTAAGCACTGGAATAAATTAAAGTGCGGTAAATTTAATGGGAACACACATATTTCCAATGTACAAAAGCAGATTAAAACACGAATTACGGTCCACATTTAGAGAAAAATAATCATATTAATAATAATAATAATAAACCACAGCAGAACATGGTGCAAAAAAAATTATCAATAGGAATATAAATTGAGATCTTTCATTGAAAATTATGGGAGGCAAAACCAAGAGAGCATCATCGTGCAATTAATGTTAAGTGGCATTGAAGGGAACTTTTCATTAAAAATCACTAAAAGTTGGGAGTTTTAGTCTTTTATTGGCTCGTCTTGTATTTTAAAAAACACCGCTGAATGGTCAACTTGAGGCCCTACGTCTGGGATTATGAGGAATATTTTATAATGCCTTCGCTTTTCAATACGGCACAATGTGAAACGTGTTTAAACTTTTAACTGCAATTAAAAAGAAAATGAAAATACTTTTTAAGAATAAAACTTGGTGGAAAATAATCATTTTATAACGCACAAGTCATTTTTTATGGGTGGGGGTGAAACTTTTTAAATGCAACACAGTTTTTTCGTCCCCCTCCGGTTAAAACGATCGATCCCCGTCCATCGTCATTTTTATTAATCAGAATTAATCAAGTGTAAGAATAATTAATTTTGTTTTCGTATTGAACTTTTCGAGTAACTGAAGGAGGCCAACGAAATAATATCCGGCATAAACAACAACTATTAAATGGGAAAATACATTTCGATTTCCTGAAAGAGACTACCGGGGTAGTATATTGATTAGAAGTGTTCAGAGAAAATCCTGAGAACATACAATAAAATCGGATTAGAGAATTGCATGTTTCTTAAAGATTTTCATCCCCAGAGCCGTATGCAGACGAGAATTACATACATTTATCAGGACCAATTTATTTTAGATCAACGTTTCAGCTATTAAGCTGTTTTATTAAATGTCTAGGGTATGTTTCTAGTGGTTATATGGATGCGAATTTCTGCTATAAAAACAGAAATCAGTTTTAATTTCATTCGACAGGGGCGTACGCCGCATCCAAATCGTCATCATTATTTCTAGTCTTTTTCCTTACGTACTGCCAATGTAATTCGATCGTTTTTTCTGTAAATACGTCAGTTAACCGTCGAGTAGTTGGGGGGAAATGTTTGAAAATCAATTAATTAGTCCGGAAAATCAGTTAATTGACGTCAGACAAGCCCTTAAGGCACGTTTAACTAGTTGTAATATACAGTTTAAGATTAAGTAATTAGGTCTTTCCCTTTGTACTCACTTAATTTATCGACATTAGCTAAAAAGTTTTAAATACTCGGTACGCCAATGATGGTAATTATGTTTTTATTATCATTGTATTCAAGGAGGGTTTTATAACTCAGCTTATTAATCGAACAGATTGTAGCCAACTGTAATTCGATTCTGTAATTAGTCGTATTAGAGAATTAATTAAATGGGTTTTTTGATATTGTTACTTCTGCTCTCACAGATTAAATAATGTAACTGAAGACGTTTTAAAAGTGTAGCACATTAAAAAGTTACAAAGGTTAATAGATATTTTGACTCCAACGATTTTTCAACTGTTTTTGGATAACTTTTGGGTATAGCATCCAAAAGATTTAGATTTATAGTTTTATCATTTAACTTATTTGGATATTCTCGCTGAAGACTCCCTACATTAGTGGCCATCCCATCGTCTTGGATATTGATCTTCCATAGTTTTAATGTTCTATTGGTATCTTTCTACCTGTTCTTCCCAAAAAATCAGCTTCAAAATCAGTGACATGTTTTTCACCTGACGTTGATATTTCTGTGCCATCTTCTGGAAGCTCAAAAAGACTGCTGATGGATGATATGGATAATAGTCTTTAAAATGTGGTGCAAATCTTTTTGCTGAATCTAGACCAGGATATGTCCATTAGTATCGGTTGTTCCTATTAACAGACTCCTTTGAGGTGGAGGTCTCTTCTGAGATCATTTAGTTTTTGCTGGTTAAAACATTGAGGAATTGTTAAATGTGCCTCAAAGTCGCTGTAGCTTTCTTCATCTGACATTGATGTGTCTGTACTATCTTCTGGAAGCTGAGGAAGACTACTAAAGGATGACATGGATAGTCTTCAGAGAGTGCACAGGTCTTATTGCTGAATCTAGACCAGGATGTGTCGATTGCTGTCTATTATTTCTATTAATAGACTCCTTTGAGGTGGAGGTGTCTTCTGATATCATTCAGTTCTTGCTGGTTAAAACATTGAGGTATTGTTAAATGTGCCTCAAAGTCGCTGTAGTTTTCTTCATCTGACATTGATGTGTCTATACCATATTCTGGAAGCTGAAAAAGACTGCTAAAGGATGACATGGGTAGTCTTCAGAGTGTGCTACAGGTCTTATTGCTGATTCTAGACCAGGATGTGTCGAGTGCTGTCTATTATTTCTATTAATAGAGTCCTTTGAGGTGGTCTCTTCTGATATCATTCAGTTCTTGCTGGTTAAAACGTTGAGGAATTGTTAAATCTGCCTCAAAGTCGCTGTAGTTTTCTTCGTCTGACATTGATGTGTTTGTACTATCTTCTCTAAGCTGAGGAAGACTGCTAAAGGATGACATAGGTAGTCTTCAGAATGTGATACAGGTCTTATTGCTAATTCTAAACCAAGATGTGTCCATTACTGTCTATTATTCCTATTAATAGACTCCTTTGAGGTGGAGGTCTCTTCTGAGATCATTCAGTTCTTGCTGGTTAAAACGTTGAGGAAACTGTTAAATGTGCCTCAAAGTCGCTGTAGCTTTCTTCATCTGACATTGATGGGTCTGTACCATCTTCTGGAAGCTGAGGAAGACTGTTAAACTATGACATGGGTAGTTTTCAAAATGTGATAGAAGTCTTATCGCTGATTCTAGACCAAGATGTGCCCATTTGAAAGCTCAATATCATACTGAAATGTATATAAAAAGTAATATGGGCCTTGTGTGACTAAACAGGTATAAGGTCAGTCCAAATATGAGTTCAATTGACACCTTGTATCTCAAAAAACTAGAGATGATGGACGAAATCTGATAGAAACTTTGGAATATGTACAAAACAAAAACAAACAAGTCTTAACATTAAATATTAATTAATTATGGCCACACTGAAAAATCAGCTATGATTAAATATGACCATTATTAATTTTTGGATTAATCTATGCAGAATACTAATATCCTATTTTTAGGAAGCTTTAATGAGAACGTTGGATGCGTATTTTCAGATTGCAAGTCAGGTTTAAAAATAAAACATTAACGGAAAGAATTTAAAAATAAAATAGTCTGAAAGTACAAAGCTTTTAATTTTGCTGCAACTACTGAATTATAAACAATTCCAAAGTAAAACTTCTGAAAGTTTAAGGTACTAAGTTAGTTCGCTAATCTGCATCTACCAAAGTATTTGTTAATAATATAAAAGTGTGGAATATTTATAAAAACTTCTATTTAAGTTTTTAACTGTTTTAACCCGACTTGAGTTATAACTTTTGATTGTTTTAGAAATTTGAATACGCCTTTTTTAATCACATCGCATAATAGACGAGTGAAAGTGTTTGTAGTTTGTAATGTTGATTAAAAAGCGGCGAATAAAATGGTAAGCCCCGCGTCAAAGGCATTAGGTTGTTGTTTTTTTTCAAAAAGTGTTTTTGTAACCTTTTTGGACCCTTAACTTTCCAATGCCATCGATTTCAATAAATGCTTTAAGTAAATTAAGTGTAAAATTTTTCGTACACAAAGAGGGTGTCTTGTCAACTTTAATAAACCCTTTTACATTTAAAGGGTCATTCTATTTTACGACTCGTACACCTTAGCGTCGTCCCGAGTTATCAACCAACAAATCCAAGACCCGAACTAAATTTAATGTGTAGCAGGAGCATTCACTGCACCATAATATTCGATTTTACACTCAAATAAGTTACTTATTCATTCAGGAAATTTCATTAATTAATAGATATCTGCAAGTCTTGCTCACAATGTGTGCTGGCTGTAACACTAAACAATGGGGACCAACTAAAGGGCCAGGCACAATGCAAAAATTGACATTATGTTACAACAATCAACCTTTGACAATTGACATTTTTATTTAAATATACAATTTGGTTATTTATACTCTATTCTACGAAATTAATTATTCATTTTTTATAATTATAATATAAATCATTCATTGAAAGTAATATAATAATCAGGTGGTTTAAAATATACAAGTCAGTTATAAATTTTCTATTATTTTATGCTTTCAGATTGAATTAAAATATGAATGGCAAGGAAAATATATTCTATTAAAGCTTAATATAATAATTATTGATTTATAATTTTGAATTTTAAATAAAAACATTATACTAATGTCCAGAAAACTCTCTTATTGTTAATCTAAATTAAAGTAATAAAATAAGTATATTTAAGTAGACAATAATAAAATAAGAATGATATTAATATTTTTATAGGAAAAAATCAATTATCCATAGAATTTAGCACCTTAAAAAATAGTTACATACAAAATTTCAATTTAATTTAATAATGAAAAACTTTTCTACGATTTGATAAAAATTTTTTTGGGGTATTTTTTATAGGATAAGATAAATTTTCCATTAAATTTAGCACCTTAAAAAATGGTTACATGCTAAATTTAACAATAATAATAATGAAATATCAAAATTATATACAATTTGGCCTATTTAAAATGGCGGCAACTTTGTGAACTTTTGATTAATTGAGAAAAAATAATTAAGGTATTAAAAAAAAATTGAATTTAGTACCAAATTTCATTAAAATATTTAATATTAGACATTTTTCTAATAAAATTATATAAAAATATATATTTTAGATGAAATTTAGTAAGATTGACAACATTTTACATGAATTTTATAAACTAAAAATTGTAAAATTATTTATTGTTTATTGTACAATTTTGTACAAAATAAAAGAATTAATTAAACTGAAGCCTGATCTAGTAAAACAAATTTAGCCATGTGAAACTGTTTAATTATAGATAAATTAAAATGAAAAACAATACAAATTAATTATTTAAATTTTACCAATTAGTTCATTTGACGAGACCATGATAAATTTGATAAACCATATTTCATAATTCGTCTCTCTAAAACATTTATTAGCCAGTGTATCTGTTTTATTCCATACGTGTATATGTGTATACCAAGTGATTATTACTATAATTACCAATCAGGTTGTTAATAAACAATGTATCATGATTACATTAATTCAAATTATTGGACTGTATACGTACAATCGTAACTCGCAAATAGGCTTGAAATTACCATACTACAGAGTAATGCAGGACCAAACAAGGAATTGTAATTCTTAAGTGGTTTTATTGTTTGTACTTTTAATAAATGTTGTTTAAGTAGATTGAGTCAAAGTGATTTCTATGAATAACTTAAATATTATTGATTAACTCTGCCCCCTTTGTAACAAACGCTCCTTTCATAATGGACATTATTTACCCCTTTTAAAGGGAACACCCTCATTTGTAAACTTGATATTTTTGTCGGGGATGTAAATTAAGATGCACAAAGTATATGATTTTTTTATAAAAATTTAACAGTGATTAAAGAACATTATTTTATAAGTAAATCCTATTTTTATTCGACGTTTTTCTTGTTAATAGGTGCCATGCAGACAAAATAAAACTGATTTAAGTGTCTAGAGTTCAGATTTTTCAATGAGTTGATTGCATTTTGTTGTCTGAGATAATTTCTGAGATATCTACGAAAGCTGACATTTAACAGATATGAAACTTAATATTTTATTTTTTGACAAACATGGAAAGCTTTTTACAGGCACTTTTTTACGTGGTCTGTACTCAGAAAAATATATTTCCTTAAAATTTTGAAATAATATGTGCAAATACCTCTAAATTTACAAGAAATATTGTTATATCTTCATAAGAGATATTTTAATATATCACAAATCATATATTTTTGGAAAGCTCATTTTGAAAACAATTTCCATTTGAGTTTGTAGTTAATATAATAATTTTTTTAAAACTTCGAGATAATATGACCTCTAAAATTACCAGATATATTGTTATATCTTAATTATTATTAGTTATCTGAATTAATTTCTGAAATATCTACGAAAGCTGATATTTGACAGATATGAAACTTAATTTAATATTTTGTTTTTTGACAAATATGGAAAACTTTTTACAGGTCAGGAATACTTATTTCAAAAAATCTTGAAATAATATGTGCAAATATATTTCAGAGATATTTTAATTATCACAAGTCATATATTTTTGGAAAAATCATTTTGTAGACAATTTAAAGGCAAATTCCATTTGAAAAAAAATGCATATATATCGAAACGTTTAGAAAATTTATTGAGTTATAGTAAGTAAAACATGTTTGTAGAAAGCTTTTACTGTCGAGATAGTATGTAAAAATATCACTAAATTTATCAGAAACATTGTTGTTAGAGATATTTTAATATACCACAAGACGTATATTATTTGAATGCTTATTTTTTACATTTTAAAGGTATTTTTCATTTGAAACACAAAAGTTACACATATCTCGAAATATTTCGAACCTTTTTTTGGGTTTAGCAAATGATATTTGGTAAAAAGTAGAAAGTTTGTCCTATTTGTTATCAGAGAAAAGTCAAGTTTTATATGACTTTGTGTAAACATAACATTCACTTTTTTAAAAGAGAAATAAAATAAATTATCAGATAATTTGTTTCTTATTTAGTTATCTTGAAATTTACCAGAAATGTCCTTATATCTCAACTAGAGATAATTTATTATATTATATTATAAATACATTTTTAGTTTAGTAGAGGGTATTTTTTATGAAAAATTAAGCTCTACGTAGAATTTTGTATCCTTCAAAAACTATAAATATTATTATTCGTTGGTATTCTTGATCAGAAGGAATGTATTTATTATAGGAACATTTTTAATTGTGTCACAGAATTATTAATATACAATATTTTCTACAAAATTTGCTGTAAAAAAGTATAAAGTTTCTTATTAAATATCTTTTAATCTGTTATTCATTAAAATTTAGTTATAAATAAAATTTAACCGAATTAATTTAAATAATTTTAAATGGGTCACACTGTATATTGACGTGTATACAATATATTACTATATTTTTATGAAAAAATATGTGTTACAAATATTACAAAATTATAGAATTAATCCCTCTCCCCCCAAAAAATAAACAGTGAATTGTTTTTTTAAGTTAATGGATATAATACATAAAAATAAACTTTATAACCATTGAAAAGATAGTATAGTACTGTCAGTTTGGCACAGACAGTAATATAAAAAATGTACAAATAAGTCAATAGAGGTGTAGCCTCATTATTATAAAATACAAGTACACAGTGAATACGTTGCTGGAATTTTGGGTGTGTAATATTGCGTTAGAAGATAGTTTGTGTGTGAGCAACTCAAAAGTTTATACGTCTTACCTAACAATTAATATAACCTAAAACTATACGACTGCACGTTAATAACGGCCCCTTTGAGTGCGTGAGTCTGAACATCATTATCTTAGCGGGTTTTAATAGATGTATTACACACATGTCTACAGGGGTGCAAATAACGTTCTAATTTAAATGCCGATGACATCGGTCTGCTTATATTACTATGTCTGTGTGTAATATAAGCAGACCGAGGAGCTTCGCTGATATTACGTTGTCATCGATAAACAAGTCAATTTTTATTTGCAGGTTCCAAATATCAATCAAATCTGAATGAAATCGACAAGTCCGAACAGAAATCGAACACCGACTCGGACAGCAAGGGTGGCATGTTCAGCGAGACCGCACCGAGTTCTGGAAACAAAATCGGTAAGTTAATGTTGTGGTTTTTTTTTAAATAGTGAATTCAGTTCGTAAAAATGTATGGTCCGTTAATTAAAGCGAAATTGAAATACACAATTTAATCAAACATAAATTAAAATGCTTTAAATATTAAACTAAATTCCGGTATTTTTAATAAAATTAAAGCTTTCAAAGCTCGACAGCTGAAAACTTTATACATCTGAGAAATACCAATTATCCAAAGCACGTACTATTCAGAATATGTTTAAATAGGACCGTTTTCCCCTTTCGCAATTTATAAAGAATTTCATTTCTTGTTCTCATTATTCTGATTGTCAAAAATGTTAATGAAATAAATCATCCCCATAAATACGTGAAAAATACAAAACGGGATTCGTACTTAGCTCCAAAGCAACGATGAACTCGAGAATTTTAATCTGCGCCATAAAAAAAAAACTATTCCTGTTAAAAACTTAAGCAATATTTAATTTTACACGGTTTTAATGACATTAAAAAGTTATAAGGCACTTGTAAAGTAATGAAACATTAAAAAAAGGACAGCCAATTTCAAGTTTATGATCCCGCAAGGGTAAAAAAATACGTGTCAAACATAGTTTCAATTATAATAATACATTGTGGTCTAAAATTATGTTACCTGCTACCTAGATTGTATATAAATTTAGTAGATTATCATCGCTTTATGTGCAGAATTTTAAGCACAGTCGTGTTCAATGGCTCATTTTACAAAAAAGGAAATGGTCAATCATTTTTAATCGCACGGTATGTGTTTCTTTATGAAGCAATAAATATTTATAACCTATATTAATTAATAAAGTTATAAACTATAAACGTCCCAATATGTTTTTTCTCAAATTATACAACATTTTCAAATTATTTTTGAAAATAGGGTGGTCAAATTAATATAAAATATACTCAGTAACATAAAAAGGATCCAGGGATCAATTTTAACAAAATTTGGTGCGTACACTAGCCCATATAAGGAAAAACAAGATTAGAATAAAAAAAAATTCCAAAAATATAACGCCCAACTTCATACTGCAAAAGTTACTTTGAGGTGTTTTCAATATTTTGTTATAAAATTATTACCATGGCCTGCAAGGTGTCCGGACTTACCATCGACAGAACACAAGTAAGACATTATTGGTAGGAAATTTCAAAGTTCAGCCCTCCCTCTACAAACTTTGATAGAATTTTAGCGTTAAGTAGAGGTATCGTGGGATGAAGTACCTGAGGTTGAAATTGACCATCTCATTAGACCAATGTCAAGGCAAGTCAATGACTGTCATCATCGTGGAGATCCAACTCATGATTCTGAACAATATATTTAATAGTATAAGTTTTCTCTCAAATTATATAACATTTTTTCAATTTTTTTGGAAAATAGGGTAGTTAAATTAATATAAAATATACTCAGTGATATAAAAAGGAGATAACACAGATCCCGGGGTCAAATTTTAACAAAATTTGGTGCGTGCACTAGCCCATATAAGGAAACACAAGATGAAAATAAAAAAAAATCAATTTTCCATAAAGATAACGCCCAACTTCATACTGCAAAAGTTACTTTGAGGTGTTTCCAATATTTTATTCTAAAATTATTACCATGGCCAGCAAGATGTACGGACTTACCATCGACTGAATACATGTAAGACATCATTGGTAGGAAACTTCAAAATTCAGCCCTCCCTCTACAGACTTTGATAGTATTTTAGGGTTAAGTAGAGGTGGTGTGGGATGAAGTACCTCAGGATGAAATTGACCATCTCATTAGATCAATGTCAAGGCAAGTCGATGAGTGTCTGGACCATCGTGGAGGTCCAACTCATAATTCTGAACAATATATTTAATTGTATATGTTTTCTTTCAAATTATATAACATTTTTTCAAATTGTTTGGAAAATAGGGTGGCTAAATTAATATAAAATACACTCAGTGATATAAGAAGGAGATAACACAGATCCAGGGGTTTAATTTTAACAAAATTTGGTGCGTACACTAGTCCATATAAGGAAAAACAAGATTAGAATCAAAAAAAATAATTTTCCAAAAAGATAACGCCCAACTTCATAGTGCAAAAGTTACTTTGAGGTGTTTCCAATATTCTGTTATAAAATTATTGCCATGGTCTGCAAGGTGTCCGGACTTACCATCGACTGAACACATGTAAGACATCATTGATAGGAAACTTCAAAGTTCAGCCCTCCATCTACATGCTTTGATAGAATTTTAGGGTTAAGTAGAGGTGATGTGGGATGAAGTACCTCAGGATGAAATTGACCATCTCACTAGATCAATGTCAAGGCAAGTCGATGACTGTCTGGACCATCGTGGAGGTCCAACTCATGATACTGAACAATGTATTTAATTGTATATGTTTTCTTTCACATTATATAACATTCTTTCAATTTTTTTTGGAAAATATGGTGGTTAAATTAATATAAAATACACTCAATGATGTAAAAAGGACATATCACAGATCCAGGTGTTTAATTTTAACAAAATTTGGTGCATACACTAGCCCATATAAGGAAAAACAAGATTAGAATAAAAAAATCAATTTTCCAAAAGAATAACGCTCAACTTCATACTGCAAAAGTTACTTTGAGGTGTTTCCAATATTCTGTTATAAAATTATTACCATGGCCAGCAAGATGTCCGGACTTACTATCGACTGAACACATGTAAGACATCATTGGCAGAAAACTTCAAAGTTTAGCCCTCCCTTTACAGACTTTGATAAAATTTTAGGATTAAGTAGAGGTGATGTGGGATGAAGTACCTCAAGATGAAATTGACCACCTCACTAGATCAATGTCAAGGCAAGTCGATGACTGCCTGGATCATCTTGGAGGTCCAACTCATGATTCTGAACAATATACTTAATTGTATGTTTTCTCTCAAATTATATAACATTTTTTCAATTTTTTTTGGAAAATATGGTGGTTAAATTAATATAAAATACATTCAATGATGTAAAAAGGAAATATCACAGATCCAGGTGTTTAATTTTAACAAAATTTGGTGCATACACTAGCCCATATAAGGAAAAACAAGATTAGAATAAAAAAATCAATTTTCCAAAAGAATAACGCTCAACTTCATACTGCAAAAGCTACATTGAGGTGTTTCCAATATTCTGTTATAAAATTATTACCATGGCCAGCAAGGTGTCCGGACTTACTATCGACTGAACACACGTAAGACATCATTGGCAGAAAACTTCAAAGTTTAGCCCTCCCTTTACAGACTTTGATAAAATTTTAGAATTAAGTAGAGGTGATGTGGGATGAAGTACCTCAGGATGAAATTGACCATCTTACTAGATCAATGTCAAGGCAAGTCGATGACTGCCTGGATCATCGTGGAGGTCCAACTCATGATTCTGAACAATATACTTAATTGTATATGTTTTCTCTCAAATTATATAACATTTTTTCAATTTTTTTTGGAAAATATGGTGGTTAAATTAATATAAAATACATTCAATGATGTAAAAAGGAAATATCACAGATCCAGGTGTTTAATTTTAACAAAATTTGGTGCATACACTAGCCCATATAAGGAAAAACAAGATTAGAATAAAAAAATCAATTTTCCAAAAGAATAACGCTCAACTTCATACTGCAAAAGCTACATTGAGGTGTTTCCAATATTCTGTTATAAAATTATTACCATGGCCAGCAAGGTGTCCGGACTTACTATCGACTGAACACACGTAAGACATCATTGGCAGAAAACTTCAAAGTTTAGCCCTCCCTTTACAGACTTTGATAAAATTTTAGAATTAAGTAGAGGTGATGTGGGATGAAGTACCTCAGGATGAAATTGACCATCTTACTAGATCAATGTCAAGGCAAGTCGATGACTGCCTGGATCATCGTGGAGGTCCAACTCATGATTCTGAACAATATACTTAATTGTATATGTTTTCTCTCAAATTATATAACATTTTTTCAATTTTTTTTGGAAAATATGGTGGTTAAATTAATATAAAATACATTCAATGATGTAAAAAGGAAATATCACAGATCCAGGTGTTTAATTTTAACAAAATTTGGTGCATACACTAGCCCATATAAGGAAAAACAAGATTAGAATAAAAAAATCAATTTTCCAAAAGAATAACGCTCAACTTCATACTGCAAAAGCTACATTGAGGTGTTTCCAATATTCTGTTATAAAATTATTACCATGGCCAGCAAGGTGTCCGGACTTACTATCGACTGAACACACGTAAGACATCATTGGCAGAAAACTTCAAAGTTTAGCCCTCCCTTTACAGACTTTGATAAAATTTTAGAATTAAGTAGAGGTGATGTGGGATGAAGTACCTCAGGATGAAATTGACCATCTTACTAGATCAAAGTCAAGGCAAGTCGATGACTGCCTGGATCATCGTGGAGGTCCAACTCATGATTCTGAACAATATACTTAATTGTATATGTTTTCTCTCAAATTATATAACATTTTTTCAATTTTTTTGGGAAAATATGGTGGTTAAATTAATATAAAATACATTCAATGATGTAAAAAGGAAATATCACAGATCCAGGTGTTTAATTTTAATAAAATTTGATGCATACACTAGCCCATATAAGGAAAAACAAGATTAGAATAAAAAAATCAATTTTCCAAAAGAATAACGCTCAACTTCATACTGCAAAAGCTACATTGAGGTGTTTCCAATATTCTGTTATAAAATTATTACCATGGCCAGCAAGGTGTCCGGACTTACTATCGACTGAACACACGTAAGACATCATTGGCAGAAAACTTCAAAGTTTAGCCCTCCCTTTACAGACTTTGATAAAATTTTAGAATTAAGTAGAGGTGATGTGGGATGAAGTACCTCAGGATGAAATTGACCATCTCACTAGATCAATGTCAAGGCAAGTCGATGACTGCCTGGATCAATGTGGAGGTCCAACTCATGATTCTGAACAATATACTTAATTGTATATGTTTTCTCTCAAATTATATAACATTTTTTCAAATTTTTTGTAAAATATGGTAGTTAAATTAATATAAAATACACTCAATGATATAAAAAGGAAATAACACAGATCTAGGGGTCTAATTTTAATTAAATTTGGTACGTATACTAGGCCATATAAGGAAAAACAAGATTAGAATAAACAAATCAATTTTCCAAAAGGATAACGCCCAACTTCATACTGCAAAAGTTACTTTGAGGTGTTTCCAATATTCTGTTATAAATAAATATAAATATATATTTATATAATAAAATTATTACCATGGCTAGCAAGGTGTTTGAACTTGCCATCGATTGAACACATGTAAAACATCATTGGTAGGAAACTTCAAAGTTCAGCCCTCCCTCTACAGACTTAGAATAAAAAAATTCAATTTTCCAAAAGGTTAATGCCTAACCTCATGTTGTAAGGGTTACTTTGAAATGTTTCTAATATATTAACACACAATTATTATCATGGCCAGACTTTAAAATTCAGCCCTCTTTATACACATTTTGGCGGACTTTCTGCATCAGGTAGAGGTGACAAGAAATGAGGACAAAGTTGACCACCTCATTAAATCAATTCTAAAGTGAATCAATGAGCGTCTAGTGTCCAAAAATCAAGGAACTCCACCATGATCTATTTTAATTAATGTAACAATTAGAGCAATTTAAAGTGGTTTAACCGTTATTTAAATATAAGATGTGACCTAATAAAACATTAATAAAGTATATGACCAACATATAAAACAAAAGGGATAAGAATAAGTGAATACATGGGATAAAATTTAAATTTTTATGGACGGATAAATCAAATATTGACAAAATATATTTATAGGAAATAGATTCGAGAGAAATTGAATGGGCAAAAGTTAGAAATTCAAATATCCATAACTCGAAACATAAAGTTTATAACATGGTTAAATTTGTGTACATGATGAGAGTGGAAGACTGGAAGAGATGATGCACATACGTCTGGCCGGGCCGCTGAAAACACTTAATATGTAAATAAGAAGCTTATTTAAGAATTGACCCTTTTATTCTAGTCAAATAAATATGTTGGCCGAATCTAGGGTTCATAATTCAGAAAAGGAATCTCACTTGGTTATTCTTTTGCCATTCACTTCGAACTTGGTCCCTGGGGAACGACATATCTGGGCACCCATGCCCGTAACATATATGTATGTATAAAAGATCTAAAGTGGAATCATGACATCGCCTTTAGTTATATCTTATGAATATCTACAGACGTATATTTCATTCTAGGTCTCTACTATGAATACCTACACAATACAATTATATAAGCTGCCCAACTGTATTTATAACTCACACCAGCCATTTTTATTAATAATTCAACTACTCGTTGTGACATATAACACGTAAATTTTGCCTCCCTTCAATAATAAAGCAACGTAAAAGCTAAAAAACATAAAAGGCGTGCATTAATTTAAAAATATCACTGCAACACGACGAATCCCAAAGAAATCAAAGCGTAACTTAATCAAGAAACTTTATTTTATGTTTTTCATAATTTTTTTCGTAATATGTCAGTTGGCTGTAAACAAACTGGTCTCAAATAAATATTTTAATAAAGTTAAATTATGTCAATAAACTTTTCATCATACTTTAACTAATCAAAGAATGTAATAAGTTCTGCCTTTTTGTTTTCCTTTTATATTCATACTTCCATACAGCATATGGTGTAGTAAAGTAATATTAAGTAATTTAAACTTTTCATCACCTTTTAACTGGTCGTAGTAAATAAACCTTTTTACTTTATTGGTTTTCTACGTTTCTCATACTTGTGTACACCATACTTTAAAGTGCGGAGAAAATGAATGATATACAATATTTTAACTTGTAATAAAGTCATATTAACTTAATAAAATTTTTATGTTGCTGTTTTAACTAAATAAAATTATACTAATTTATACGTTTTTTTTATTTTACTATTCATATTTTGATGCACTTTAATTTGAAGTACAATGTTATTAAATTATTTTGTACATAAAAAATTAAGACTGTTCCATATTTTAATTTGTCATACTAACTTAATTCATACATTTTATGACCTTTTATTATTATGAAACACATTTTAATTTGTCATAAGGACATTTTACGTCATTTAAATATTCATACTAACCATTTTTTCCTATTCCTCACTTATGTACACAGAAAATTAATTAAACTATTACTTAAAGTTACTAAGTCATATTAATCTAGTAAACTTTTTATTATATGTTTTGAGTAAGCAAAATTATACTAATTTATGAATTTTTAATATTTTATTGTTCATTTTTTTATGAATCACATTATAATTATTATTATTTATGCATATAAAAAAATTACTGATACACAATATTTTAACTTGTAAAGTCATATTAGGACATATTTTAACTAAATAAAATCACATTCATTGATGATGATTTTTTATTATATTACTGTGCACATTTTAATTTGTCATAAAGTCATATTAAGTCATTTAAATATTCAAACCTACAATTTTCCATATTATTTTCTTTACTCAGAAAATGGTATACAATACTTGTTACTATAAGTTATTAAGTAATATTAACCTAGTAAACTTTATTATTATATGTTTTGAGTAAGTGAAATTATACTAATTTATGACTTTGTATTATTTTGCAGTTCACATTTTTATATAGCACATTGTAATTTGTAGTAAAGTCATATTAAGTCATTTAAACATTCCAACTAATCATTTTTCCATATTCCTTAAACAGAAATTTAATGATATACAATATTATAACTTATAGTAAAGTCATATTGACTTAATAAACTTTTTAATATGTTTTAATTGAGTAAAACTAATTTATGAACTTTTAATATTTTATTGTTCATATTTTTATGATTCACATTATAATTTGTCGTAAAAGCATTTAAATTTATGTATATAAAAAATCACTCAAACACAATATTTTAACTTGTATAGTCATATTAACTTAATAAACTTTTTAGGACATATTTTAACTAAATAAAATTACATACATTTATGATTTTTTATTATGTTACTGTACACATTTTTATGTAGCACATTTTAATTTGTCATAAAGTCATATTAAGTCATTTAAACATTCAAACATACCATTTTTTCATATTATATACTTATATACTCAGAAAATTAATGGTATATAATACTTTAACTTATTCCTACAAGTTACTAAGTCATATTAACCTGGTAAACTTTATATTATATATTATGAGTAAGTAAAATTATACTAGTTTATGAATTTTACTGTTTATTTTACTGTTTATATTTTTATGCAGCACATTATAATTTGTTGTAGTCATTTTAAGTCATTTCAACTTCATAGTCGTCATTTTTTCTTATTCCTTACTTATGCAAACAAAAAATTAATAAATACAATATTTTAACTTGTAGCAAAGTCTATTAACTTAATAAACTCTTTATGACTTTTTTAGTAAATTTATGTTAATTTATGAATTTCTATTATTTTACTATGTATATATGTATGTATATATATATATATATATATATATATATATATATATATATATATATTAGTACATTTTAAATTGTTGTAAAATTATTTTAAGTTATTTAAATATTCATACTAAATTTATGTTAATTTATGAATTTCTATTATTTTACTATTATATATACATATACATATATATTAGTACATTTTAAATTGTTGTAAAATTATTTTAAGATATTTAAATATTCATACTGATTTTTTCTTATTTCTTATTTATGTACGTAGAAAATTAATGACATGTTTTAACTAAGAATATGCTAATTTATGAATTTTTAGTATTCAATTGTTCATATTTTTATGTACTACATTATAATTCGTTGTAGCCATTTTAAGTCAATTAAATATTCATACTAATGATTTCTTGCTTAGAACATTTTATTTTGTAGTAAAGTCATATTAACTTATGATAAATTTTACTAAGTAAGTTTATACTAATTTGTGAATTTTTATTATTTTACTGTTCAAATTTTTAGGTACAAAATTTTAATTAAATATTGTTAATTTTTCCATATTCCTTACTCGTTTACATTAATAAATAATGAAACAATATTTTAACTTGTAATAAAGTCGTATTAAGTCACTTAGACATTTACACTAATAATTTTGCTAACTTATTATATAACATATAAATGTTAAACCTTACAATTCTCATTTTTATCAGTATATTTATGCCGCTTTTAAATTTCATAGTTTATTATAACTCTTAGGTCATACATATATTCAAACAATACTTTTTTGTTCCAATTCCAATGCAGCGTATATAAAGTTACATTTTAACTTAAAATTTTTAATAAATCCTAAAATACATAAATTTTTGTTTTAGTACTTTTCTATATCAATTCATACAGCATACATCAATTCATACAGCATATTTTAAATTTTCAAAAAAGTCAATATTTTAAAATATTTAAGCTTCAATTGAAATATTTGAAAGTTTTTTTTATAAATTTTTTTTTAATTAAAATGAATGTAATCTTTATTTTACGAACATATTTTACAACTATTCCGCAAAATACTAAATCAATTTTATTTTAATAAACTTAAATGAAATATGAAAATTATCCGTTAAATAACTTTTATTACTATTTGTGTTTCGCCAACAGAAAATTATATCCTGATCTATCGGTTACATAATAAAATGTTATTTTTGTATATATTATTTATTAAAAACTCATTCAAATTAGAAAATCTAACGCTGACACTCCGAACAATGATTTATGTTACATTAATATTAATAACATGTTTCATTGAATGAAAACATATTATATATTTTGACGTAAATATAGACAGGGTATCAAAGAGCTGTGAGCATGGAGGTCAATATGAGTCATAGGAAATTGAGAAAACTCTATTTCCGGGACCTTTTAGATGTGTTGTGAACTGTTCATGACTTTGTATGTTAGTATAAACGAATATTTTTTTATCATAAAAAACTCCATTTTAGCTTTTTCTATTCATTGTAATAAAAATGTTTGTTATCTGCAAATATCAGTTTTTTTAAAAAAAAAAAAAAAAGTAACACTTTCATTTAGTCCACAACAGTTAACAATTCAATTCTGGGACGCCTGAATGAAAATGTCTTCTGGAATGACACCTTTTGTACATAAAAAATGGATAACAAACTATTTCTTTTGTTATTTGTCAATTACTGATGGCTAAAATAACCAGCTGCTCTGTTTCAGCTGAAGTATATCAGAGACGTCTTTGGCTGAAGATTTTAGGAAAACGAGACTCGCCTGGAAATCCCGTTTATACGTTAATTAATAAAATATTTTGTTTTCCATTTTTTATCGTAGTCAATCAAATATTTGCATAAATCAAACGCAGCTTAACTATTTTTATATGTAGTGTAAATATGTAATTGCTGTATTCAAAACAAATAAGACTGAAGAAGGTGCCGAAGATCACGAAAACCCGAAGCAATGAAGAACATGAACGATTGAAGAACTGGAAAATAAGCCGTAAATATTTTTGCTTGCAACGTGGGAGGTGGTAAGTTGAAACGTCACCGTAGGATCCCGTACTTAATGTAACTCAATTATTCCTTCCTGCATTTAAATTTTAGTGCATTCGAATAATACTCAGTTTGTGTATAAGTAGTGCTTAAGTATTAATGTTTAAAAGGAGTCATGACCTCAGATGTAAAAGGAAAAGCCAGGGGATCGTCTTAGATTTAGAGTTTCAACACATATTGTCTTTGATGTGTATTCCCTGCTCGCCTATAATATTCTCTTTACTCTGGTCGTCCACTTATTTTACAAAGTAAAGTCTAAATAATGTTCCTAATATTGCGAATATATGCGCTTTAAATATTTAATGCTTTGAAATTTTAACAAATAAGCTTTGATACCGGCACAATTACGTTTGTTTACTTTTTAGGACCGCACCACTTTTAACCGCAGACCTTTTCTCACCCCTCAATATTATTGCACAAGTACTTTCACATTTGTTGAGTTATTCACTTCATAGTGATTTTAATTAAATATTATAATTATTAGGACACATAAACTGTATTAATTTTATTTATTAATTATAATTACAAAATTAAACCCAGAAAATTTTGATTTAAAAAATAATAGAAAACATTGAATAGAATGACACTAATTAAAATAATTAGGTTTATAGTAATTATATTATTACGGTATTAATTAATATAATATACATTAATACTAATTAAAACAGAAGCAGAATTAATATTACTGAATTATTCAATCAAAATGTAAAAAGTTATATATCTAAAACCAATAAAAAAAATATAAAACACATTAGTAAAGAGAAATTAACAGACCCAAAGAATTATTGGTGGTTAAAAGTTAAGAAAACCTTAAAAAATAATACAAATATTATATATATTTGTATTATTTTTTTATAAAATATTACAAAAAACAGGAAATTTAAAAGTTCAATAAAAGGAAAAAAATCTAAAAAACTAAAACTTATAAAATATATATTTTAACTGAATTAAATAAATAAATAAAATTATTATCATGTTAGTATCATAAAAAAATTTACCTTTACGTACCTTGTTCAATAAGATTTTTTTCTTAAGTAATAAAAAAAATAAGTTGGTCTTTATAAATCTGATTTTATTATACTGAATAAATAAATTAAAATAAATAAAATAAACTATAAAAAATGTTTTGAATTTTGATCAATAATATAGAATATTTTACATATTTAAATAAGTAAGATGAAAAATTAAGTTTGTTTTTAAATAATTAATTATGTATTATCTGAAATACTGAAAAAATCTAAAACATTGAAATTTTAAGAATATATTTTATTACTAATTATTATAAATTAATTATTGTGAATAATTAAAATAAAATATCAATTTCTTACAAAAGAAAAATTAAATTGGTGTTCGAAAAACTGTTTTTATAATCATCTTAAATACTAAATAAATAAAAAATTAAAAATAAAAGAGTATATTTAAAAATAAATTGATATAAATTATTTGTCACTTATTTTAAAAATAAAATATCATAAAAAATATTTTGAATATTTCATTAAAATGAAAAATTAAGTTTGTATCTAAATAATTATTATCTGAAATACTGAAAAAATCTAAAATATATTTCAATACTAATTATTACAAATTAATTATTGCGATTTTTTAAAATAGAATATCAAAAAAGTTCAATAAAAGTAAATTATCTGAAATATTAAAAATATTTAAAAAATGAAAGAGTATGTTATTTATTTTAGAAATAAAATATGATAAAAAATATTTTGGATTTATGTATTTTATTCAATAATATCGATTTTTTACATATTCAAATAAATAAAATAAAAAATTAAGTTGTCTTTAAATAATGTATGTATTATGTAATATCTGAAATACTAAAAAAAATCTAAAAAACTGAAATTTTAAGAATATATTTCAATACCAATTATTATAAATTAATTATCGTGAATTTTTAAAACAGAATATAAAAAATATTTTGGCTTGTTCAATAAAATTGAATTTTTACATAAGAAATAAAAAGGAAAATGTCGGTCTTCAAAAAACTGTTTTTATAATTATCTGAATACTGAAAAATCTAAAAAACAAAAATTTAAGAAATGTTATAAAATAATTATTATGAATTTTTAAAATAAAATATAAAAAAGATTTTTGCTTTATGAATATTTATATATAATATACTTTAATACTATAAATTAATTATTGTGAATGAATTCAAATGAATTATTTGAAATATTAAAAATATTTAAAAAATTAAAAAGTAAAAGAGTATATCTTAAAATATATGGATATAAATTAAGTATTACTTATTTTAAAAATAAAATATTACAAAAAATATTTTGGATTCATTTATTTTGTTCAATAACATCGAATTTTTTACATATTTAAATAAATAAAATGAAAAATTAAGTTTGACATTAAATAATTAATTATGTATTATCTGAAATACTGAAAACACTGAAATTTTAAGAATATATTTCAATACTAATTTTTATAAATTAATTATTGTGAATTTTTAAAACAAAATATAAAAAGTATTTTGGCTTCATATATCTCGTTCAATAAAATTGAATTTTTACGTAAAAAATAAAAAGAAAAATTAAGTTGATCTTTAAAAAACTGTTTTTATAATTATCTGAATACTGAAAAATCTAAAAATCTGAAATTTAAGGAATATTATAAATTAATTATTGTAAATTTTTAAAATAAAATATAAAAAAGATTTTGGCTTTGGCTTCAATAAAATTTTTTTAAATAAGGAATATAAAGAAAAAAAAGTTTATCTTCAAAAATCTGATGTCATAATTATTTGAAATATTAAAAATGTTTAAAAAAAAATAAAAAGTAAAAGAGTATATTTTAAAATATATTGATATAAATTAATTATTACTTATTTTAAAAATAAAATATAAAAAATATTTTAGATTTATTTATTTTGTTCAACAATATCAAATTTTTTACATATATGAATAAATAAAATGAAAAATTAAGTTTATCTTTAAATAATTAATTATGTATTACCTGAAATACTGAAAAAATTTAAAAAACTGAAATTTTAAGAATATACTTCAATACTGATTTTTATGAATTAATTATTGTGAATTTTTAAAACAAAACATCATAAAAAATATTTTGCCTTTATGTATCTTGTTCAATAAAATTGAATTTTTACATAAGTAACATAAACAGAAATTAAGTTTTTATTACTTATATATTGTCTTTACAAAACTTTTAAATAATTATCTGAAATACTATAAAATATTATATGTATAGCTAAATTGTAATAAAATAATAAATAAATAAAAGTAAAAAGTACCTCAAAAAGAATTTTTTAAATTTATGAAAATTTTTATCCGGACACGTCAATTGTCCTGCACCAAAAAATAAAAATAAATAATATAAACGCGCAACAAAGTGCTTAATTATTCCAAATGAACAAAACAGAAATAGAATTGACTACACATTAAAAACGATGTTAAAATAATTACCTTCGCGCATTTCCCATCAATTGTCATAAAATATAATAGTTGATATCCCGAAATTTACGCATATCGGGCCGCAATTAAATTAAAAACCGTCGGTCATTTTTGTAAATATAACAATTCGGGAAAGCTGCATTTTGGAATTTTTATCATCACTTTTTTTTTGTTTCAGGTGTTCCTATGAGGGCATCGATATGGTTCTCGATGATCGTTCTATACAGGGCATTCCGGTGAACTACTCACTTATGTTAAGAATGATTTTTTTAGTAGAGATAGAGAAAACGGCAAGTTCAGGTATTAAATTGACAAGGACGCTTAAATCTTAAAGCATAAGTGTACAACAATGTTTATATGTAATCTAATTTTAAAATAAAGACTGAAATCGGCTAGTACAGAATAGTTTATGAAAATATAGTCGTACTATAACTATACTACTTATGTATACCGCATACTTATTGTGGTTGGAACATGTAATTCTATTTATTTCTGTGTAGAATTGCCAACGATAGTTTACCACTTGGTTTGCTTTTGTACGTGTGCCATGTTTTTAATTCGATAAGTGAAATTACAAAGAAAATGTTTTCCTATTTTATCGACAGATTATATTTTTATAATTGTTTATTATTGAATAATGTAAATCGTTCTATTACTGTAGACAATCTGTTTAAAGAAATTAACGTACGAGTATCATAATCAAAAGTCTTTTCCAGTCAACCAACCCAACTGGGTGAAAGTCCATTTAAGAAAATCAAAATACCAACCTAGCTAAACATTTGCCACGTAAATTTAGAAATCCTGTCAGTTTACTAACCGCAAAACTCGACGAACCAGGCAATTTTTGAAAGAACATTTTCAATCTGGCTCACAACCTTGTCCCGTTTTGTTAATTGCACGTAAAAAATGATGTATGGGACTTCCATCATTTCGGTTTTATCACTTAATCAATAACCGTGTGATACATTGCGCTCCTAAGTGCATACACGATACATATTTTGTAGTGCCTTAATTTCTTTAAGCAGTGTAATCTTTATTGCCAAATTATTAGACAATCGCACCTTGCTGCAGCAATATTCCATTTATTTTACCGTTTATTTTCACTCACGAGAGACGTACGTTGGCCGCAGCAATTTAATAATTGGACCGTGTGCAGTTTCAATACGTTTGTTGTTCCTATTTATGCCGGTTGTTGCATGAATATTGGTTTATTTTGGATGACACGAACATAGGTGGTCTGTTGTCTGGTAGTTGGTTTTTGTCGTGGAGCTCAAAATTTCATTCAGGTAACAGTTTTTGAAATGTGGTGCTTATTGTCGGGTTTTATTCAGTGATTTACACACCCCTTCCCCGTTATTTTATGTGTTAGGTGCCTGAAAAAGTAAATTACGTTTTTGACGTTTAACTTTAAAATAACAATCTGGGACTGGACCTCAGTTTTGTCCTCTTCTTCATAATTAAACCTGTTAGTACGCAATAAATGAAAATAAATTGGACTACATTATGAAGGGCCATGGAGAGATAGCTGGACCTTATGATGGATGAGATAGAACATCCAATTTAATATTTTGAAGCTTCCTTTGAATCTCTAAAGCAACATGTGGTCTCCTCTTCAGAATTAAACTTGTTAGTATGCAATAAATTAAAATCAATTAGGCTATATCATGGATAGACATGGAGAAATGTCTGGACTATATGATAGATGAGGTAGAATGTCCAGTTTATCTTAGAGTCCCTAAAGCAACATGTGACCTCCTCTTCAGAATTAACACTGTTATTGTATAATAAATTAAAATCAACTGGACTATATCATGGATAGACATGGAGAGATATCTGGACCATATGATGGATGAGGTAGAACATCCAATTTAATATTATGAAGCTTCCTTTGAGTCTCTAAAGCAACATGTGGTCTCCTCTTCAGAATTAAACTTGTTAGTATGCAATAAATTAAAATCAATTAGGCTATATCATGGATAGACATGGAGAAATGTCTGGACTATATGATAGATGAGGTAGAATGTCCAGTTTATCTTAGAGTCCCTAAAGCAACATGTGACCTCCTCTTCAGAATTAACACTGTTATTGTGTAATAAATTAAAATCAACTGGTCTATATCATGGATAGACATGGAGAGATATCTGGACCATATGATGGATGAGGTAGAACATCCAATTTAATATTATGAAGCTTCCTTTGAGTCTCTAAAGCAACATGTGGTCTCCTCTTCAGAATTAAACTTGTTAGTATTCAATAAATTAAAATCAATTAGGCTATATCATGGATAGACATGGAGAAATGTCTGGACTATATGATAGATGAGGTAGAATGTCCAGTTTATCTTAGAGTCCCTAAAGCAACATGTGACCTCCTCTTCAGAATTAACACTGTTATTGTGTAATAAATTAAAATCAACTGGTCTATATCATGGATAGACATGGAGAGATATCTGGACCATATGATGGATGAGGTAGAACATCCAATTTAATATTATGAAGCTTCCTTTGAGTCTCTAAAGCAACATGTGGTCTCCTCTTCAGAATTAAACTTGTTAGTATGCAATAAATTAAAATCAATTAGGCTATGTCATGGATAGACATGGAGAAATGTCTGGACTATATGATAGATGAGGTAGAATGTCCAGTTTATCTTAGAGTCCCTAAAGCAACATGTGACCTCCTCTTCAGAATTAACACTCTTATTGTGTAATAAATTAAAATCAATTGGTCTATATCATAAATAGACATGGAGAGATATCTGGATCATATGAAAGATGAGGTTGAACAACCAATTTAATATTTTGAAGCTTTCTTTGAGTCTCTAAAGCAACATGTAGTCTCCTCTTCAGATTTAAACTTGTCAGTATGTTATAAAGTAAAATCAATTGGACTATATCATGGATGGATCTGGAGAAATATCTAAATTATATGACGGATGATTTAATATTTTGAAGCTTCCTTTGAGTCTCTAAAGCAACATGTGGTTTCCTCTTCAAAATTAACCCTGTTAGTATGTAATAAATTAAAATCAATTGGACTACATCATGGATGGACATGGAGGAATATCTGGACAATATGGTGGATGAAATAGAATGTCCAATTTAACATTTTGAAGCTTCTTTTTAGAGTCTAGTGCAACGTGTGGTCTCGCCTTTTCATGAAGAAGAATGTCTTATCTACTAACTAAAGACTCCTTCATGAACTTTGTCAATTTGCTGACAGTAGACAGTAGACTTCTTGGTGAGTAATCAATATGTAAAATTTCACTCAGTCCACCTCAAGACTTTCCTCTTAAGTACTGTTACACCAAGTTTCCAGCTTCAACCAAAACATAAATCAAATCATGAACCAAGAACACAAATTACTTTTTCCAGCACCTAATAAAACAATTTATTTATGGCTGTAAGATTGTTTCCAAAGGAAATTGCAAAACTAAAGAAATATCATATATATGTAGCTTTTGTAGTACACATATTTACTACTGTAATATGGGCCATTTGCTGATGATGGTTTGATGTACATATTAGATATTAAATATATAAAAATGAATTATTATAAATTATAAACTATCTTACAATTAGTCAAAAAAACATAACAAATGAAAACTGCATGATATTTTTGTTTAGGTACCTTCGGTCCTTGCATTTTAGGACGTGGCGAAGGTGAATAGAAATACACTTCAGAATGTGAACAATCAAACAAAAAAATGCAGGGAAATAAAATCCAAAACACAAAAAATAGTTTGTCATGCCAAATTGTTCAACAATATTGATTGGTCTCATTCTTATATACCTTAAAACTTACAGGGTATTAGACACTTTAGTACAGTCTGCAGCTAATGCGTTTTCAATTGTTATCGGTAGCGAATGATGCTTCGTTCTGTTGGTTAGATGAAGTAATGGTTAATTAATATTAATTTTAATTTTCTATAGTAGACATTGTTAATGAAAATAAATTTTAACGTTAACTTTAAGAGAAACATACAGGTTGGTTAGATAATCAAGTGTCTGTAATGGAACAATGTTTTATTTTCGTTGTGAGTATTACGGTTATTACCCTGATGTGGGGTAACAGTGGGGTTGCAGTTTGACAAAATAAATCACCTTGTATGCTGATGCGCCAAACACATAATGTATATTGTTTAAAGTGGTAAATCATGCAAAGATACCTAAATCAAAATTTTTTAATTAAAATAGTTACAACGTGTACAATATTTATTGTTAGAATTAGAATATATATTTTCCAAAGCATGCAACATCTTTACATGATCTAAAAGTTTAAACAAAAAATAACAAGTAGTTGATAGAATAACTATTTACAGCTGTTGGCAAAATATAAAAAAAAACAATTTATGTTGTTGGTGGTGTTGTATTTTATTTTCGAACATTTTTGTCAATATAATTTAACAACTACAGTATTTAGTGAACATGTGCAAAATAATGAATGTTTCCGTATATAAACAGTGTATTGAAATGTAAATAATAAAGATACATACATAGATATACAATGCTTTTCATTTGTTAAGACTGGAAAGTCAACATGTGAACGAAATTAAATTGAATATATAATGGGCGTGCACCCTCTGGTTGAAGATGAAATTAAATTCTTCCACGGCTCCCATCTCTGTACATACCTTAATAACTATTGATTATGCGAAGCAACAATTGAAACGGGATGGAAAATAAAACAAAACATCCGTTTTCTTTCGGTTTCTCGTAATTAGATTTATTACAAATCAATGTTAATGGAAAAGCTACAGGTAGGTTTCACAGCTAACAATATGGATATGAGTTTCTCACAAATATATAAGGTAAGTAAAAAAAAACTTTTTTGATACCTCCTCAAAATTATGCAGAGAAATTAATATTAATATATTCAATTTACCAATTACTTAAACACAACATAAAGTAATATCAAAAAGGTAAGTAAATTTAATTTTATATTCCCTGTTTTGTCTTTTAAAATTTACTGACGATAACACTTTAATTTATTTATTTATGTTTAATATTAAGAACTAGTTAAAGAAAGGATAGAAATAAAAAAAGTTCTCAAGATTAAAAAGTAAATTTGTGCTAAAACTCCATAAAAGTGATTTTTTTAAAATTCGTTATATCTTTAAAAATATTTTTATTCTAACAAATACGATATTTATTTAATTATTTATTAAAAATGGTTATTAAATTTTTATTAATTTTTTTAAACCACATAATATTAATTTATTTGTTTATTGTTTTCTTAAGATTTTATTAATTTAATTTATTACAATAATTATTTTAAAAATTAAGTCTTATTATGTTTTTTTTAATTGAAAATGATTTAAAAAATAAAATTTAATAAACAAATTGATAGCAAAAATTTAATATTGAATTTATTAATTATTTTAGGAATATTAAAAGAGTTTTTTTATTTATTATTGTTATTTTATTAATTCTTAAAGTTCTTTTTTTATTTTATTTCATTTCATTTTATTTTATTTTTTTTAATTCGTGTCAATAATTATTAAATATCTAACAGTATTTTTATTATTGTTTTTAATTGAGGATTTAAAGAATAAACAAAAAAATTGGTTCAAAATTTTAATTAAAATTAGTTAATATTTTAGGAATATATTATCATATACAGCAAAATAATGTGGAGAAAGTAAAATCATATTAAAATTTTTGGATATTTATTTAAATAAAGGTGACTCCAAATTTTAAAAATGGTTATTAAATTTTATTAATAGTTAATAAAAGTATTTATTTTTTTTAATATTTTCAATTTATGATAATAACTAGTAAATATATTAGTTTTACTAATTGAGAAGCATTTAAAGAATAAAAATAAAAAATTATATTTAATTTATCAATTTTTAAAGATTTCAATAGGTTTTTTATTCTATACAATATAAAATAATGAGGAAGAAAATTAAATTCATAGAAATCCTGAATATTTGTTTTATTAAAAAATGGTTGTTAAAATTTTATTATATTATTAATATAATTATTTTTTATTTACTTAAAAATTAATGTTTTTTATTTTTTTTTACAATTTTTGACAATAATTATGAAATATATTAGTTTTTTATTATTTCTTTAATTAAGAAGGAGGATTATTGAAATAATAGAAAATTTTATTTTAGGAATATTAAAAAATTCTTGTTTATAGTTTTAAATATTTTTTAGCTTTTTATATTTTATGTAACATAGTTTTATTATTATTATTACTTTAACCTTTAATTTTATATATTTGTAATAATATTAATAATTAAGCAAAATAAATATATAAATATAGTTTGTTATAATTACTATTTTTAGTTAAATCTCTTGGTAGGCAAAAATTCTGTAACTTTTTAGTTTATTTGTTTATTGTTTAATTAAGGAATAGTAATTAAAATATTCACACAAGGTTTACTAATTTATTTTTAAATACTTCAAATTTGACAAATCATTTAAAATAACAATGATAATTTTCTTAATATATTCAATAAAAAACAAAACGAAATATGTTTAATTTTAAAAATAATAAATACAATAAAAAATTCATTAAAACACTAAAGATTGAATTTCATGCTAAGAAGGAATGAAATATATAATTAATATAAAGTTTAAAATTACTTTGTGCTTCTTCATATTTATATTAATGACTTTACTGAAATATTTAATGATTAAAACTATATTCCCTATAAATAATTAATTCAATTTATAATTAATTATTTCTTATTTATTTTAATATAATTGGCTTTGTAACAAACCTATTATAATGTTAATTAATTTCACTGTTTATTTAGTTAAATAATTATTACCTAATAAAACATCAAAAGTGACTTTATAGATATTTTAAAATTTATAAATTGTCTTTTATGCATAATATTTTAAGTAATATATTAATATATTATATTATAAAAATATTTTATGCAGCTTGATTTTAATATTAATTATGTCACTGAAATGTTAGTTAACTAAATCAATATTCAGTTTAAATAAATTATATTTAATTTACTAATTATTTTTAATAAACTTTGTATGAAAGTATATTAAATTTAACGTATATGGTTTTGAAAGTACTTTTCAAATTTGATGTTTTCTCCTCTCTCAATAAATTCGTCCTTAGTTTATTAATATTATTAATTTATTATCCTTAAGTGAATACACATGTGAGTATGATTACTTAAAGATTCTTTGAAATTACACGATATCAACTCAAAGGAAACTAAAATTTCGTCAGAAAAATAAACCCATATAAAGAGACTGTTCGAACTAATAAAATAAATAGAAATCTGTACCAGGTTGTTGAAGTTGACTACTTTCCTCTTTTCAAAAAGATACATTCAATGGGATGTAATGAGTATTCATTCAATTAAAAGTAAACTTGAGAGGAAATCAATTGAATACTTTCCAGTCTCCTTTTGTGTAACATTTCATTCAGTTTCGACATAATTGAACTCATCTGTATACAAAAATATTCACATCATTGTTAAATTTATTTACATCTGATCTGAGTGTTTAATTAATTTTTATTTACATCTGACATCTCGACTTTAAAATGACAAGTTAATCAAATCGAAGTCCCTTCCATCCCATATCGCCGTTCAAGTCGATTAATTATCTCAGATCAATTGTCCAACGTAAAATCATTAATCTGATTAATCGTATTTTTGTAACGCTCTGTATACTTAGAAAAGCATGGACGTAGTTTCATGTTGGATCTACATTGGTTTGATGCATTAATATCGATGAAATGTAATTTAGCAAAGTGGCTTTAGTGATTCCTAGTAAAAGTTTTGGAATAGCTTCCGCAACTTGAGTATGATTAAATGAATCGGAAAAGATTTGGTGAATTTGCATCCACCCGGTCCATATTTTTAATTTAGGTTAATCTCGAGTCCGTACATTGAACGAGAGTGCGACCTAAAATATTTTCCTTTCGATCCATTTTAATCCGCAGAGGAAAAAAATAGGTGTATTTACGTTTGTAATAAAGCAGAAAGTTTCACTCTCGTTTTATTTTATTTATGACGGCGATATCATTCTCACGTAGTGGCCCGTGTATGTGTCAAATGCACGGGACGTTAATGATTTGAATGAACAAAATTTTCGTGATCGTCATTTTTGGTTGTACGTTGTTCCGTGGCCGAGTGCTTTAACTTCAATGTAAATTATTTGCAGTGAAGCGTCCTCCATGTACGTTATGCATACATACATGTTTACTATCAGTTATTTTTGGTGCTCTGTTCCATGTAAGTAAGTATCCATTTTGTTAGTTTTGAATGATGCTCTTCATTATTTAACTGTAACTTCTACAGGTCCTTCTAAATCTTTACAGAAAATGTAAATCTGAGAAAAAAAATTGTAGACTTCGATATTGACAGAAAATTAAAAGGAAAAGATATAGAATTCTGAAATACTTACTTATTACTTATTAGGAAATTATACATTTTGTTAGTTTTGAACGATGGCTCTTTATTATTTGATTATAACAGTTCCTTCTGAATCTTCTACAGACAAGATAACCCTGAGCACATTAATTGTAGATTTGGATGATTATTGACAGAACTTTAAAAAGAGGAAATCTAAAATTAGATAATTATTTATTTTTGATAGTTTTGAATGATGCTCTTCATTATTTGATGGTAACTTCTACAGTTCCTTCTAAATCTTTACAGAAAAGGTAAATCTAAGTAAAAAAATTGTAGATTTGGATATTTATTGACAAAACTTTAAAAGAAGGAAATTTAGATCAAAATTTTCAAAATACTTTTTAGAAAATTATCCATTCTTGTTAGTTTTGAATGATATTCTTCAATATTTGAGTGTAAATTATACAGTTCTTTCTAAATCTTTACAGAAAAAGTAAACCTGCGCAAAATAATTATAGATTTTAATGTTTACTGACAAAACTTTAAAAGGAGAAAATATAGAACTCGGAAATTTTCAAACAACTTATTAGGAAATTATTCATTTTTGATAGTTTTGAAAGATGCTCTTCAGTAATTGATTATAACTTCTGTAGTTTCCTCTAAATCTTCTTCAGAAAAAGTAAATCTGAGCAAAATAAGTGTAGATTTTTACTTTATTAACATAACTTTAAAAGGAGGAAATCCAGAACTCGGAAAATTTCAAACTTAAGAAATTACTCATTTTTGAGAATTTTGAATGATGCTCTTCATTATTTGATTGTAACTTCTACAATTCCTTTTAAATCTTTACAGAAAAAGTAAACCTGAGCAAAATAATTGTAGACTTCGATGTTTATTGACAGAACTTTAAAAGAAAAAAATATAGAACTCGAAAATTTTCAAATTACTATTAGGAAATTACCCATTTTTGATAGTTTTGAACGATGGCCTTTATTATGGTAACAGTTCCTTCTAAATCTTTACAGAAAAAGTAATCCTGAGCAAAAAATCTGTAGATTTTGATGTTACTTGACATAACTTTAAAAGGATGAAATCTAGAAATCGGAAAATTTCAAACTACTTATTAAGAAATTAATCATTTTTGAGAATTTTGAATGATGCTCTTCATTATTTGATTGTAACTTCTACAATTCCTTCTAAATCTTTACAGAAAAAGTAACCTGAGCAAAATAATTGTAGACTTCGATATTTATTGACAGAACTTTAAAAGGAAAAAATATAGAACTCGAAAATTTTCAAATTACTATTAGGAAATTATCCATTTTTGATAGTTTTAAACGATGGTCTTTATTATTTGATGGTAACAGTTCCTTCTAAATCTTTACAGAAAAAGTAATTCTGAGCAAAATAACTGTAGATTTTGATGTTACTTGACATAACTTTAAAAGGAGCAAATCTAGAAATCGGAAATTTTCAAACTACTTTTTAATAAATTACTCATTTTTGAGAGTTTTGAATGATGCCTTTCATTATTTGATTGTAACTTCTCAGTTTCTTCTAAATCTTTATAGAAAAAGTAAACCTGAGCAAAATAATTGTAGACTTCGATGTTTATTGACAGAACTTTAAAAGAAAAAAACATAGAACACGAAAATTTTCAAATTACTTATTAGGAAATTATCCATTTTTGTTAGTTTTGAACGATGTTCTTTATTATTTTGTTATAGCTTCTACAGTTCTTTCTAAACCTTCTACAGAAAAGGTAAACCTGAGAAAAATAATTATAGATTTGGATGTTTATTAACAGAACTTTAAAAGGAGGAAATCTAGACCTCGGAAATTTTCAAACCACTTATTAGGAAATTATTTATTTTTTATAGTTTTGAAATATACTCTACATTATTTGATTGTAACTCTAAATTTTCTTCAGAAAAAATAAATTTGAGTAAAAAAATTGTAGATTTGGATATTTATTGACAGAACTTTTAAAGGAGGAAATCTAGAAATCAGAAATTTTCAAATTACTTTTTAGGAAATTATCCATTCTTGTTAGCTTTGAATGATGATTTTCAGTATTTGATTGTAACTTCTACAGTTCCCTCTAAATCTTCTTCAGAAAAAGTAAATATGGACAAAATAATTATAGATTTGGATGTTTATTGATAGAACTTTAAGTGGAGGAAATCTAAAACTCGGAAATTTTCAAATTACTTATTAGGATATTATCCATTTTTGTTAGTTTTGAACGATATTCTCTATTATTTTGTTATAACTTCTACAGTTTCTTCTAAACCTTCTACAGAAAAGGTAAACCTGAGAAAAATAATTATAGATTTGGATGTTTATTGACAGAATTTTAAAAGAAGGATATCTAGAATTGAGAAATTTTCAAACTACTTATTAAGAAATTATTCATTTTTGATTGTTTTGAAATATACTCTACATTATTTGATTGTAACTTCTATAGCTCCCTCTAAATCTTCTTCAGAAAAATAAATCTGAGTAAAAAAATTGTAGATTTGGATATTTATTGACAGAACTTTAAAAGGAGGAAATCTAGAAATCAGAAATTTTCAAATTACTTTATTCTTGTTAGTTTTGAATAATGATCTTCAGTATTTGAATATAACTTCTACATTTCTCTCTAAATCTTCTTCAGAAAAAGTAAATCTGAGCACAATAATTATAGACTTGGATGTTTATTGATAGAACTTTAAATGGAGGAAATCTAGAACTCGGAAATTTTCAAATTACTCTTTAGGAAATTATCTATTCTTGTTAGTTTTGCATGATGGTCTTCAGTATTTGATTGTAACTTCTACATTTCCTTCTAAATCTTCTACAGAAAAGGTAAATATGAACAAAATAATTGTAGATTTGGATGTTTATTGACAGAACTTTTTTTTATGAAATTATCCATTCTTGTTAGTTTTGAATGATGATCTTCAGTATTTGATTATAACTTCTACAGTTCCCTCTAAATCTTCTTCAGAAAAAGTAAATATGGACAAAATAATTATAGATTTGGATGTTTATTGATAGAACTTTAAGTGGAGGAAATCTAAAACTCGGAAATTTTCAAATTACTTATTAGGATATTATCCATTTTTGTTAGTTTTGAACAATGTTCTCTATTATTTTGTTATAACTTCTACAGTTTCTTCTAAACCTTCTACAGAAAAGGTAAACCTGAGAAAAATAATTATAGATTTGGATGTTTATTGACAGAATTTTAAAAGAAGGATATCTAGAACTCAGAAATTTTCAAACTACTTATTAAGAAATTATTTATTTTTGATAGTTTTAAAATATACTCTACATTATTTGATTGTAACTTCTACAGATCCCTCTAAATTTTCTTCAGAAAAAGTAAATTTGAGTAAAAAAATTGTAGATTTGGATATTTATTGACAGAACGTTTAAAGGAGGAAATCTAGAAATCAGAAATTTTCAAATTACTTTTTAGGAAATTATCCATTCTTGTTAGCTTTGAATGATGATTTTCAGTATTTGATTGTAACTTCTACAGTTCCCTCTAAATCTTCTTCAGAAAAAGTAAATATGGACAAAATAATTATAGATTTGGATGTTTATTGATAGAACTTTAAGTGGAGGAAATCTAAAACTCGGAAATTTTCAAATTACTTATTAGGATATTATCCATTTTTGTTAGTTTTGAACGATGTTCTCTATTATTTTGTTATAACTTCTACAGTTTCTTCTAAACCTTCTACAGAAAAGGTAAACCTGAGAAAAATAATTATGGATTTGGATGTTTATTGACAGAATTTTAAAAAAGAATATCTAAAACTCAATTTTCAAACTACTTATTAAGAAATTATTCATTTTTGATAGTTTTGAAATATACTTTACATTATTTGATTGTAACTTCTACAGATCCCTCTAAATTTTCTTTAGAAAAAGTAAATTTGAGTAAAAAAATTGTAGATTTGGATATTTATTGACAGAACTTTTAAAGGAGGAAATCTAGAAATCAGAAATTTTCAAATTACTTTTTAGGAAATTATCCATCTTGTTAGTTTTGAAAAGAAAGAAAAAGTAAATATGAGCAAAATAATTATAAATTTGGATGTTTATTGATAGAACTTTAAATGGAGGAAATCTAAAACTCGGAAATTTTCAAATTACTCTTTAGGGAATTATCTATTCTTGTTAGTTTTGAATAATGATCTTCAGTATTTGATTATAACTTCTACAGTTCCCTCTACATCTTCTTGAGAAAAACTAAATCTGAGCACAATAATTATAGATTTGGATGTTTGTTGATAGAACTTTAAATGGAGGAAATCTAAAACTCGGAAATTTTCAAATTACTCTTTAGGAAATTATCTATTCTTGTTAGTTTTGCATGATGGTCTTCTGTATTTGATTGTAACTTCTACATTTCCTTCTAAATCTTCTACAGAAAAGGTAAATATGAGCAAAATAATTGTAGATTTGGATGTTTATTGACAGAACTTTTTTTATGAAATTATCCATTCTTGTTAGTTTTGAATGATGATCTTCAGTATTTGAGTATAACTTCTACAGTTCCCTCTAAATCTTCTTCAGAAAAAGTAAATCTGAGAAAAATAATTATAGATTTGGATGTTTATTGATAGAACTTTGAATGGAGGAAATCTAGAACTCGGAAATTTTCAAATTACTCTTTAGGAAATTATCTACTCTTGTTAGTTTTGAATGATAGTCTTCAGTATTTAATTGTAAGTTCTACAGTTCTTTCTAAATCTTCAAAGGAAAAAGTAAATCTGAGCAAAATAATTGTAGATTTGGATGTTTATTGACAAAACTTTAAAAGGAGGAATTCTAGAAATCAGAAATTTTTAAATTACTGTTTAAAAAATTATCCATTCTTGTTAGTTTTAAATGATGCTCTTCATCTTATTATTTTAGGAGCTAAAAATAATAAAAAGAAGAAAGAAAGAAGTACAAAAAAATAAGAACATATATTTTTATAAATAGAAATGAAAATCATAGAAGTATAAATGGAAATAGTTAGAGAAAAAATAAGTGAGAAATGAAATAGCATGAGGTATTCGTAATCTTGGCAAACCGACAATATAATTTCCAGTTACATGTGTCTGTGTGATATTCTAATTTTCTAAGTAAATTAACCATTTTCAAACACATTTGTACTAGCAAACAAAGGCATCTCTGTTTGTCGACATTTAATTAAAATGTTCAATTACACAACGTTCAATATTTATTTGCGCATTTATTTAATTGTCTTTAATCGAAATTCAAAATACAGTTTCTCTGTGAACAATCGTATTTGTATAGACTTCCCCCCCTTCATGCAAACTTCCTTGATTTCGAATTGCCCCCAAGTGAACAGAAATACCTCCGGATGTTGCTCGATACGAATTCATATATGGGGAATAATTGTTTGATTGGATGCTAAAGTGTTTCGAACACAACTGATTTTGTTTCAGGATAGCTCCCCAGGTAATTCATTATTTATATTAAAAGAGATATCTGTAAAATTATACACAATAATTATATTTTTCTGCATAAACTGTACAAATTATTTGAAAGCTTCTTAAGCTCCTAACTATCCTATTTATTGTTTTCTTACATTATATTTAAAACATTTTTAGGGTAAACTGAAATATATTCAAGTGTTATACAGTAAAAGTTCTTTATTCGTGTTTCCTACACTTGCGTTGAAAACATAAAATTAATTGCCTTTTGGATGTAGTTGTAATTATACAATTTGTTTGCGCATTCACGATATTTAAAAATTTATTAAACATCAAAATCATATTTTTTATAGTATTTTAAAGACTACTTTACTGATTAATTAAAAAAAATTAAATAATACCTGTTAAAAATGGATCTAACAGTGGATAAAATAAATTACTTTTAATATAATCAACTTATTCTTAGAATTTGTTTAATAGTAATTAATTATTGGATTGGTTGCGCATTCGCCATTTTCAACAACAGTTGTAAAAATGGTGGATGCGAAACAAAAAACTTAAATAAAATATTCACGTAAATTAAGATAAGATATTTGAAAACATAAAATTAATTGCCTTTTGAATGTACTTGTAATTATACAATTTGTTTACGCATCCACGATATTTAAACATTTATTAAACATCAAAGTCATATTTTTTATAGTATTTTAAAGGCTACTTTACTGATTAATTAAAAAAAATTTAAATAGTACTTGTTAAAAATGGATCTAACAGTGGATAAAATAAATTACTTTTAATATAATCAACTTATCCTTGGAATTTGTTTAATAGTAATTAATTATTGGATTGGTTGCGCATTCGCCATTTTTAACAACAGGTGTAAAAATGGTGGATGCGAAACAAAAAACTTAATTAAAATATTCACATAAATTAAGATACGATATTTGAAAACATAAAATTAATTGCCTTTTGAATATACTTGTAATTATACAATTTGTTTACGCATTCACAATATTTAAACATTTATTAAACATCAAAATCATATTTTTTATAGTATTTTAAAGACTACTTTAAAATACTAATTAATAAAATTTAAATGGTACCTGTTAAAAATGGATCTAACAGTGGATAAAATAAATTACTTTTAATATAATCACCTTATTCTTTGAATTTGTTTAATAGTAACTAATTATTGGATTGGTTTCGCATTCGTCATTTTTAACAACAGTTGTAAAAATGGTGGATGCGAAACAAAAAACTTAATTAAAATATTCAAATGAATTAAGATAAGATATTTGAAAACATAAAATTAATTGCCTTTTAAATGTACTTATAATTATACAATTTGTTTGCGCATTCACAATATTTAAACATTTATTAAACATCAAAATCATATTTTTTATAGTATTTTAAAGGCTACTTTACTGATTAATTACAAAAATTTAAATGGTACTTGTTAAAAATGGATCTAACAGTGGATAAAATAAATTACTTTTAATATAATCAACTTATTCTTAGAATTTGTTTAATAATAATTAATTATTGGATTGGTTGCGCATTCGCCATTTTTAACAACAGTTGTAAAAATGGTGGATGCGAAACAAAAAACTTAATTAAAATATTCAAATGAATTAGGATAAGATATTTGAAAACATACAATTAATTGCCTTTTGGATGTAGTTGTAACTATACAAATTGTTTACGCATTCACAATATTTAAACATTTATTAAACATCAAAATCATATTTTTTATAGTATTTTAAAGACTACTTTAAAATACTAATTAATAAAATTTAAATGGTACCTGTTAAAAATGGATCTAACAGTGGATAAAATAAATTACTTTTAATATAATCACCTTATTCTTTGAATTTGTTTAATAGTAACTAATTATTGGATTGGTTTCGCATTCGTCATTTTTAACAACAGTTGTAAAAATGGTGGATGCGAAACAAAAAACTTAATTAAAATATTCAAATGAATTAAGATAAGATATTTGAAAACATAAAATTAATTGCCTTTTAAATGTACTTATAATTATACAATTTGTTTGCGCATTCACAATATTTAAACATTTATTAAACATCAAAATCATATTTTTTATAGTATTTTAAAGGCTACTTTACTGATTAATTACAAAAATTTAAATGGTACTTGTTAAAAATGGATCTAACAGTGGATAAAATAAATTACTTTTAATATAATCAACTTATTCTTAGAATTTGTTTAATAATAATTAATTATTGGATTGGTTGCGCATTCGCCATTTTTAACAACAGTTGTAAAAATGGTGGATGCGAAACAAAAAACTTAATTAAAATATTCAAATGAATTAGGATAAGATATTTGAAAACATACAATTAATTGCCTTTTGGATGTAGTTGTAACTATACAAATTGTTTACGCATTCACAATATTTAAACATTTATTAAACATCAAAATCATATTTTTTATAGTATTTTAAAGGCTACTTTACTGATTAATTAAAAAAATTTAAATAGTGCCTGTTAAAAATGGATCTAACAGTGGATAAAATAAATTACTTTTAATATAATTCACTTATTCTTTGAATTTGTTTAATAGTAATTAATTATTGGATTGGTTGCGCATTCGCCATTTTTAACGACAGTTGTAAAAATGGTGGATGCGAAACAAAAAACTTAATTAAAATATTCAAATGAATTAAGATAAGATATTTGAAAACATAAAATTAATTGCCTTTTGAATGTACTTGTAATTATACAATTTGTTTGCGCATTCACGATATTTAAACATTTATTAAACATCAAAATCACATTTTTTATAGTATTTTAAAGGCTACTTTACTGATTAATTAAAAATATTTAAATGGCACCTGTTAAAAATGGATCTAACGGTGGATAAAATAAATTACTTTTAATATAATCAACTTATTCGTAGAATTTGTTTAATAGTAATTAATTATTGGATTGGTTGCGCATTCGCCATTTTTAACAACAGTTGTAAAAATGGTGGATGCGAAACAAAAAACTTAAAATATTCAAATGAATTAGATTAAGATACAGTAAGCCTGAAGATAATAATTAATCAATATGGTTAAATTGACTTTTTTATATATTTGTTCTTTATTTTGTCACCTAGGAACGTATCCCCTATAATCCCATATAAATTACCATTCCATATTCACTGTTTTTGTATTCGCGGCATATTTACGGAACATATAATTCGCCAATAAACAACTCATTGTAACTGAAACTGGCGCGTTCACCATTTTTTGAATCAATGGAATTATCAATGAAGAATATTTAAAAGTACTAAATTTGTACAATTTTAAATTTTATTTAAGTTTAACATTAAAAAAACATAAAAAGGTAAAAATTTTCGTTTACATAAACACATAATTTATGCACGATTTGGTGTAGAAATAATTAAAGCAATGAAGTGTTTCGCAAATTCATCGTCGTGTAAATTTTATTAAATATGGTGTTACGCAGAACGCGATGCTAACCATATAATTGAGTTGATTTATCGATAACGGTGGTTTTGTGTTCATCATTTCGAGCATAAAAAACTTGCATCAGTTAATCCAAATTCTATTCATCGAATATTTTACATAATTTGCTAATTAGTGGCAAATATTAGGATAAATATCACACATTAATACCTATTTCCTCATGCACATTGGATAATAACATAATCGTGTTAGTTATTTATTTTGTCAATATTTTTAAAGGGTAAATAATTAAAAGATTAACAAGAAAAGGAAATGGAATAATTATAAAATGACACGGTGATAAAACCAGGTCATTTGGACATAATAACGGTAATAAGGGTGTGTTTATTTGAATGTAACGTAGAATGAAATCAAAGAGAAGATGATTAAGTGTAATAAAATTAAAGTGTATTTGATTAATTCGCAGGCACATAATCGTAAAATTACTGGGTTCATTAAAGTTCAGTAAACAAAGAAGAAAAGAGTAATTCAAATTTTTGCGTCTTTAAATTAGCTTTGTGACAGAAAAAGTTGGAACAAGTATAACGAGCGTCGCATAAAGCGGGGTATCAAAATAATTGACGTCCGTTGATGAATAAAATGTTTGAGAAGTGCAATTTGTTCCAACTAAAGGAGGCAAGATGCCCTATAAAATATATATTAAAACATTCATCATATCTGTTTAAAAGTTTGAAACAATGATTAACTTGGAATAGCTCAAAACCGGGTTTTTATTGGTAATTTTGTAAAGTTGGTTAGAAGTAGTGCTTGTAATAAGGGTTATTAAGCTGCCTGAGGCTCTACTAAAATGCTCCCGTGTCCAGATTACAACTTTCAATATTCATGTAAACTAAACAGTGAACTCGTTTTAAGTGGATGTGACCGAACTTGCAGTAATTGGACTTTAAATGGTTATAGACACCCCCGGGCCACCATTCAACATTTAAAGACCAATAGGCGCAATCTTTTAATTCCCACCAAGATAACAAATTCTTAAAACTCATTATTCCTTATTTTATGCCATCAACTTAACATAATTTAATCATGGGCCTGAAATAATATTGCCCAACTTCCATTTTAAATTTCTCAGATTTTACAAATTAGGTTTTTAACTCTAAGATAATGAATAAATGTTAATTAACTTATTATAATTAGTATCAGTTGCATTTATTAAGTCTAAATAAATCTATATTCCTCTTTTTATATCACCAACTTAACATATTTTTTTTGATCATGGTTTCAAAATAATATTGGGAAAAATAGATTCTCAACAGAGAAATAGTGTGACGTTGTTTAAAAATTCATTAATTATATTGTTGTAATTAGCATCAGTTTCAACTAATTTCAAATCACTCCAAATATTCTTGATAATATATTTCTTCCATTTATTAAGTCTTAAAGAATCTTTATTCCTTATTTTATATCACCAACTTAACTTATTTTAATCATTGTTCCAAAATAATATTGGGTAACCCTCATTTTAAATTTCCCACATTTTTTAAAATAAAATTTTAACTGACAAATAGTCTCACATTGTTTAAACATTCATTAATTACATTATTGTAATTATTATCAGCTTTAGCTAATTTAAAATTTCTACAAATATTCTTGATAACATATTTCTTCTATTTAAGAATGTTTATTCCTTATTTTATATCACCAACTTAACTTATTTTAACCATGGTTTCAAAATAATATTGGATAACCTTCATTTTAAATTTCTCTCATTTTTTTTTTTAAATAAAATCTTAACTGACAAATAGTCTCGCATTATTGTAATTAGTACCAGCTTTAGCTAATTTAAAATCACTCCAAATATTTTTGATAACATTAATCTTCCATTTATTAAGTCTTAAATAATGTTTATTTCTTATTTTACATCAACAACTTAACTTATTTTAACCATGGGTCCAAAATAATATTGAATAACCTTCATTTTAAATTTCCCATATTTTTTTAAATAAATTCTTAACTGGAAAATAGTCCACCACTGTTTAAACATTCATTAATTATATTATTGCAATTAATACAAGCTTCAACTAACTTCAAATCACTTCAAATATTCTTGATAACATATTTCTTCCATTTATTAAGTCTCACCAACTTAACTTATTTTAATCATGGTTCCAAATTAATATTGGATAACCCTCTTTTTAAATTTCCCACATATTTTAAATAAATTCTTAATTGGAAAATATTCTAGCACTGTTTAAACATTCATTAATTATGTTATCTTAATTAGTATTAGTTTCAGCTAATTTCAAATCACTCAAAATATTCTTTGATAACATATTTCTTCCATTTATTAAGTCTTAAAGAATCCTTATTCCTTATTGTATATTATCAACTTATCATATTTTAATCATGGTTCCAAATTAATATTGGATAACCCTCATTTTAAATTTCCCACATACTTAACTAGAAATAATTCTAGCACTGTTTAAACATTCATTAATTATGTTATCTTAATTAGTGTTAGTTTCATCTAATTTCAAATCATTCCAAATATTCTTTGATAACATATTTCGTCCATTTATTATGTCTTAAAGAAGAATTTTTACTCCGTATTTTATATCACCAACATTTTTTTAAAATAAATTCTTAACAGGTTACAACTAATTTCAAATCTCTCCAAATATTCTTTAATTTAATATATTTTAATCATGGTTTCAAAATTCTATTAGTAACATTCATTATGAAATTGTTTATTACATTACTGTAATGTTTACTAGTTTCAGATGAGTTTAAATCATCTTGAAAATTGTTTAATAAAGAATTTTTCTCTTTATTAAATCTGAAAGATTCACTTTGAATCAACATAAAATTGAAAATACAATATGAACATTTTTCCATAAGAGAAAGAATTTTATTTATTATGTTCAAAATATATGTAAACAAGAACCACGATTAAAATAACTGGTCAAGATTTATTTACTCAACTCGTTCGTCATATTTACCATAATATAAATAAATAAATTTGTGATGAAGATGATAAATTCCACCTTGTATATGTGAACATGTCAGTGTACGAAATAACAGAAATAGACAAAATAGCATTGGACAGGTCGCAATAAAAATGTAAAATTTCGTTCAAATATTGTAAGAAAATTTATATTACATTTCACAGATGGCTTTTATGTTGATAAAACGTTTTAATTAAGCTCATTCTGAAATTTTATTAAAATGCCTGTATTTTTTATTTTGTGGAATTTTATGCCGTTGAATACCTGATGTAATTATAAAACCAATTCAAAAAAAGGAATAATGACGGTGTTTTACATGCTCGCATCAAATATCATGCGATGCAATTACATTAGGTCTTGGTCATTGGAAAATTTCGTTCGATATTTCGACACGGTTATTAAATTCTAAATGGTTTTAATATGCCATCGTTTACAAAAAAAAATGTTAAACGTGCACTGATATCGTAATAGTTGTGTTGTCTTAATTCAATCGAATTCCTACGAGACGGCTTCCTAATACGATTCTGATCTCTGTTCGGAACAATGGGGCATCAGATGGCAAAGTTGCAATAATCATAGGTTCCCAGAACTATAATATGTTTGTATACTCAATGACGGAGACAAATATTTACCTAATATGAACAATACATTCCAATAGCAATTATACTATATATAAACCACAAAGTATTGCCAAAACAAATGAACCAATTTAAAGGGCTTTGCTTAAAAGGAACGTAATTTTTTTAAAGTCTGACTTTTTACACGAGGAACAATAAATATTAAAGTATCTCCAGATACAATCAAACTTCTTTGTGGAACAGGGGAAAGATAAATAAAAACTCGTTTTAATATAAAGAGGTCACATTAAAACTTAAATTGTTAAATGTCTCTGGCAACTAACGACATATTTACAACTCGCTACCACAGCGTTTCTATTAACTTAACTTTTAAGTCAGATATGCTAATGAATAATGTCTGACTCAAAATTTATCATAAGAAATAACTTAAACTCTCTAATAATATTATTCTTTACTCTCCGGGGTATTTAATTGTTCCTACAACTTGCTTTATATATCTTTAATGGTTTTATTTGAATTTTACTCTCGTCGACTTTTTCACATTAATTGTTCAACTTCGTGGAAGTGGTGAAAGTCGAATTAATTTTATTGCTAACAGTCTATTCAATTTGTATTTTATATCCTGCACAATAATACACACGGATGTATATTACTAAAGTAAACGAAACTAGCTTCATCACTGGCTGAATAAAAATAATTGTTGGAATTTTATTGTTTCCATTTTTAGTAAAATGTGTGCTCGTATGGCAAATAAATCATACACTCTAACGTATCAATAAAATATTTTTCAAATATTATTTTTTACTTTGATTTTTACATTTTTAAATTAGTTCTATTATTAAAGTTCACTTTTATAAACTATATTACATCAACATGCATGTTTTTTTTAATTAATATTTATAAATTACTGGTGTAGGTACTGGAAAAAAATTACGTTGGTAACGTTCAACTTTTAGTTCAACAAAATACCATAATAATCAACATCAAATAATATTAAATCTATTTAATCTAGGAAATTCTAATTATCCAATTCACAAGGTGTGAACTGTGATTTAAAAGTGGTGGATGCGCCGGTTCCTCACATATCAAAAATCATTCACCTGTAAATGTTTAATAATGGGTATAGGTATGCAACCGTAAATATAAATTAATAAACATATTTGAGCAAATTCACTTAACCATAATCCTACAGTAATTAGTGAATTATGTAAAATATTTGCTAAGCAGAATTCGAAACTAATTGATATAAGTTTTACGGCTTGAAATGATCAATGCACGACCGCAGGTATCAATAAATCGGGCCAGTTTGTCGGTTTTGCTTCGCAATCTGGTGTACTACCAAATTAGAATTTAGACTGCCACACTTGGATAACTGACCACTATTGTTGCTGTAGTGTGATTCGGGTTTATCTAGCATTGCCATTTTGCGGCGTTAGATTTGACGATTTTAAAGGTATGCTTCAGGAATTCGATAATTATAATGTCACGCTGACAAATCGATATCATACGCTTAGGCGGAGAATGTGTTGTACAATGGCACAAATTTACTTACACAAATCATCCCTGCCATAAAGTGTTTTATATAATGGGTAAAATTGAAGCTATTTTTAACTATGGAGGGTGATTCTATTCACAGTAAAGTAGAGTTTTAACTTTTTGAGTCACAATGACCATATAGGGATTTAAAAAATAATATTTCATTTTTATATTCATACATTTAATTATGCTATTATAATAAATAATAATAATTTTTGGAAATACAACATTATAAATATATGTTTTTTTAATAATTTTTATTATTTAATTTATGATTTTTAATAATTATTATTGTCTAATTTAATTAATAAGTCTTAGTTTGCAGTCTCTAAATTGTAGTTTTTATTTATTTAATTTATTAATTTTATTTATTTTATATATTTATGTAGTTTTTATTTATTTAATTTATTAATTTTATTTATTTTATTTATTTATTATATTTTATTTTGCTTATTTATTTATGTATTTATTTATTTACTTCTTTATTTATTTCATTTTATTTATTTTATTATATTAATTATATTGTTTATATTTATTGAATCGATTTTTAACTATGTTTTAATTTCTTGAGTCACAATGCCTAGGGATTTAATTATGCTACATTTAATAAATAATAATATTCATTCGAAATACAATATTATAAATAAAATATTATTAAATTTGACGTGTTTTTAACAATTATTATAATTTAGGATAAATTAGGATAATTTTTATCCTAATTTATTTTTATTTTTATTTTATTTTTATTTTATTTTATTTTTATTTTATTTTTATTTTATTTTTATTTTATTTTTATTTTATTTTTATTTTATTTTTATTTTATTTTTATTTTATTTTTATTTTATTTTTATTTTATTTTTATTTTATTTTTATTTTATTTTTATTTTATTTTTATTTTATTTTTATTTTATTTTTATTTTATTTTTATTTTATTTTTATTTTATTTTTATTTTATTTTTATTTTATTTTTATTTTATTTTTATTTTATTTTTATTTTATTTTTATTTTATTTTTATTTTATTTTTATTTTATTTTTATTTTATTTTTATTTTATTTTTATTTTATTTTTATTTTATTTTTATTTTATTTTTATTTTATTTTTATTTTATTTTTATTTTATTTTTATTTTATTTTTATTTTATTTTTATTTTATTTTTATTTTATTTTTATTTTATTTTTATTTTATTTTTATTTTATTTTTATTTTATTTTTATTTTATTTTTATTTTTATTTTATTTTTATTTTTATTTTATTTTTATTTTATTTTTATTTTATTTTTATTTTATTTTTATTTTATTTTTATTTTATTTTTATTTTATTTTTATTTTATTTTTATTTTATTTTTATTTTATTTTTATTTTATTTTTATTTTATTTTTATTTTATTTTTATTTTATTTTTATTTTATTTTTATTTTATTTTTATTTTATTTTTATTTTATTTTTATTTTATTTTTATTTTATTTTTATTTTATTTTTATTTTATTTTTATTTTATTTTTATTTTATTTTTATTTTATTTTTATTTTATTTTTATTTTATTTTTATTTTATTTTTATTTTATTTTTATTTTATTTTTATTTTATTTTTATTTTATTTTTATTTTATTTTTATTTTATTTTTATTTTATTTTTATTTTATTTTTATTTTATTTTTATTTTATTTTTATTTTATTTTTATTTTATTTTTATTTTATTTTTATTTTATTTTTATTTTATTTTTATTTTATTTTTATTTTATTTTTATTTTATTTTTATTTTATTTTTATTTTATTTTTATTTTATTTTTATTTTATTTTTATTTTATTTTTATTTTATTTTTATTTTATTTTTATTTTATTTTTATTTTATTTTTATTTTATTTTTATTTTATTTTTATTTTATTTTTATTTTATTTTTATTTTATTTTTATTTTATTTTTATTTTATTTTTATTTTATTTTTATTTTATTTTTATTTCATTTTTATTTCATTTTTATTTTATTTTTATTTTATTTTTATTTTATTTATTTTTATTTTATTTTTATTTTATTTTTATTTTATTTTTATTTTATTTTTATTTTATTTTTATTTTATTTTTATTTTATTTTTATTTTATTTTTATTTTATTTTTATTTTATTTTTATTTTATTTTTATTTTATTTTTATTTTATTTTTATTTTTATTTTTCATCTCGTTTCATCTAGTTTCATCTCGTTTCATCTCGTTTCATCTCGTTTCATCTCGTTTCATCTCGTTTCATCTCGTTTCATCTCGTTTCATCTCGTTTCATCTCGTTTCATCTCGTTTCATCTCGTTTCATCTCGTTTCATCTCGTTTCATCTCGTTTCATCTCGTTTCATCTCGTTTCATCTCGTTTCATCTCGTTTCATCTCGTTTCATCTCGTTTCATCTCGTTTCATCTCGTTTCATCTCGTTTCATCTCGTTTCATCTCGTTTCATCTCGTTTCATCTCGTTTCATCTCGTTTCATCTCGTTTCATCTCGTTTCATCTCGTTTCATCTCGTTTCATCTCGTTTCATCTCGTTTCATCTCGTTTCATCTCGTTTCATCTCGTTTCATCTCGTTTCATCTCGTTTCATCTCGTTTCATCTCGTTTCATCTCGTTTCATCTCGTTTCATCTCGTTTCATCTCGTTTCATCTCGTTTCATCTCGTTTCATCTCGTTTCATCTCGTTTCATTTCATTTCATTTCATTCTCATTTCATTTCAATTTCATTTCATTTCTTATATTTATTATATATATTATGATTATCATATATTATATACATTATATTTATTATTTTATTACATTTATTTTATTTTATTTATTCAAAATTTATATTTTAAAGTTGTAAATATTATTTTAAGGCGTATGTTATCAATTTAACTTCTGTTCTCGAATATTAGGTTTAATTGAAAAGTTTTAACAAATAAAATTTATAGATTTAGTTAAATATTTGCATGTGATAGTTTTCCAGAGACACTCATATATCGGGTACTAATTTAAAAATAAACGATCCAATAAAAAGTAAAAGAAATCGTAAAACTTTAACGAAAAGGGGAAAAGTTATCCAGCAATCACCATCTGTAAATGTGATAAACGATTCTCTTTTGTCATGATGGAAAAGCTAACAATCTGTGGTGTTCACAAGACGTAGTTTAAAAGAACTTCGGAAAAAGAATACATTAATATAAATACATTTCCTTTATTGTTTTTTGATTATGGATTACGACGAATGTATCGCCGAATTAAACTTTTCCAATTCACCTAAGTCGGGGCAGGTTAAGAAAAAAATAAAAATAATAAAAAAAAATACATTAAAATATTTTTAATTACGGATAATGTTTGATAATTCAGAAGGCGAAGCGACCCAAAGATCGTGAGATTATATCTGCATGTCTAAAATTAGCTAATAAACAGTGCCGGTTGAAAAGTTGCCTACTTCATCCCTTATGTAATCTTACCTGATTGTATCGCGCTCGACCGAAAGCGGGAACAGTGTACACAAGCCGAGTTTACCAACGCAGTTTACATAGCGGTAAGTTAGTCTTAGTTTAAAGTACGTACAGCACCTTCTGCATACGGCTATGAGATGTATAAGTCTACAAAGTATTCACCTTTATATGACCAAGTCAAACACCATCTAAGAAACACAGATAAACGAGAAATTACTTACAACCTCAACGTGCCTTTACGCATCATCCTCAAACACGGCGTAGTGGTATTATAATTTATTTTATTATGTTGACGTTTAATGCTTCAAACAGTTTAACTGGTCATATTTTAGTGCTTATAAAATTTACTATAAATGTCACTCATTTATTATTTATAGTTTTGTCTTAATATTCATTCCCCAAAAAATAAGAGCTCTTTTACATGATGTGAACTATTAAAACAATATACTTTACCATTGTTGTTTCTTTCGGTCTTGGTAACTCTGAATTATAATTTCTCTTATAGTTTCACTTCGACCAATGATTAAATAATTATAATAAGCAAAATAATCGATTTAAATAAAGTAAAAGGTTGCTATAATTTTGAACATAGTAAATAATATTCCAAAATTGGTGGATGCGCCAGTTTCCTATAAATAATCTATATCGTTGATTAAAAAAATAGTAACGTTGATAAATAAATGACATAAAAACATAAATTGTTTAAAATTAAAATGTTTCAAAATTAAAAATATTATTTAAATTTATTTATATAAGATTCAAAGAATTGAAGTCAATTCAAAAATCTAAAAAAAAAAAAAAATAAATAAATGTGGTTAATTAATGCACTGTCTAAACACACAATAATAAAACTTATTTTAATGTGAACAAACCACCCTAACCACAAACATAATTAAATAGCAATGTATATTATTGCGGAATTAATTAAATACAAATTAGACTACAATTGCTAATTAAAATTAAAGTTGTTGATTATACAGATGAAAACGAGGCTTACGGTAAAATGCAGAGCTTAACGTAAATATTTAAATAAGTTTATAACTCCGGCAACATCAACAGAAAACTTTTCAGAAATTACAATACAGTGTGTGTAAATTATGATCATATTGATATTGTGTTTTGTAATTAAACATCTCTCGGATAGAACGTTTACAGACGGGAAACCTGAGTGATGGATACGGAATATTATTTGGTAGACGAATTTGTTTTTTAATAAAGAACCGAAACGGATCGATAACAGTTGTTTGATAGTGCAATTTGGAATTCCTACTTTTTTACTATTGCTGACATAGCTTACTTATTGGTAGACACAATTCGTTTCATAGATTAATGGTTTCGGAGCTGTGAATGTAGGGAAAAGGGACAGCTTAAAGGGGCTTTGACAGCCTTCATTGGAAATCGCAAATTCAAGAATACCTTTATATAAATACAATATCATTTGTCTTTGTTACCTATGTGATTAATTTTAAGAAAGAATCCTTTTAACATAGGAATAAAATGTATAACTATCAGGCATATAACTTACTTACTTTATTATGTGTGATATTAAACTGAATTCAAGTATTTTATACTTTATTTAAAATAATTACACTATATTCTTTCTAGAATTATTCATTTTGGACCTAAACCAAAGTAATTTCTACTTAAATTAAATCTTAAATAATATAAATCTTAATTTTACGAAAGAATCCTTTTAACATAGGAATAAAATGTATAACTATCAGGCATATAACTTATTTACTTTATTATGTGTGACATTAAACTGAATTCAAGTATTTTATATTTTATTTAAAATAATTATACTATATTCTTCCTAGAATTATTCATTTTGGACCTAAATCAAAGTAATTTCTACTTAAATTAAATTTTAAACAATATAAATGTGCAATATGGCTGCTCATAGAAATAACACACTTTTAAACAATATATATTTATTAAATAATTTATATATAACTTTTAAAAATTCTTAATATTTTGTTGGGTATGTTTATTATTATTTTTCTATTCTCTGGAGTGAAATGTTTCTTTCTTCCCACTGAAATTGAGTTAGTTATTCAGTAAAATAAAAATCCTACTAAGAATAAATTCTTATTATTAAAAGTATTGTTAAATGGTGCCCAAAAAGGAATATGATGTATTTTTAAAGTTATAGAATATTGAAATATATTTTATATATTGACTGGGCAAATTTAGAATCAAATATTTTTCCTATTTCTGAAGACACCACAGTATATCATTTTATTACTGAATTTTCAGGATAATTTTAATCCATAACTTTACTTATTTCTTTTGTTTTGTTTAAAAATATGTATTTTATTAATGAAATTACTAAATTTTGAAAAATGAAAGTCAGTAACATAAAAAATAGAAGTTGGAGTAATCAGTATAAAAATACTTACAAAAAATAAAAACTACATACCTCATTAAAAAAAAAACGATTGGACGTAAAATACGACTTGAAATGCCGAGAATTTTAATCTTATATAAAATATTTATGAATTATTAATTGAATTTAAACTGAGTTAAATTCATAACCGAATATTGCGATCATATTCAAAAAATTACATTTAATTAAAATAGAATATCAGAATAATTTAAATAAATTCTTAACGAATCAGTGAAACTCCAATTAATTAATTTTGAACCTGCACATGAACTTTCATACAAAAATTTTGCGAATAATTTATATATTTTTGAAATAAAATCAGAGGCTAAGCTTTTTTGTGAGGTTTCTTATTGTAATTAATTAAATCATTACGTTTTTTACTCGGCCGCTTAACAATAGGCCCGGTTTTTAGGGGTGCAACTTTTATTTTTGGCCGCATTAATGTACTTGAAAATGCTCTTTCCAACAACAAGCAAAGAATATAAATGAAAGAAATGAAATATCATCCATAATTTACATGCAAATACAAGAAAGATTGTTTTAATTACAAAAACCCTTAATCAACTAATTATTTATTAAATTGAGCTAAGACTGGGGCTTTAAAATGAAACATTTATGCATTGTAAATAAGGATACGGTGATGCTTATCCAATAAACTTGTAGTGGTTGGAGAACCGGGGAAATCTGAACCAATAACAATGTTGAATGTGCAAGTAAGTACTTATGAATTCTTAACTATTGATGGAAATACACTACAGTCCTCAATGTGTCGCAATCCTTATCTAATGAGATACTCCAGAAATACAACGAGGCTCAAGTATTTGACACATGCTCGGTAGTGTTGAATGAAACATTCCAACCTACGCCTCGCATCCCGTTCTATAGTTCCAATTCTCTATCGTAAATAATATAATTTTCGTAATGATTGAAGACTATTAACGACGCCTCCCCCGGGGCTTTGAACCATTAATTTTTGATCCACCTTCAAACCAGATCTGATTGGATCCCACACAATTATCATTGTTGTTTAATAAAAACGTTTTTTTTATTAAAACGGTTCCATTAGTAAGAAAAATAAACGCAACATTAACATTTCCCTGAACGCAATAGAAAAAAAAGGGGAAGTAGAAATTTAAAGTCAGCGATTTTATAGAATCGAGAAATCGAGTTAAAAATGACATTGTGAAAGGCAGGTATAATAAAAATATTGTCAGTTTGCTCTACTCATTTGCTCATCTGGTGTTCGTTAAGTAACCTAATATTATAGCGAAGCCTCGCTGGTTCTTACGATTCGTTACCAATGATACTGATTTTCTCTGTTCTTTCAACATTTTTAACACGCTTGTCCTGCGACATAACTCACTTAGTTTAATTTGCAATTGAATATACTAGTTGGAGTAAATACACTAACGATTACTGACTATCTGTTTACTACTTGTTTGGTGCACTCCAAAATCTATAATACTTTAATTTAAATATACATAAATATTTTTATTGATAAGGATTTCAATTGTGTTTACGAACTGATTTTATTCGTATGACGAATAAATCAAAACTATTTTAAACTTTTATCATATATATCAATTTCTAGAAACAAATAGAAGTGGTGTCATCCAGTCGTTTGAATCTTGATGAGAAACAATTCTTTATAGTATATGTAACTCTAAATCCTTTTATAATTTATTGACAACTGATCTGATTTGTGAATCTAAATAACTACATTTAAAAAAAAAGGAAGATTTACAATAATATTCACTTATTCATCTTATTGATTCTAAGTTTAGTTCACTTCATTGGAAATAATAAAATTATTATAATGATTCGTTTATACTTACTTCATTGACAACTGACCTGATTCTGTACCTAAATGAATAACAAATAACTACATTTCAAATCAAGGAAAGAGTCACAGTCACATTCACTTGTTAATCTTGGTGATTCTAAGTTTGATTCACTTCATTTGCATTAATTAAATCGTTATAATGATTCGTTTAAACTTCATTGACAACTGACTTGATACTGTGCCTGAATGAATTAATGAATAACTAAATTTCAAATCAAAGAAAGAGTCACAATCACATTCATTTGTTAATCTTTGTGATTATAAATTTGATTCACCTCATTTGCAATAATTAAATTCTTTTAATGATTCGTTTATTGACAACTGATCTGATTCTGTGTCTGAATGTATTAATAAATAACCACATTTCAAATCAAGGAAGGAGTCACAGTCACATTCACTTGTTAATCTTAGTGGTTCTAAGTTTGATTCACCTCATAAGCAATAATAAAATCGTTATAATGATTCGTTTATACTTCGTTGACAACTGACTTGATACTGTGCTTGAATGAATTAATAAATAACTAAATTTTAAATCAGAGAAAGAGTCACAATCACATTCATTTGTTAATCTTTGTGATTATAAATTTGATTCAACTCATTTGCATTAATTAAATTCTTATAATGATTCGTTTATTGACAACTGATCTGATTCAGTGTCTGAATGAATTAATAAATAACCACATTTCAAATCAAGGAAGGAGTCACAGTCACATTTACTTGTAAATCTTAATGATTCTAAGTTTGATTCACCTCATAGGCAATAATTAAATACTTATAATGATTCGTTTATTCTTCATTGACAAGTGACCCCTGATTTTGTGCCTGAATGAATTAATAAATAACTACATTTCAAATCAAAGAAGTAGTCATAATCACATTCACTTGTTAATCTTGGTAATTCTAAATTTGATTTACTTCATTTTCAATAATTAAATCCTTACGATTCGTTTATTCTGCATTGACAAGTGACCCCGGATTCTGTATCTGAATGAATTAATAAATAACTACATTTCATATCAAAGAAGTAGTCAGAATCACATTCACTTGTTAATCTTAGTGTGAATTAAAGGCAATATTAAAATCGTTATAATGATTCGTTTATACTTCACTGACAACTGACCTGATTCTGTGTTGGAATAAATTAATAAATAACTATATCTCAAGTCAAAGAAAGAATCACAATGAGACTCATTTGAAAGACAGACATACTACAACTACAGATTTGGAATGAATCACAATTGTATTGATGATGTGTTTAATACCTTATTTTTATTCAGGTGACAAACAAGTCAAAAACATTTTAAATATTATCATATTTATCAAATTCTAGAAACAATAAAAATATATATGTTGCTATCCAATCTTTTGGGACTCTTCTTTTTTATTGCAATAATTAAATTATTATTTTAATTCGTTCATACTTCATACTGAACCTGATTCTGTGACTGAATATATTAATAAAAACTTTAAATAAAGAAAGAGTAACAAGTAAATTTCCTTGTCAATGTTAGTGATACCATTTTTTTTTTAACATTTGACAGCCAAGGAACTAGAAATTTAGAAGGAATAGCACCCCAAAATTTTGAACGATCGTTTGCTATATCATCCACTACATCTAATATTTTCCAATGCCGTCTTGTCGTATACCATGTGTGTCAAAATTTCTTTTCAATAACTTCAATTTTTATGTGAAAGAAAATAAAATGTGCCTAATGAAATAGTTTGTCTCTGTTGCTAAAAATATCTTGTAATATGAGTATTAATATTAACTAGTCACACAGCCACGTACATCTTTTTCCTCATATTTAAGAAACATCAATGAGGAAGAATATGAGAGTTTTTTCCTTAACTTATTTTTTACTTTCAGACATCCATCAACTATTCTCCTATATTATTGCTTCACTTTTATCACAAAAAAGAAATTATTCCATTGTTTACTATAATCATTTCAATTTAATACTCAAAGATATTGTAAAATTTAAAAAAAAAAGTCTATTCTTAAGATAAGATTCCTAATAAATACAGTGCAAGCCAAAGAAACAATTCAGTCAAAAACATGGAATTCAAAAGTTTGATCGTGGCGTGTGCTCTTTTGGTTGTTGCCGTTGTTGGCAAGTCCATTGAGACAATAAAGGTTAAAAGTGACGTACATAATATTGAGTTATGTCCGGGAGCCCCCACGTATGTATTTGAATGTTAAATTTAACTTAAGTTACCAACCTAATATTTTAGCCATTTCGTATACCAAGCTGAAGTGATTGAAGAAGGTAAATTTTTGCAGAAACTTACTGAAATTAGAAAATATCCATCAGAAGGAACTACAAATACGGCAAAAATTACTTGTATTTTTGTCAGTGTGTGAATATTTCGTGGTTCTTTAACTCTAATATGTTTTATTTTTTAGGTTGAAGATTTAATTGGTAATAATAATGGAGGTTACCCCACATTAGACAGTGGTGGCATTGGATTCACTCATGTGGCTATCAAAATGGTATCACAATTGTCTAAGGGAATGGCCTTCCGCATTTCAATATACACTGCCTAAAATGTTTGATAAGCAAATTGATTTATAATAATATGTAATTTGAGTATTAATCCGTACAATTTAAATTATGTTTTAGTTCATGAATTAATATTAAAAATTATATTAACAAAAAATTATTACGTCATTCATCTTTTTAAAAATTTGTAATACTTTAATATAAAGTACCAAAATAAAAAATAAATTCAAAATGTGTTTTTACTACATTATTTCTTCGTATTTATTGTTGATAGAAGATTATCCAAAAAAAGCAAGTTCAACTTCTAAAATTGTTTCATTTTTAACTATTATCAAAATACTTTAATATATAAAATTACGTTACCAAATTAATATTCCAGATAAATTGATAAAAAATAATATTAATCTGAAAAATAAGTACCCCAAAGATGGATGCAAAGATATGATAAGATTTACAATAAATGCACTCTCACCCAAAGAAACTATCCATTCAGTCGACAACATGGGATTTAAAAGTTTGATCGTTGTGTCTGCACTTTTGGTTGCCGTTTTTGGCAAATCCATCGAAACACCAAAAGTCAAAAGTGACGTACATAACATTGACTTATGTACAGGAAACGCAAAGTAAGTAACCATGTTTTAAATTAATCCATTATTATTTTTTTATTTTAGTAAACTGGTATACCAAACTCAAGTGATCGATGAAGGTAAACTTTTCCAAACACTTTCTGAAGTTAGAAAATATCCATCGGAAGGAGTTATAAATAATGCTAAGATTACTTGTATTTATGTAAGTTTGTACAAATTTATGTTTTAGATAAGTTTCACATAATTTATTTTGAATTTAGGTTGACGACTTGATTGGAAACGGTGAGGGTGGTTATCCCACAATCACAGATGGTGGCATTGGAGCCACCCATGTGACTATCAAAATGGTATCACAATGGTCGAAGGGAATGGCGTTCATTATTTCAATATACACTGAATAAAATTGTTTTTCATATTAATATAATTTTAAAATATGTTTTAATTAATAAATTGGAACAATAAAAATTAAATAATAATATTGGATAATTAATTAAACTTTTATTTCACCAACTTTGGAGTAAAATAACTGATTAAATGAAAATCATCACATCAATTTAAACTAAATAAACACTAAAACCACACAATTAATTTTGAAACTGAATATTAGACAGTACCCAATTAAAATATTTATTCCTTTTTAGGTTTGTATTTTCATTTAATATATTAATTACATCACAATTGATATTGATAAAAAACTAATTTGGGCAATAATGTGAAGTACCCTAAAGATCAGCATCAAGGATATGATAAGAATTCCAATAAATTTAGTCAATTCCAAAAAACAGTTCACTCGACAATATGGCATTTACAAAATTGATCGTGGTTTGTGTCCTTTTGGTTGTCGTTTTTGGCAAGTCCATCAAGACACCAAGTGTTAAAAGTGACGTACACAACATTGACTTATGTTTGGGGTCAGCCAAGTAAGTACCATACTTCTGTTTTGAATTAAACTCGAGCCAATTTAATGTTTCAGTAATCTGGCTTATCAAACTCAAGTGTACGAAAAAGGTAAATTTTTGCAAACAATTACCGAAACCAGAAAATTTCCGTCAGAAGGGGTTACAAATGATAAAAAAATTACATGTATTTATGTAAATATCTGACCATTTTAGATTTAGATGAGTGTTAGATTATTTATCCTATTTTAGGTTGACGATTTGATTGGTAACAACCAGGGGGGTTATCCGAATATCGAAACTGGAGGCATTGGAGCCACTCATGTGACTATCAGTATGGTATCACAATTTTGTAAGGGAATGGGCTTCATCATTTCAATATACACTGAATAAAATGTTTGACAAGCAAATAGACTTATAATAATATTAATAATTAAGAGTACTAATTCTTATAAATTATAATTTAATTAGTAAATTGAAATAATAAAAAGTACATAAAAATATTCGGTAAAATTTAAATAATATTTGGTTTTTATTACAATAAAAACTAATTTAAGAACATAATTGTTTTTTAAAAAATGAAGCACTTAAGATAAATAGATAGCACTTCTTATTCAATAGGAAAATAGATAATACAAAGTCTCTTCTGTAGATTAAAATAAGAGATTTGTGATAAGACCACATAAATCTTAAATGAACATTAAATTTATAAAAGTATGAGGCAAAATTGTTTTTAATTATATATTTAACTTAATTTATATTAAATGAAATCAAAAAAAACTAATCAAACTATAATTTTATTGATCTAAAACACTTTAATTTGAGGTGTCAGGTTTTGTTTATAATATGAATTTATCCAATCACGAATCTTACTAATATGGAACTTCCTGACATCTCTTACAGTTGCTGTATCTTTGGCATTTTCAGCCCTTAAGTCATAGTGATGGGCACCATCAGGTAAAACAACGGAGTAGACTTTTGGTGACGGATTGCTCAACACACCACCACTAGACCAAGGATCCATTAAACCGTTGCTGAATACTATATTAGAAGCAGTACGCAGATCTTTACCACCATATTCTTTGACAGCAAGCAACGGATCATTCGGTTGTATCTTATAGTTGGTCATACACTCTTTTTGTACCTTCTTGAAGTCCCACTGCTCATTTTCGAACATGTCTTCATCGGTGGAGCACATAGGCATGACCATTTCTGTACAGCTCTAAAACAAACAAGTAAATTTTATGTATTTTGGCAACGTTACATGTATATTACCTGGAATCCCCATTCACGTTCCCCCAAGCCAGCACTTGTTGATGATATGTCATTGCATTTGGCTTTCTTCGTGTAATTAGTATAAATGTTCAACCCCAAATTGATAGCTTTCAGATGGTCCCTATCAGATGTAATATTGACACTTTTAATAGCCCTGCAAACTTCTCTGACAGGCGTTGGTGGTAAGGGGGCAAGAAAGCTTGTTTCGTAAGGATAATTGACCATAGCTAAGTTAACGTAAATCTCAGCAATCCAATCCACTAGATCGTTGGTGTCTGCATCCGTCTTCAAAGGTTTGCACAGTTTGAACTCCTGAGACAACCACGTTTTACCTGCATCAGACTGGGCTTGAGCTCTAAAAGGAAAAATTAGACTTTTCTAATTGTACACTATCAAAATACTCACCTGAGAATTGCCCAAGAGGTTTTAATCACGTTCGAACACGTTTGGGTCCCCATAACGTCGTATACGTAAGTGACAATTTTGTTAAACAGTTTGCACGGCGTCTCAAACTGCCAAATTGGGGCAGATGCGGCTATTGCTCCGGTCACACTCGCAGGGTACTTCATCCTAAGCCAAGCCGACAACATACCTCCGTAAGAACCACCAAAAGCTATAACCGGAAGTTTATCAACATCCGGTGACTTATACTGGGTTTGGAGGTGGTCAATAACGAAAACGAAATCGGCAAGTGCTTGGGACGAAGACAAGTATCCCATATACTCGGGTGAAGTGTTGGATTTGTTGCCAAATGGTAAAGACTCTCCATAATACCTATCGTAAAGGATTGTTGATTAATTTCCCATAAATTAGGTCAATAAACTTAAGTACCTGTGCTCCGCGAAGACGATAAGAGCATTAAATAATGGTGCGATGTCGTTAATGAAACCGGTGTTCTGTGCGAACGTTTCAATTTTTCCTTCGTTTCCGGTGTAAAAAAATATTGGCCCGTTCTTTACATGATACGTATCGTTGACCAGATACTTTAATTTGAACGTAGAGTTGCTGACAAAACTAAAACAGGAACGTATTTATCGCATCATAACAATTATAAGCAATAACCAGTTTATTAGTGTAACACTTACTTGAAGTGATCTATTGGAACATCTATATATTTTGTGGTGTAATTATACGGCGTGTCAGAAAGGGCATAAATTTGGACAAATCCGAACACAAACACTAACGTCGTCCACATGGTAAAGAGCACTGTAAAACAATATTTCAATTTAACTCAATAATGAGACAAGCCTTTGACCTCTACGTTTATCGCAATACAAACAGTGAATATAAAAATGATAACTAATAAGATATTATTAATAATTAAATTTAATTATGTATTTATTGTGTGTGTATTTATTGTTTGTAATTCGATTATGTGTTTCCGCTGTAACAATAGCAAAATTTTGATTATAATTTAACATGTGGTTATTATTTTAATGTACAAGTTTATTGGGTTTTAAGAGATGGTATTTTATTGCTTTACTAAGAAGGATTCAAGTAAATTTTAAACACATTTGTGATTTTAGAAGAGTAACATAAATCAGGCAATAATTGTAATAGACATTTATACTTTTAAGTTCTTTGTTTAGATTCTGCTTTTATAGTGGGGAAAACTCGTTTACCAACAATGTTGTTAAGGGTAGAAAAGTATCGTTAATTTCATTGGTTGAAGTACTACTAGCTGGAAAGATTTTATCCCATAAGGCTTAAGTGGTGACTTCCTGAAGTCACACTATAGATGCTCTGTTGGTTTAAGACGTAGCGATTGGACCAGCCATCAAGCTGTAATTTTACTTTTACAAGATACCGATGTATACTTTTGTGTCTTCATCCGTTCTTTACAAATATAAAATAATCCTCAGCAGTCTTAAATAAGCTATCTCAGATGTATTTGTGTGATACATAGATTAATATGGATATTATCGTTTAAAACTTTATATAAAACTTCTGAGATTTAGACTCATCAGACGATAGTCTCTTTTAAGTCTTGCATCCTTTTAAATCAGTTTTTCCAAGTCTTCTCCTAACCATTGAGGCACTCATTGGTTCACCAACTTCAACCAACAAATAAAGAAAAAGTTAAACCAAATGGAATTTAAAACTCATACTTTTTGTATAGAAAACAAAAGAAAAATAATGCTTTTTTAATAATATCAAAAGAATTTAATAGTTTCCCTCCATTTGTTGCTTATGGAAGTTGTTCATTCAGCCCTATTACCATTTTTAATAGTTAAAAAACAAGAAGAAATCGTTATTTATCATACTTTTCGCCATGATTGTAGTAAATTAATGTCTACTAATTATGAGATACTGCAACAGTATAACTAACATAGATAATTCCAACCCTGTATTGAACGTTTTCAAATTCAATGAGGCACAAAACCATGGATTTTACCTTGGATTCCAAACAAGGAAACTCGTTATTTCGAACAAAAAGACTGTAGTGTGAACGTGTGCACATGAACATCGATACACACTGTAAATAGTTTTAACTTTGTTTACTGTGGAACCCGGAACGAGGTGCTAAAGTCCAAGTACCGAAGTAAGTGGGTTACATGGATGAGAAGAATGCGGAATGAATCTGTGATAAAACCAGATAAAACAGATCTGGACTTTCCATGATTATACAAACATTGCAAATATTAAAAAATCAGTCAGGAAATTCAATCTTATGAAGTCCAAGTAGCTCAAAATTAAAATAATGAATTTATTATATTACAATATTCAGATAATTTTCAATAATAAAGTGTATAAATATTATTTTTAAGATAATATGTTAAATTTAATAACAGAGTTTTACATTTGAACTGTGCTCACTCTACTCAAATAATTCTAGTTTCTGCCTATCAGTAGCATCTATGACTTTGAGCTCTAACTAATGTGAGGGTTTCACTCTACTATACAGATTTCATTTAGAAACATTTTGTGAATGAAGAATTCTGTAAACATGTTTAATTAACTTAAACGTTACAAAATAGATATCGTTATAGATTTTAAATATATTTACTTGTAAGAGCTCAAAATTAGAATTCTCATATTTTATTAAAGCAAAAAAATTTAAGGGACGTACAGAATATTAAATTTAAAATGTTATTTTTAGTAAATTCAATTTAAAAAAATAAATACATAAATTCGTTTTCAAAATATGTATTTAGATATTTTTTAACAGTAAATAAGTTATTTTTACTAACAAGTCACCGTAAATCACTTTCAGACAAAAACATAAAATACTTAAAATATTGAAAAGAAATAATTTAATCATATTACTAATTTTATTTAACATTAAACATTAAAAAACACCTTTTGTCATTTCATTCCTTTTATTTTGGCCATTCTAATAGACTTCACAAGACATTCGTAGTACATAAATCAATAAATACATTCATTTTATTTATAAATTAAAAAATAAAATAGTAACAAATATTAACATGATAATCTTTAATAAATTATTTAGCTTTTCCTTGGTTTGCAACGGCTTCCATTGCTTTCTTGACGGTTTCTGGGTCACCCAAGAATTCCAAACTCTTGATGGGTTTAAGATTTTCATCCAAGGTATAGACAAATGGAATGCCAGTTGGCAGATTCAATTGCATGATTTGATCATCAGTAAGTTCTGTAATAGAAATAATATGATTGTTCCAAGCTCTATAAATCATGTGTAACCAAAAATTATCCCACCTACATGCATGGATTAAGAATATTAACATGTTATTTACAATTTTTACAACTAATGGTGAGATGAAATGACTTCCCTTCATAACAAGCAACATTTGTATAATTCTTTTTCTGGAAATTTTATCAAATTTTGAATACACAATTTAGTAAATAATTACTAATCACTTCACATAAAGCCAAAAAATGAAACTGGTGAATGAAAACTTACTCAAATAATTATTGTAGTCATTTCCAAAAAGTTTTTCATACATACTAAGTATGGGATAGTTTTTGGGTAGTAATAATTCATTACCTATCGAACATTATCTATAACTTAACAACTTAAACCCACAATAAAACAAATAATACTTACGATCCAAATGCTTGACAATGCCCCTCAAACTGTTACCATGGGCAGCAATCAAAATGGACTTGCCGGCCTTAATTTGTGGCACAATGGTCTCATTCCAGAAAGGCAGAGTCCTCTCAATTGTCAGTTTCAATGACTCATACTTGGGGAATTGATCTGGGGCTGGTCCCTCAGCATAACGTGGGTCATTGACAATGGTGTTGTAGTATGCATGGTCTGGTTCCATGGCTGGTGGAGGGACATCGAAGCTACGACGCCAAATTGCGACCTGAGCGTCTCCGTACTTGGCGGCGGTTTCAGCCTTGTTCAAGCCAGTAAGTCCACCGTAGTGCCTCTCGTTCAATCTCCATGTCTTGACCGTTTGGAGGTCCTGTTGGCCGATCTCGTTGAGGATGGCTTTCAGGGTGTTTTGCGCTCTGGTCAGTACAGAGGTGTAGGCAATGTCGAATTTGTATCCGGCATTTTTCAAAGCGATGCCGGCGTTGACGGCCTCTTGCTTTCCTGGTTTAACAAAATTAATTTAATTGTCTTACTGGAGTCCGTTAAGGGCGTATTTAATTAATTGTGTTCGAGTTGGGTTGGGAAAAATAACTTCTTCGATGGTTATGAGGAGGAAGGTCACACAAGGTCGTACTTGTATACTCACCTTTTTCGCTGAGATTGGCGTCGAACCATCCGCAGAAGAGGTTTTTCTCGTTCCATTCGGACTCTCCGTGACGGACCATGACAATTTTGTAGGGTGCCATGGTGATATAAGTCAAAAAACAATCGCACTAACCACAAAAACTGTAGACGAACTGTCAAACCGTGTCGACCGGCAGAAGGTGAATAGAAGTGATTTCGAAAGTCGCTACGCGGAGCGCCAGCACCAGTTGTTTGATTTTGCGCATTGGATCTTGGTGAGCACTTTGAATTTATTGACGTGACGAATTTCACGTGATATTCCGGATATTAACAATTTTTACTGTTTTAAGGTTAAAAAAGGGGGATATTTGACAGGTCACTTTTACATATAACTTTTTCCAAGTACAGAACACTTTGTCTGATAAATTATTCAAGGAAAGACTGTAGGAATTCATTATATTTTAGTTTAGTATCACCCTATTTTTCATATTTTTTCAAATTATTGTATGGGACACTTCATAACAATTTGGCCAGTTTGAATCACTTTAGGGGGGCCTTTTTGTTCTTTTAATATTATTTTGATGAATGCAACTTATTGGAAACTCTAACAGTATTAATTTTTTCTTCAGAATAAAATTTATATCATAACAATCATTATTATAGCATGTGTGACCATAAATAACTATGTTATTTAATGTGAATTGTTAAAATAATATTTTATTAACATTTTTTTATACTGTATATACATATACAGTACAAAAAGAGTTTGATCCATCTGAATCCTGAAAGAGACATTGTATGCAATAGAGACAGTAAGTTTCTCACATTGGAACACTGTCTCTATCATGCATGATGTCTCAGACGGGTTAAACGCTTTTCGTACTGTATATGCCATATACAGGGGTGGACAGAGAAATATCACATATTACTATTTATTGTTAATTGAGAAATGCATACCTCTAATTGAAAACAATCAATATATTTTATATTTTATTGAAAGTAATGACACTATATTCTACCTAGATTTGTTCATTCTGAACCTAAATCAAAATAATTTCTACTTAAATTAAATCTTAAACAAAATAAGTGTGTAATGTGGTTGCTCATAGAAATAACACACATTTTAAAAATATATATTTATTGAATAATTTATACATAACTTGTTAAATTGTTAATATTTTGTTGGGTACCCTTTGTTCTTTATAATTGCCTGTAAATGGTGAGCCATAGATTCAATTAGATATCAGCAATGGTCATTTGAAATTCAACCCTCTCTATAAATGGTAAATTATCGGTGCAAATGGTTCCATTAGATCTCTCATGGTATCTCTATACATAAAACGGTCCGTTTTACCAATAATTGCTGTAATCTATACCATGCCAAGGAAGGAACCCCAAACCATATAGTTTTCTTCAGTGTTTCAAAGATTTTGTAGTGTATCTAGGGTTCAAACTTTCATTTGGAGGACGACGAAAGTATTGTTTACCTATTCCTATTTTATTGAACTTGGATTCATCACTCTAAAGTACTCTTCTGAAGAATAATTAATATATTCTTGTGGTTTCTTTACTGAAATACATCCTTCTAAGTTTTGTTAATTCAGTCGATGTCTGACTGTTCTACTAGACTCCCTAATATTGTATGAATTCATTTTTTATTTGGCTAAAGACAAGAAAGGATTTCATTTACTGATTCTTCCCATTTATTATATATAAACTTTGTGTTATTTCTCTGACCACCACAGTTTTTTTGCTGGATTGAGCTGGACATAAATATAACAATTTTAGTTGTGAAAGGAATATTAATTGACTATTTATTTATTTATAACTTGACGCATTTCCGAATGAACAAATTTCCCAATATACGACATAAACATTGCGTAAACGCTTAACCTTATCTTTACTTGTCATTCCCGGTCTTGGCAGTGCTAAATCGTAATTTTTCTGACAGTTTTCCTTCGACCATTATTAAATAATTATAAGAAACAAATAATTGATTTAAAATCACAGCAATCAAATACTATACAGCAAAACTTCTTATAATTTTGTCCAACAAAAATCGTGCACAGTTTAAAGCATTTTAAATAATAAAATCAAATAACCTGTTGCTTAATGACAACAATAACTGAAAAAACAATAAACAAAAATCGTGCGCAGTTTAAAACATTTTAAATAATAAAATCAAATTACTTGTTGCTTAGTGACAACAATAACTGAAAAGACAATAAACAAAAATCGTGCGCAGTTTAAAGCATTTTAAATAATAAAATCAAATTACCTGTTGCTTAGTGACAACAACTGAAAAAACAATAAACATTAAACACTGATACCGGCAAGTAATTGAAATGGTCTAGCTCATATTTTTAATATGTTTTAATAAGTGGTCTTAATTATAACCTCCTCAGCTTTATATTTATTTCTTCATTTGCCACTTATTAATAATATTAAATCAAAATCAAATAATAAATTTGAAACAATCGCTGTCATTTGTCACAAACGGCAAAGAGTGGGGATGTAATACCGGTCGGTAAGTCAGGAGTTTATATGAACCCGGTTTAACGGTTGGTTCGAAAGTTTCTAAGCGAACATTTAGTCTTTTGTTTTATTATTTTGTTTTGTGATGCGTTTTAACATGTGAATGTCCCAGCATCACCATGAGCTCCGACAACATTCAAGTGGCCATCAGGGCCCGACCCTCGATCGAAAGGGAGGTCAAGAAAAAGTTGGGGGACAATTGGACAATACAAAAAAATATTATTTTTCAAGTCGATGATAACGGCGTTAGATGCAATGAGCCGTATTCGTTTGGTAAGTGGGCACTGCATTTTATTGACATACGTCTAACTCACGGGCTATCATTTTAGATTGTATTTTCAATGTTGACAAAACCAATAAGGATATATACAACACTTCGGTGAAGCCTCTGATTTCCTCAGCCATGGAGGGCTTCAACTCCACTATATTTGCTTATGGACAGACATCATCTGGAAAGACCCACACCATGTTGGGCTCTGAGACTTCCCCTGGGATCATGCAAATAGCCGTAGAAGAAATATTTTCCATAATAATGAATAATTCTGACAGAAAGTACCTTATTAGGTAACCCCACTAAATTCCCTGTTGTAAAACACCACTTTACTGTCTGTGCCTTTCAGGATTTCTTATCTCGAAATTTATAACGAAAAAGTGAATGACTTGCTGTGTGCTGAGCATACTGACATGAAAGTAAGGGAGGACAGAGATGGAAATCATTTTGTTGAGTCGAAGGAAGAGGTTGCATCCAATCCCAGTCAAGTGTTCGCACTCATGAGACAAGGAAATAAGAATAGGAAAGTTGGATGCACTGACATGAATGAGAGGAGCAGCAGGTCCCACACCATTTTCAAAATTGTAAGTGATTGTTTATTGTTAATTGTTGCTGGAAGAGCTGACATTCCAATGCACTGTCATTTGATATATTTAGTAACACTTGCATATTGTTTTCATTAATATGCATGACTCAACACTATTTATTAATTCTAATTTGTCAATAATTAAATGAAATAAATGATAAGTCTGGCATTGAACAATTTTATTGATAAACATTTATTTTTGGCAGTCTATGCAAATCAGACTTGTTCTTAATCTGTTTGTTTAGTATTTACAAAATGTTTGCTTAGGTTATTTATTAAGTTGTTGAAAAAGAGAGACAATTTTATACCAAATTACTTAATTTATTTAAATATATTACTTATAAAGAAACAAAGGGCTAGAATAAACTTTGTTACTAGAAATATTCCAAATGTAAATGAATTGATGAATTTTTTAGATGATTGAGGCAAAAACGAGCGCCTTACAGTCCCATGCAGCAACTGTTTCCACCTTAAACTTTGTGGACTTGGCTGGATCTGAGAGAATTTCGCAGACGAAGGCAGCTGGAGTCCGCATGAAAGAAGGCGTCCACATTAACAAGTCGCTTTCGACTTTGGGAATGGTTATTCGTCAGCTAAGTGACCAGGAGAAGTTTATCAGTTTTCGCGACTCAAAATTGACGAGGCTGTTGCAACACGCACTGGGTGGCAACGCCAAAACACTGGTTATTGCAACGATAACTTTAACGTCCGTCGAGGAAACTAACTCAACGCTTGCGTAAGCATTATCCGCTGACAAATTAATGTTGTTACGATTTGCATATTAATATATTAACTGTTAACTTTAGGTTTGCACAACGAGCTAAGGCAATTAAGAATCAACCCATCGTTAACGAGGTGAACACCACCGACCAAGTGCAGGCGGAATTGTACGCCTTGTTGAAATCGGAATACGCAGAGAAAATAAGGCAGCTAGAATTCAACAATAAGTGCCAAATAGAAGAGCTTCAGCAGAAGCTGAATGCCATTGCCTGCTTCGAGGGAACCAGGACTGAGAATCGTAGACGTACATTCTCCGCCTTCGATTTCCCCAAAGAAACTAGCGCCTTACCCATTATCACCCCCGTTATGAAGTTAAATCGCTTCGTAAAAAGGCAGCCGCTTCCAATCATCAACGAGAACAAACCTTTGAACGTCACCGAACAGGACTCCGATCTCGAGACCACCGTGTCAAGCCGACTATCCGTGTCCGAAGAAAGCTTGTGCCAAAAGAACACGTTGGACCCCAAAGTGGAGCAAATTGAGGAGGAGCTTGGATCGAAGGAAGAACAGATCCAAGAGTTGAAGGAACAAAACTCGAAATACAAAGAAGAAATGGAAATACTCCAAGCCGAATTCGATGCCATGAAACAGAAGTACGAGGCGACCCAAGAGGAATACTCCAACTTCAAAATTCAACATTCCCCTAATTTAAAACAAAGATACGAAGACCTGGAAAACTCCTACGTAAGTTTGAAAGAGTTTACCAGGCTAGAAAAACACTGCCGCGTTTCCATTTCCGGACCGGAGGAGGTACGTCGGGGCCTGCCCATTTTTTATTTATTTATTTATTTATTTATTTCGTTTCGTATTCCTGTCTCTAATATTTATGTTGTAACGTTTTTAGTCTGTGAATTCTTGACGGTGAATAAGACGAACATGAAATTTTTTCCGTTACAACATTAAATAATGTTCACTTATTTACCTTTTTATTTCAAAACGATTGAATTTTATTTGAGTTATCTGTGGACCTTTGGGTATTTATTCTAATACTGAAACTACTAATCCCCTAACTAAACACTAAAATTTTTACTAAAAACGACTAAATATTTATATTTATGTCTAACCCTCTATCATTTTTATTTCTAGAAGGTTGTACTTCAATGGATTTATGTATGGATTTTATTGTTTGTTTGTAGTCGCACGATATATAGTTCAAGTCGGTGGAATTCCAGTCGATTTTAGTGTGGATTCTTGATTGTAAATAGAAGAAAATGTTTATTTTCTTACGAACATAACTTAAATGAAACTAACACTCCAACTAAACACCACACACTCCAAGTAAAACTTAACTAATCATTTGTTTATCTCTTTTCTTCTCTTCTTACAATATTTAGATGTGGATTCTTCAGTGAGAGTAAAAGTAATTTTTTTTCTTTCCCAGTATATACAATTAAAATTACACCCTAAAACAAATTTTAACACCCACTTATGTTCATTTATTTCTAGACGGTACTATATTTAATTAAAAATAGTCAATTTTTCATTGATTATGTGGATTATTGGGTGTGAATAGAAGACGTTTATTCTGTTTCAAATATACTATCTATAACTAAAATGAGGCTGTAACACTCCAACTAAACACTAAAACTGACACTAACACTAACTAAATATTTATTTTTATATATTCGTACAATATTTATTTCTAAAAGGTTGAAATTCGATGGATTTCGATGTGGCCTTTAACTAAACCTAATATTAACAGTAACTATTGATTGTAGTAGAAATTCTACGGTTAACCGCGTCGTATATTTTAAATATTTCTCGTTACAATATATTATTTACCAAATTTGCGTAATATTTATTCGTTCAACACAATAAAACAATAAACATTTTATCACAAATATTACTTTATATAGTATATAATTTTGTTTGTTACTATGAAGGTGTTGCAAGCTCAAGTAACTGAACTTAAGGCCGCCAATGAGGAGCTCCAACAGAAGCTGGCTGCTAGTGATGAAGAGGTGACTAACTTGAAGAAATCCAACAATAAACTAGAACGTTTGAACAAGACCTTGGACACCGAGAAAGTAAACGTACCAATGAATTTGTGTTTCCCTTTTCTTACAAGTCCGTTTTCAGAATAAGTTAGCTGAAATTAACAACCAGTTAGAAACAGACTTCCAGTTTCAAAGAGACCACGATCAGAAAGTGTTCAAGGATAGAGAACAGATGCTTCTTAAGCGTATCGAAGACATGGAGAGCAAAGGTGTACAACCTAAGAGAGATATTGGAACTGGAAATATCACCGAACTGCATCAGCAGATCGTTGCGCAGAAGCAGGAGATCAAACGGCTGCAGGACGTCGTTGCGATGAAAGAACAAGAGATCATTGAGAAAAACATACTTATTTATGAATATGATGAGAAAATGCTTGAAGCTGTCGAGCAAAAGTCCATCGCGGAGCCAGGTGAGATCAACTTTGAAGAATTATCTAATAAGTTGCATACCTTACAAGATATTTTATTAGGTAAGGACGATCCATCTGAATATATACAGAAATCAACATGTAAGTGTTTAGGTATGCCTGCGACTGGCGGAAACTTCATGGAAACACCCGATAAGACTAATAACGAATTGAATAAATTAACCCTTTCCATTTTTAATTTGGAGCAAGACCTTGACAAATATAAAAAGCAGCTATTGGATAAAGAAATGGAAATAAATGGGTTAATTGCTACCATTAAAAACAAGGATAGTGAAATTGCCCTTATTAAATCCGAGAAGAAAACGATTGAAAAAGAACAATTGGATAAACTTGAAGAAATAAAACAAATGAATGGTCAACTTGAAGAACTACTAAAGGAGAAGGTAAGTTTTGATTTATTGGAAACCTACAGCGTTGGCCTAAAGTATGAGACACCCTATAAATATTTACTTTAAATATTTACTTACATATTTCCAGTTGAAATAACTCTAAGAATCCTGTTTTTTATTAACATTTGGTGATTTTTAAACGTTTATAAATTAAAAGCTAAATAACTAACACCCTGTATAAAATTTGGGAGTACTAATAATGGTTCCTTATAGGATTGTCTGTCCTTGGTTAACGTATATGCCAAAAATGAACTTTTCAGCATCAAATTTTGTAGTTTTACAGACATTTTAGTTCAACCAGTTTTTGGAAAAAAGATTAGTAACTCAAAAACTATTGGGTTTAGGTTCTGGACATAGTATAGCTATTTAATTTCGTTTACATGTAGAATTTAAAACATGTTCCATTGAAAATAATAAAGTTGATGTCACTTCCATTTTTAAAGACAAAAGCAGGTTAATATTCGTTTCTTGTTAATCATGAGCAATGAATTACGGAAAAAATCGTGGGATGACCCATACTTCTGGCCTTAGCCATAGCTAGAGCTTAATAAATTTATTTTTAAAGGAAATTATGAGAAACCAGCACCTTGATGAAATTCAGAAAATAACTCAGGCAAAGAATGCTTTGATCCTGAAATACGACACGCTATTAAGTAAATACAAGCAAACAATAGACGGTTGGGAGATGATTAAACAAAGCCAGAGTGAAGAATTGATAACTCTGAATGCCAATATCATGAATAAAGAGAAGTGGTATCAAGAACAAGAGCAAGCAATTGGTCAATTGAAAACTGAAATTGCTGACAAAATTAAGGAGTTGGAGGAAAATGGCTCGCAAATTGAAACGATAAAGAAGGAGCGTGATGAACACTTAAAAACTATTGAGGAATTAAGGGCTGAAATTGTTAATGTAACTAAGGTTTTGGAAGCAAGGGAAACGCAAATGAAAACTATAAGTCAGGACAGTTATGAAAAGGTGCAAAATATTGATAAATCAAACGATGACATTATCAGGGTGACTCAGATATTGGAAGAAAAGGAATCTCAAATGGAAAAGATGAGGCAGGAGAAAGATCAACATATTGATAAACTACAAGCTGAAATTATTAACATCACTGAGGTGTTGAAGGAGAAAGAATCGCAAATAGAAATTATAAGACATGAAAGTGACGACAAGGAAAATAATATTAGTAAATTAAAGGAGGAAATCATTTCTATAACAAAAAAGTTGGAGGAGAAGGAATCACAAATGGTAATAACGAGGAAGGAAAATGATGAGAAGGACCAAAATATTGATGGATTAAAGGCTGAAATTAATAATGTCAGTAAGATGTTGAAGGAGAAGGAGTCGCAAATAGAAATTATAAGGCAGGAAAGTGAAGGAAAGGAAAATAATATTAGTAAATTAAAGGAGGAAATCATTATTACAACAAAAGAGTTGGAGGAGAAGGAATCGCAAATGTTAATAATGAAGAAGGAAAATGACGAGAAGGACCAAAATATTGATAGATTAAAGGCTGAAATTAATAGTTTCAGTGATGTGTTGAAGGAGAAGGAGTCGGAATTAGATATTATAAGGCAGGAAAATAAAGACAATGAAAATAATATTAGTAAATTAAAGGAGCAAATCACCTTTATAACTAAAGAGTTGGACGAAACTATGTTGGAAATCAAAGTGATAAGGGAGGAAAATAGCCAAAATGTTAAGAGTCTCAAAGAAAAGGAAAACGAATTGCTTGCTTTGAAAACTAGAATGAAGAACTTAAGCAAATACGAAAACAAAATTACGTCTCTCACTGATGAGCATAAACAACAAGTCCATGCTTTAGAAATATCTTACAAGGAACAAATAAACTTACTATCCAACAAAATTGAAGATAAAGATTTGGAATTAAAAGAAGAACGTGTAAAATATGAGAATTTGCTAATGATAACTGAAGAGCAGAAGCAGGATATTCTGAGGACACGTACGGAAATATCAAAAATACAAACATATGTGGAAGAATTAACCGAAATGCACGCAAATTCGAACGAAGAACGCGCAATGGAAAGAACGGAATTGAAAGATCAACTGCAACTGTTCGCACAGGAAAATGAAAGTCTGGCTAAGTCTTTGGAGGAAAGTAGCAACTCAATCATGAAGGCTCAGGATCAACATTGCAAACAGATCAACGAACTTCACATGATGATCCAAAAATCGGAGGAAACGATTTTGGAATTAGAAAACAACTTGATACGTCTGAGGGAAGAAAATCTTAGTTTGACACATACCATCAAACTGAACGACAACAAAATCAGTGAACTGAATGGCGAAATTGATAAGCTTATGCACCAGACAAATGGTGTATACGCACAAAATCCATGTGTTGGGAGTTTAAATAAGCATGTCTTGGACAAAGACGTAGAAATTCAAAAGTTGCGGAGTCAAGTGGAAGCATTGTCGAAAGAAAACAAAACAAAATTAGACGATATGGAACGACGAGAGCTTGAATGGATTCATGATGTTGATGAGAAAGACCGGGAAATTTCAGAATTGAAAACTGAAATTGTTAATTTAACTAGGCAAATTTCAACCGAAGAATTGACTCTGCTGTGGGAAGGAATGCGTATGAAGGACCAGAAACTACAAGAACTGGAGAATATTAATAAGCAGTTGGAGCAAGTGGCTGCCGAAAATGAGAAGTCCCTTCAAGCATCAGTAATGAAAGAATCTTTGCTACAGCAACAAATGGAAGACCTGAAGGCTGATTATGAACAAAGGATGGAACAACTGGAGAAGGAGGCGCAAATGGAGCTCAATGTAAAAATGAACGATCTCAACAACTTGGAAAAAGTTGCAGCTACAAAGGGCAAAGAATTGGAACAACTGAAGGAACAAAATTACCGCAAAGAGATTGACGACCTGAATAAGCACATGAACAGAATCAACAAGGTAAAAGAAAGCTTCAGCAATCTGTTCACGGAACTGTTGGCGTGTGTAAAGAAGAGCGACCTGGAAATCGAGAACCTAATAAGCGAGTCATCCATTCCCGTGGACGTCAGCGATGCCAAAATACAAGTCCCAAGCCCCAACCAGAAGTCACCGAGGGACGAAGTCAAAGCGATGCAGGCCATCATCATTGCGACCCAAAACGTGCTCGGCAAACAAAACCGATTGGCCAAAACACTGGCCGGACAAAACAAACAATTGTGCGCCACCATCGAGATGATCTACGAGAAGTTGGAGGAAACCAACGACGAAGTGACCGACTTGCACAACGCACTGGAAACCAAACAACTGGCCAATCGCATGTTGAACGAGGAAAACGAAACGTACAAGTCCGACATGATGCTCACCCTGAACAGGATGGAAGAAACCATTTTGCAGAATACCGCCCTGAACAAACACATTGAGCACATCAACAGTTGCATTGCAAACTTCAAAAGCAACGAGATTACGTACACCCAGAAGATTTCCGACATGTTGGCCAAGCTGGATGCCAAGGAGGCGACGATCATCTCTTTATCGCAACAAAACAACGACCTGGAGAACCACCTTAAGAAGGCGAGGAACGAGAAAAAGAAGCAAAGAGAAGAACTCGACACTCAGCGTGAAACGATTGCCAAATTACAGAGCAATATACAAAGCTTGCAGACATGCAAGCCGGTCAGTTCGGACAAGGCCCGTGCCGACAAATACTTCAAGGAAAGTGTCGATTTGAGCAAGAAGCTGATATTGGCCAATCAGTGCGTCAGCAAAC